>NC_139716.1:37346672-37581672 GCF_964188405.1 Protomyctophum parallelum
AGGGGAGGGGAGGGGAGGGGGAGGGGAGGGGGAGGGCAGAGGAGAGAGGAGAGGAGAGGAGAGGAGAGGAGAGGAGAGGAGAGGAGAGGAGAGGAGAGGAGAGGAGAGGAGAGGAGAGGAGAGGAGAGGAGAGGAGTCTTCAAGGTCCTCCAGAGAGCTGACTATAGCTAATGGCTCTAGCAGAGCGCTAGCTGTGTGTGTTATAATGGCGTGGTGTTTATGGAAACAGACATGTCCATATCGTGTCCTTACCTCATTCTCCCCCAACGCCGTCCAACAGTTCAGTCCTCCTCCTCCTCTATGCATCTCCCTTCAGTTCAGTCCTCCTCCTTCTCTATGCATCTCCCTTCCTCCCCTCTTCAATAGTTCAGTCCTCCTCCTCCTCTATGCATCTCCCTTCAGTTCAGTCCTCCTCCTTCTCTATGCATCTCCTTCCTCCCCTCTTCATAGTTCAGTCCTCCTCTCCTCTATGCATCTCCCTTCTCCCTCTTCAATAGTTCAGTCCTCCTCCTCCTCTATGCATCTCCCTTCCTCCCCCTTCAATAGTTCAGTCCTCCTCCTCCTCTATGCATCTCCCTTCAGTTCAGTCCTCCTTCTCTATGCATCTCCCTTCCTCCCCTCTTCAGTTCAGTCCTCCTCCTCCTCTATGCATCTCCCTCCAGTTCAGTCCTCCTCCTCCTCTATGCATCTCCCTCCAGTTCAGTCCTCCTCCTTCTCTATGCATCTCCCTTCCTCCCCTCTTCAGTTCAGTCCTCCTCCTCCTCTATGCATCTCCCTTCAGTTCAGTCCTCCTCCTCCTCTATGCATCTCCCTTCAGTTCAGTCCTCCTCCTTCTCTATGCATCTCCCTTCCTCCCCTCTTCAATAGTTCAGTCCCTCCTCCTCCTCTATGCATCTCCCTTCCTCCCCTCTTCAATAGTTCAGTCCTCCTCCTCCTCTATGCATCTCCCTTCAGTTCAGTCCTCCTTCTCTATGCATCTCCCTTCCTCCCCCTCTTCAGTTCAGTCCTCTCCTCCTCTATGCATCTCCTCCAGTTCAGTCCTCCTCCTCCTCTATGCATCTCCTCCAGTTCAGTCTCCTCCTTCTCTATGCATCTCCCTTCCTCCCTCTTCAGTTCAGTCCTCCTCCTCCTCTATGCATCTCCCTTCAGTTCAGTCCTCCTCCTCCTCTATGCATCTCCCTTCAGTTCAGTCCTCCTCCTCCTCTATGCATCTCCCTTCCTCCCCTCTTCAACAGTTCAGTCCTCCTCCTCCTCTATGCATCTCCCTTCCTCCCCTCTTCAGTTCAGTCCTCCTCCTCCTCTATGCATCTCCCTTCAGTCAGTCCTCCTCCTCCTCTATGCATCTCCCTTCAGTTCAGTCCTCCTCCTCCTCTATGCATCTCCCTTCAGTTCAGTCCTCCTCCTCCTCTATGCATCTCCCTTCCTCCCCTCTTCAACAGTTCAGTCCTCCTCCTCCTCTATGCATCTCCCTTCCTCCCCTCTTCAGTTCAGTCCTCCTCCTTCTCTATGCATCTCCCTTCCTCCCCTCTTCAGTTCAGTCCTCCTCCTTCTCTATGCATCTCCCTTCCTCCCCTCTTCAGTTCAGTCCTCCTCCTCCTCTATGCATCTCCCTTCAGTTCAGTCCTCCTCCTCCTCTATGCATCTCCCTTCAGTTCAGTCCTCCTCCTCCTCTATGCATCTCCTCCAGTTCAGTCCTCCTCCTCCTCTATGCGTCTCCCTTCAGTTCAGTCCTCCTCCTCCTCTATGCATCTCCCTTCTCAGTTCAGTCCTCCTCCTCTATGCATCTCCCGTCCTCCCCTCTTCAGTTCAGTCCTCCTCCTCCTCTATGCATCTCCCTTCAGTTCAGTCCTCCTCCTCCTCTATGCATCTCCCTTCAGTTCAGTCCTCCTCCTCCTCTATGCATCTCCCTCCAGTCAGTCCTCCTCCTTCTCTATGCATCTCCCTTCCTCCCCTCTTCAGTTCAGTCCTCCTCCTCCTCTATGCATCTCCCTTCCTCCCCTCTTCAATATGGCCCGCTGTTATTCTTTCTCTCATGGTGACTTATACAATATCTTTGTCTCTCTTTCATCTTGCCCCCCCCCCCCCCCCACCCCCCCATCTCTCTCTGTCTCTCTCTCTCTCTCTCTTTCTTGGAATCTGTCCTAGACCCCCCCCCCCCCTCCTCTCCCCACAAAGGTATGGAGGCAATAACGTTTGTGTTTCTGTGTGTGTGTGTGTGTGTCTTGCGTGCGTGCGTGCGTGCATGCACACAACCATGCGTGCGACCGTGCGTGCGACCGTAGCGTGTGGTCCAGCTTTTCCTCTGGGCAGAACAGTCCACGTTTTGAACACTTTTATCGAGTTGCGTGCTCATTTCCAAAAAGTATCCGACGACTCCATCTGGGTAAAAGGTCCGGTGTGTTTTAGTGCTACCGTCTGTCGTTCAGAATGCATTGAAGGCATTCACCCTGAATCACCCTTACCACGCATGAATATGAATTCATCTTTTTGGCCCTGTGTTTTCCTTGTAACTGACTCTCCGAGGGAGGTTTTCGCTGCGGTCTGTAGTTCATTACATATTTGGATTGCAGTGTTTTTGCTGGCGTTTTCAATTCCTCAACAAGAACAAGACCTTCCTCGCCTCACAAGCTAGAAGGTCCCGGGTTCCATTCCCGCTGGGGACGCTGTGGGCCTCATCAGTGCCCGTATGCCCTAGGTGGGGTTGGCAGAAGGGCCTTTCTATGCGGGACTGTGGAGTTTGCATGTTCTCCCCCTAGTGTTCCCTATGGAACGCTCACAAAAACCATGCAGTAATCCTGGTCTCTAACCCATTTTGACCTGAGATCAGATTCTAAAAATGACTTCTACATCCTGACAGTTTTCTGAAAAAGCTACGTTTCTATGTCAGTCGTTCTTCGTATTTTTCTAAAATAGCAGACCTACAAGCTCGAGTGGCGCGCTATGAGCTTGTAGATGTGCTATTTTTCAATAGCTAAAACATAACATAATGCTAACAACAAAATGGGCTAGGGTAGGAACCCTCACAAAAACCTTGCAGTAATCCTGGTCTCTAAACTGCCTCCTCCTGGTCAGCCGGGGCGCCTGATGGAGGGGAAAGCAACTGTCAATCACAGAGACAACTGGCCCAATCACAGAGGGCCCTCCCTAGAACGCTGGTGGGACGCGGTTTTGAGGATTTTGTATTGAAGTCCTCCAGCCGCTCCCTCCCTCCCTCCCTCCCAGTCAGAAATAGCTTCCAAAAAGCAATTAAAAGAAACAACTTCTCCATCAGCAAATGTAGTGTATGTTTTATGAGGAGCTGTGTGTCTCATCAACACCTCCCCAGCCCAGACCGCACACAGGCCACACACACCACTCTCGCCTTGATTTGTAGAGCTGGCGCTCCCCAGCGATAGATGGCCGGTTGTGGTCATACTCAGTGGTGGTGCTTACTGTAAAAGTATTGATACTGCAATGAAAACTACAAAAGGTATTTTGTACATGTAAAAAGTCTGGAATTCACTTGAGTGAAAACGTACAAAAGTATTGTCATCAAAATGTACTACAAAAGTACTCATAATGCGTCCCATGTCCCATTTCACAAGTTTTCAAAAGAATCATTTGAAAATGACAGATCTACAATCTCACAATGTGACACGTTGTGAGCTTGAAATATATATATAGGGCTGAATAAGTGGTTAATGGTTTTGAAATTGTGTTGGGCTAATAATCAAAATCTACAAAGTAACTAGTAACTAAAGTTTTCAAATTATTATAGTGAAGTGAAAAGTATAATAATTGCCTGTTAGTGGGAGCTACCTCTGTGTCTCATCAGTCGTTGCTATGCACCTATAGCAACATAATTATTGTTTTTAATTTTTGAATAGGAATTTGCAGGAACCTATATGCTAGGTATTAGAAAGTGTTTTTAGAATTGGCCTCAGGTCTAAATGGGTTAAGTTAACCCATTCTGACCGGGCACCCATTTTGGTGTCAGCATCATGTTATGCTTTAGCTATGAAAAATAGCAGATCTACAAGCTCATAGCGCGCCACCGAGTGGCGCGCTACGAGCTTGTAGGTCTGCTATTTTTGAAAAATCGAAGAACGACTGACATTTTTTAGAATCTGATCTCAGGTCAGAATGGGTTAATCAGACCAGTGTGTGTCCAGTGGAAACCTCGTATGAATCTGATCTCAGGTCAGAATGGGTTAAAGTATAGTACTTGAGTAAATGTACTTAGTTACTGTACTCCAGCTCTAGCTATCCCAGTCCCGTCCCGTTCTCCCGTTCTCCCGATGTGAGGCCAAACCCGTTGGAGCCGCAGCCTGTCATTTCCCTCCGCTAGCCCAATTACACTCCGTCCCGGCCAAAACCAATGAGCTGAAGAGCTCCCAATGCAAGAGAGTGCAAGAAAGAGAGAGAACAGGGCTAGAATGAATACATGTGGGGAAGGATCGTGTCTGTGAGACAGAGAGTGTGCATGTTAGTGCCAGGGGCCCACATATTGGCCAGAGCGATATGGCGGCCATTTTCCTGGCGTTCTTTGCATTGGTATCGGCACTCATTGCAGCCAATGTGTCCCAATTTGACCAATTTCAACCTGGCGCCTCTTATTTGTTTTTTGCCGTGGACACTTTTTCAGAAGTCTTCTACGTGATTTTTACAAAAGTCTTACATACCGTGTGAACATGTGAGCTTCTGAGCTGTGCTGGTGGCCAAATAAAGTTCAGTTTTTGTTGACCTACAGTATCAAAAAGGTGTTTTTTTATTCATGAATTGGTTTGCTTACAAGTCAAACGTTCTCAAACGTAACGATATGGAAGAGAGAATGGCCATTCATGTCTTACAAAGATCCGAACCTCGCTATGCACACACTACAGTCTCCACAGCCTCACTGATAGCAAGGACAGGGGTGGGGGGGGGGGCGTTGCCAGGTCTGGAGGTCCCGCAAGGTCACGGTAATATGCAGTGGCGCCCCATACATCCACACGACCCTGCATTTCCCATTCCCCAGACCGGACCTTAATATTGCATAATGGGCATGGTAGTAAAACACTTTGGTGCATAAATGTGTCTACCAGACCACGGCCCCCCTCCCCTCCCCCCCCCCCCCTCCCCTCCCCTCCCCTCCCCTCCCCTCCCCTCCCCTCCCCTCCCCCCCTGCATGTGTTTGTGCTTGTTCTTATATGTACTGCTGGCTGCCGGCCAATAGCATGACTGGGATCTGGGATCGCGGAAGCAAATTCGATGACGGGGCTGTTCCTTTTTTCAAGATACTTGGTAGATGATTGGATGGGACCGTCTGTCTATCACCGTGTGGGCGTGCAAACACAAACCAATCATATTGACGTGTCTATATAGCTTCACATCCGGTTTCGCACATATCCCGCCCTTAGCTCACGCTGATTGGTTCGGTAAGGAACGGATTTTTGTCAGCTCAACTCCCTGAGAGATCCCAGATGAGTGCTGTGTTGGGGAACATGGTTACCCAATACCGCCCCCATCTGGCAGCGTCAGGTTACTGAATATAAGCCACACCAGCCAAATTTAGGGAAAATCTCAAATATGTACGTATACAAGCCGCACCGGACTATAAGTTCTAATGTTCTAATGTTTAATTACCATTATGTAAAGGTTTCCGCACGGTTGCCCCTTTTCCATCCTGCCCCACTATTATACTGATTATATAAAAAGTATTATCATATTAATTATCATTGTTAAGTTCACTCTGCATATCCACGGGCATAATAGCATGATGATGCCATTACAAAGAATGGGCTAAATCAGGAGAAATGTGTTTAATAAAAAGAAATTAACTGCTAGAAGGAAGGTCCTAAATTAATTTAATTAAACTTCCCATCCCGAAATGAAACCAGAAAAAACTGCCATCTGCTGCAAACCGCAGCGAGGGCAGTCTTCACTCGGTATAGAATCAGTAGAAGCCCTATAGAAACATACCCTAATGTATCATTAATGTGTATAATATAGGAACGGCATGGTTTAACCCTGTGCGTCCATGTTGTTTTGTCTCACTCTCTAGGTGATGAGAGAGGTGTGCCTGAACGGAAACACAGACTCTGACGGGCCTGGCAATGGATCGCCTGTACACAAGCCTGAACTGGAGAAGGTGGGCACGCACGCACGCACACACACACACACACACACACACACACACACACACACACACACACACACACACACATGACAGACATGCCACATGAGTGTTTGATTTAATTGAATAATGTATGAACAAGGTTGTAGACAGTGCAGGTAGTACAGGTCAAAGATTAAGCTAAAAGCGTACCACAAAAAGTCACAAAGGCGCGTTTCCATTGTAGTCCATCGTGCTCAATTCATCATGTAATACAGTATATTGGTATGATACAGTAGCATGAAAAAAGTGTATTTTCAGAGGATTTTTCATGCCTTTAAAGACATGATTCTACTGGAGCTCTTCTCTACTAGTTCATGCCTCATATGAGACCTGTTAATACGTTCATTAAAAAAAAAGTTTCACTTTTTTATTGATATCAGGCCTGAAAATATAGTTTTTAGCCAAGCCCTGCACGCACACACACACACACACACACGCACACACACACACACACACACACACACACACACACACACACACACACACACCCCTCTCTGGGTCCCTCGGGGGGCTGCCTGCCTTGCGTCTGTCTCCAGCTCTAATAGAACACAGGCAACGCGCGGCAGTAAAACGCTGTAATTGTTGTGCCAAATAACACTTCATTACATGTGGCACTGGAGTCGAGCTATAGGGAGGCGAGGGAAAGAACACTCCGTTATTGGTTTTCATTTGGAAAAGCAGGTAAAACGCTGCTAATACTGGAGCCCTACTGTAGTCGGCACGTGTGTGTGTGTGTGTGTGTGTGTGTGTCTGTGTGTGTGTTTAGTGGTGGAAAATCAGCTAGATCAGAGTGTTTTTAATGACAAACCGCTCCCAACTTGGCACAGCACACACAACCTAATTATTTGACCGTAAAAGTCTGATGTATATGTCACCGTAAGACTGCGTCCCATGAACAAAATAGCCGACCTACAAGTTGACAACATGTGGCATTGCAGCGCAACGCAACGTCGACTGGTAGATCGGCTATTTCTGGAGCGGAATGCCGTTATGCCGACATAAATTCCATATCGTTGCTGTCGTGTAGAAACCTCTTATCTCCATATTTAACCCATTCTGACCTGAGATCAGATTCATACGAGGTTTCCACTGGACACACACTGGTCTGATTAAACCCATTCTGACCTGAGATCAGATTAAAAAAATGTCAGTCGTTCTTCGATTTTTCAAAAAATAGCAGACCTACAAGCTCGTATCGCGCCACTAGGTGGCGCGATATGAGCTTGTAGATCTGCTATTTTTCAATAGCTAAAGCATAACATGATGCCAACACCAAAATGGGTGCCCGGTCAGAATGGGTTTAAAGCATCCAAAGTAGCAGATCTACAAGCTCGAAACACGGCAAGACGTTGTACAGTAGATGCTCTTGTATTTACCCCAGTTTGTACAAACAAAGGTTTATTTTATCGACCATATAGACATTTTGGCCGATATCCGATTACCGGTGGAATTGTGTGTTTGATACTGATAGTGATATTGCATAGTTTAACCCATTCTGACCGGGCACCCATTTTGGTGTCAGCATCATGTTATGCTTTAGCTATTTAAAAATAGCAGATCTACAGCTCATATCGCGCCACCGAGTGGCGCGATACGAGCTTGTAGGTCTGCTATTTTTGAAAAATCGAAGAGCGACTGACATTTTTAGAATCTGATCTCAGGTCAGAATGGGTTCATCAGACCAGTGTCTGTCCGGCGGAAACCTCGTATGAATCTGATCTCAGGTCAGAATGAGTTAAGACTGATATTGCTATTACTGATCTGATGACAGAGTTATCATAAAACCCGACTTTATCTGGTTCTCTTTCAACATGCCGTTTCCACGTGAATCCCGCCGCCGCAAACTTAATTCCCAACCTTACGCTGCGCTGCCAGTGTTTCCAAATACTGTATGCGTCGCTCCCATTATAAACAATAATAAAATAAATAAAAACATCTTGGTGGACCCTAAAGGCACCTGTTACTGTTCGGTTGGGGTGTTAACGTCTCTCTCTCTCTCTCTCTCTCTCTCTCTCTCTCTCTCTCTCTCTCTCTCTCTCTCTCTCTCTCTCTCTCTCTCTCTCTCTCTCTCTCTCAGAAGGTGTCGTGCGAGAGGCCGAGTTCCGATGGAGACGTGCCCCATGAGAACGGACACACCGACTGCAAGGACCAAGGTGTGTGTGTGTGTGTGTGTGTGTGTGTGTGTGTGCGTGTGTGCGCGCCTTGATTGCACATGCCTCCGTGTTACTTAAATCCCCTCAAACCAGGACTTCCTAGTGCCACCTCCAGTGGTCCCCAGCTAAATGACCACATGGACCCTTATTAGACCCTTTAACTCTTGAGAGCGCAACATGAAACCAAATGGACTCAAGAATTAAATTATTCTTAAACATCTGCATTATATTTAGAAATAGAATATAGAATAATTGTTATTTTGATCAACGTGCAAGTGCAAAAAGGTCAAGTGTAAAAAGGTCAAGTGCAAAAAGGTCAAGTGTAAAAAGGTCAAGTGCAAAAAGGTCAAGTGTAAAAAGGTCAAGTGCAAAAAGGTCAAGTGTAAAAAGGTCAAGTGTAAAAAGGTCAAGTGCAAAAAGGTCAAGTGTAAAAAGGTCAAGTGCAAAAAGGTCAAGTGCAAAAAGGTCAAGTGTAAAAAGGTCAAGTGTAAAAAGGTCAAGTGCAAAAAGGTCAAGTGCAAAAAGGTCAAGTGCCATGCTACAAATCAGGCTGCAGACACGCCTTCATAGTGTAGAAAAGTTGCCCCAAAATGGTGACGCCAAGATGAATTTGGTTAAAAAATATATATTAAAAAAAAAATCGAACGACTCCCCCCGCACAGCAAAACAACACTTTGGATTCTGGTGGGAAAAAAATATCAACTTCCAATAGGCTTCAACTTGATTAATGGCGAGCCTTTGAACAAAATTAGTAGCCATTAGAGAGAGAGAGAGAGAGAGTGCTAGAACAAGATCTGTTGTGATTAGTCTGGGAAACAGGACAACGAATTGTACTAAAATTAACGTCCTTAAATCCTGAATACATAAAGTCTTGCTGTGAGCCCTCAGCTGGTGATGACGACGCCGGGGGTCCCCATCCCTATAAGGACCGGGACAAGGACCCCCATTCAGCAATAATAACTATCACAAAAAGATGGATTTAATATTGAATCAATGGATTTATTCAGTGTGTATATGTAATGGAGGTGCCATGTCCCCATTCTGAAGCTGTGTACATGCCAATAGGTGAACATAGGAGACTAATAATAATAATAATAAACTTTATTTGTATAGCACCTTTCATACATAAATGCAGCTCAAAGTGCTTCACAGGGCAGGACACAAAAATATAATACAATAAAACACAACACTAGTTAAAATGATAGAACAATGGCAAAGAACAAAATTGAATATAAGAACATAAAATAAATAAAAACAAATAAAAACACCACATGCAGCAAATCAGTCAGGGCAGGGTAGGAACGTGCATAGTAAAACTCAACTAAAAGCAAGAGTGAAGAGGTGAGTCTTGAGTTGAGATTTAAAAATGTCTACAGAGGGTGCGTGTCTGAGCTCGAACTAGAAAAGGTTTTGTGAGCTTTGGTGCGCGTGTGCGTGCGCGCGCGTGTGTGTGCGTCACAGTGCGTGCATGCGTGCATGCGCCTTTTACAGTCTTTTTCTCGCTTCAAATGTTTTCAAAAACATTCTTGAGAGCAACATTTATTATTATATTTATTACCCAGTGTTGTGACTGACACATCTCCCACGGGGGCATGTGACTGTCTGCACCAATGACGTGGTTTCTTTCCTCTGCACATTCAGCACGACGCCTTGATGATTGTGTAATAATTATCTTAGATAATTATTACACAATCATCAAGGCGTCGTGTGCGTGTTACTGCGTTCACCACAGTGTCACACGGTAGATAATTTATCTACCGTGTGACACTGTGGTGAACGCAGTAACACGCAGCCAGCCCATGTGACGTGCTGCCAGATAACGAGTCATCTCCAAATCAGTGCATTTTTCACGTCTTGCAGCATGTTGCCCAATATCAATCCTTTACCCAAATCGTATTTCATTTTCACGAGCTGTCTCGTGCGGTAGATCACAAGTTGACTGTTTACCAAACATTGTGTCTGGGACCCACATACGAATGAAAAAAGTCACAACTTTACAACAATTCAAAACTATTGCAAAGTATTTAACACTTTGACTACAGTATACCTGTGCGGTGAGGTATAACCATAGAGTATTAAAAGGATAGAGACTGATCTGGTTCTGAACTGTTCATACGACAGACTAACGTATGTCCCCCACATGCAACTACTGTTCATATGACAGACTACGTACAGTATGTCCCACACATGCAACTACTGTTCATACGACAGACTAACGTATGTCCCCCCACATGCAACTACTGTTCATACGACAGACTAACGTATGTCCCCCACATGCAACTACTGTTCATACGACAGACTAACGTATGTCCCCCACATGCAACTACTGTTCATACGACAGACTAACGTATGTCCCCCACATGCAACTACTGTTCATACGACAGACTAACGTATGTCCCCCACATGCAACTACTGTTCATACGACAGACTAACGTATGTCCCCCACATGCAACTACTGTTCATACGACAGACTAACGTAAGTCCCCCACATGCAACTACTTGGCGACAGAATGGTGCTTTTAACTGGACATATCACACAGTATGTGCCGAGATGCAACAAATATCTGTTTCCACCATAGTTATATCTAACGGTTTCCACAGCAGTGTTTTTGCAGCGTATTGTAAACCGCTTGTAAAAGGTTATTTTGCGATAATTTGACGTAAAGCGACAACGCAAGACATAAGTTTCATTTTTAAACGGAAGTCTCTGTGTCTCTGAGCCAATCAGAGCATTGCATCCCTTCAGGTTATGGGACGTTAGTTGAGTCTGATTGTTTACAAGGAGACAGACGGCCACCAAAGCATGTTTGCTACTAAGTGGCTTATTTCTAAACCTGTAATGTTTTCAGATGCATATTATTTTAGCGTGCTGATTCAGTTTAACCCATTCTGACCTGAGATCAGATTCATACGAGGTTTCCGCCGGACACACACTGGTCTGATGAACCCATTCTGACCTGAGATCAGATTCTAAAAAAATTCAGTCGTTCTTTGATTTTTCAAAAAATAGCAGACCTACAAGCTCGTATCGCGCCACTCGGTGGCGCGATATGAGCTTGTAGATCTGCTATTTTTAAATAGCTAAAGCATGACATGATGCCGACACCAAAATGGGTGCCCCGGTCAGAATGGGTTAAAATGAGTAATAGCCTCCACTGTCTGGATGTCATCCTGAATGAGATTAAAAACGGAGCGGCTCTGTAATCAACATCAGCTGTGTTTAGAGGAAAGTCCAGCAATGCGAATCAAACAGGTGAATGGAATCATAGATTAATTTATATTCGTAAGGGAAGCAGTACGTCACCATGCAGCACGGTTTTCATTCAAAGGAAGTAATTTAAATTGGATGTGTATGGACTTGATATAAAAAATACAGTGCACACACACGCACGTGTGTGCACGCGCACACACACTCAGTGACACACTACAGACCACGCTGTGAGACGTGGCCAAAGGAGGCAGACTCCTATAAGACTGTTGTAGATCAGGCTCGCCGACTCGCTTCCTCGTTTTAAATCACTCCTGAAGCTGCTTTTAATCCTCACTCTTTTATCGTTGTCATCACATCACGCAGCACGTTTTCGTTCAAAGGAAGTAATTTAAATTGGATGTTATGGACTTTTGATATACACACACAAAAATGGAAAGTTTTCCATTGTTTTGGCATCTTTTGTTAGTCATGCCCATAATGATGACCATGGATGTGCTCTAAAAGTGTGAAAATGTATTTTTTTCATTTCACTACTTCTTTAAAGTAACAATTTTTTGAGTGGTGCAACCACTCCAAGGAACAGCAATGTCCGTCTTGTTCACCTATGTGTCCGCCTATGTGACGTCAATGAGCAGCAGTATGACTAGTAGTACCAGTAGGGGCGCTGTTGTGCCAGAAACAGAGAGAGAGAGAGAGTGCTGCACTGTTTGCCTGCTAATGAGAGAGAGGGGGGGGGTTCACAGTACACACGGTGTGATTTTTTCCCTTTGTGACGTAATCTTGCTTTCCACCTCCACCACCAGGCAGGGTCGCTCTCTCTCTCTCTCTCTCTCTCTCTCTCTCTCTCTCTGATACCGGCACAAACGCCTCAGATTTCTAGAGGAAGGACTCTTTTTTTTAAGCCTAATCAGCATAGCATTCCTTCCATGGTTGGTAAGGCTGAGCGTTACTGATTCAGTGGAATCAAATTAACCTGATCACAGGATTTTTTTGCTCGCCTCTCTTCTGAGGGGAAAAAAAACCCCCAGAAATAATAATAATAATAATACCCCCTTTTAAAAAGCTGAAGCGCTTTCACATCTGTGTGTCTGGTTTCCACCTTAGGCCTTGGTGTGTGTGTGTGTGTGTGTGTGTGTGTGTGTGTGTGTGTGTGTGTGTGTGTGTGTGTGTGTGTGTGTGTGTGTGTGTGTGTGTGCGCGTGTGCACGTGTACACGTGTGTGCGTCACGAGGGAAACCATATAGCAGCAGAAATTGAGTGCAGATGGCTCCACATTGAATTAGAGCTCATCGCTGCGCTGGCTGTCATGCCGTGTGTGTGTGTGAGTGTGTGTGTGTGTGTGTGTGTGCGCTCGTGCAGGGATAGTGTCTGACACAGATACTCAGATACTGTGTGTGTGTGTGGTGTGTGTGTGTGTGTGTGTGTGTGTGTGTGTGTGTGTGTGTGTGTGTGTGTGTGTGTGTGTGTGTGTGTGTGTGTGTGCGTGCGTGCGGAATCATTCCAGACACTTGAGTTTTAGCTGTCTTGGTCTAATGACATCAGTGAAGGGGAATGTTTTTTCACCCCTGCTTTCGAAACCCCCTCATTCAAGCTCTCTCTCCTCCTCTCTTCCCCTCTCCTCTCCTGACTCTCTCTCTCACACACACACACACACACACACACACGCACGCACGCAGCAATGTGAAATGAAAAGTACAGAGTCTCTTCTCTCCAGTGTTAGTTGGGTGATACAGTATACTGTGTTTGTGTCCCACTAGGACCAGTGCCAGCTGCGTTGAGGGGCATAGCAATTGTGTGTTTTCACAATTTCAGAAAACAAAAGATGCTGTCTGTGTGCGTGTGAGTGTGTGTGTGTTTGTGTGTGTGTGTGTGTGTGTGAGTGTGTGTGTGACTGTGAGTGTGTGTGCGCTCCGATTCACGAGGGGGATTCCTTCTGTCTGTTGTTGTTGTCGTCGTGGTTTTTTGGTTCTTTCTCTCTGTCTTCTTCCGTTCTTTTTTTTCTTTCTGACCCGGCCCCGACTTCCCAGTCTCAGGCCTGACACTTTAACCACAAGGCCACTGAGCTGGCTACCAGCGTATGGTACGGTACTTTGTATTGGTACTGCAATACCTTTCACCTTGCGGCACAGAGAAGCAGCGCCATTATTACAGTGTATTTGTCGGGTGGAAACCCGTCAAATAAATGTTGCACATATCTCCAACATTGTTACTGTTCAGGATTCAAATTCAAAAACGGCAAAAGTATCAGATGGACAAATCTCGAACATGCAGATCTGCTCCATTTGATGCTCTCGTGGGACGCTCGAGTAGACCGTTCATTTACAAGAAAACGCAACGAGTTGAAATATGGAGAGACGGCAACGAGATGCTGTCTTTTTTTCCTTTCTTTTTTTTTATTCATCTCATCCTCTCCTCTCGTCTCTCTCAGGGAAAGGGAAGAAGGAGGTGTTTTTATTCATCTCATCCTCTCCTCTCGTCTCTCTCAGGGAAAGGGAAGAAGGAGGTGAAGGAAGTGAAGCAGAAGAGCAGCACGGTGGGTAAGGGAGCGGGCAAGAAGATCACCAAGATCATCGGCCTGGGCAAGAAGAAGCCCTCCACCGACGAGCAGACCTCGTCAGCCGAGGAGGACGTGCCCACCTGTGGTAAGATACACAAACAAAAATAATGATAATTATTAATGAGGTTTCATGAGGTCAGATTAACATATGGAATGTCAAAACAGGACAGTTACTTTGCTTCCTTTTTATACTTTTTTACATTTTAAAACAATTTTAAACAACACAAAGCACGAAAAGTTGAATCAAGCATTTCTGACACGAAAAAAATAAATAAAATAAAACCTATTTTTAAATATTGTGGCATTAACCCATTCTGACCGGGCACCCATTTTGGTGTCAGCATCATGTTATGCTTTAGCTATTTAAAAATAGCAGATCTACAAGCTCATATCGCGCCACCGAGTGGCGCGATACAAGCTTGTAGGTCTGCTATTTTTGAAAAATCGAAGAGCGACTGACATTTCTAGAATCTGATCTCAGGTCAGAATGGGTTAATCAGACCAGTGTGTGTCCGGCGGAAACCTCGTATGAATCTGATCTCAGGTCAGAATGGGTTAAAAAGCGTGTTATTTGAGTGAATCCATTTCCCCCCCCCCCCCCCCCCCTACAGGCTACCTGAACGTCCTCTCCAACAACCGGTGGCGTGAGCGCTGGTGTCGCCTCCGGGACAACCAGCTGCTGCTGCACAAGGACCGCGGCGACCTGAAGAGCCACATGGCCTCGCTGCCCCTCCGAGGCTGCGAGGTCAGCCCCGGCCTCGACCACAAGCACCCCTTCGCCTTCCGCCTGCTCCGCAACGGACAGGAGGTGGCCGTGCTCGAGGTAACTCCTCTCTTTAACCCATTTTGGTGTTTTAAACATTATGTTATAATTTAGCTATTGAAAAATAGCAGATCTACAAGCTCATACGAGCTTGTAGGTCTGCTATTTTTTGAAAAATCGTGAAAATGTGGCACAAATCTTTGAATATATATTTCAGAGCGAACATTTTTTACTAAAATATTGGCTTCTGGGGGGTCCCTGGAACAACACATTTTGAGATGGGGGGTCCGTGGCCCAATAGAGATAATTCTGGGGGTCCTTGACATGAAAAAGGTTGAGCACCACTTTTTTAATCGACCTCAGTCCAAAATGGGTTAAAAAAAAAACCCAAATAAATACTGCATGTATTTATCCCGGCGCCAATTGCCTAAGCAGTAATCCTGGGCGCTACTCTACTCGCCAACCTGGGTAGAGACCCGAACTGAGCTCCTTCTATGCATGCAGAGGAGTGAGCAGGAAGGAGGCAGTATAGAGACCAGGATTTTCTGCATGTTTTTTTTTGCGCGGGTACCTACCCTAGGGGACACGGGAAGGGTACCTACCCTAGGGGACACGGGGAGGGTACCTACCCTAGGGGACACGGGGAGGGTACCTACCCTAGGGGACACGGGGAGGGTACCTACCCTAGGGGACACGGGGAGGGTACCTACCCTAGGGGACACGGGGAGGGTACCTACCCTAGGGGACACGGGGAGGGTACCTACCCTAGGGGACACGGGGAGAATATGCAAACTCCACACAGAAAGGCCCTTTTGTGGCGCTGATGATAGTGCTATACCAGCCGCGCCCTCTGTGTGCCTTTGTTGTTTACCTTTGATGCAGTGATGGGTCTTTGTTCTTTTCTTTCCAAACAATGAACTGCTCTTTGCCATGTTTAGGTCACATAATTGTTGGTGTTTATTGCAACACTCCTCATGACGACATGCTCTGCTCACCATGGCCACCATGTTGGTTGTTCATGTGGTTGGTTCATCTCCCCCACCAACCAGTGGCTTCTGTCCCTTCTGTTTCATGTGCTCCATGTAGGCTTCCCTCCGTTTCGCCACTTTTTCATTTCATTTCATTTCATCTTTTCTTTTTTCTTTTTCTTTTTGTCTGCACGCAAACCTCTTGGGACCGAAAAGAGACCTTTGATGTCTCCCGGGACCCAACTATAGTGACAATAGCGGACAGATCGGCCATTTTCGCTTCTTCCTAAAAGTTGCATTTTGTGTAATTATTCAATTTCAATTATGAAATGATTTTGTTAATAATTATGTTTTGTTTGCTTATTATGTTTTGAAATAATAATAATAATAAAACACAAATTGGTCCCGACCCACTGGTTGCAGTACAGTGTCGATTGTTTTTCTCATGCCTCATGTGATGTCTTCCTAACTCGCTAAAAGAATAGTTTCCTCCTCTCCTCTCCTCTCCTCTCCTCTCCTCTCCTCTCCTCTCCTCTCCTCTCCTCTCCTCTCCTCTCCTCTCCTCTCCTCTCCTCTCCTCTCCTCTCCTCTCCTCTCCTCTCCTCTCCTCTCCTCTCCTCTCCTCTCCTCTCCTCTCCTCTCCTCTCCTCTCCTCTCCTCTCCTCTCCTCTCCTCTCCTCTCCTCTCCTCTCCTCTCCTCTCCTCTCCTCTCCTCTCCTCTCCTCTCCTCTCCTCTTCCTCTGCCTCTGCCTCTGCCTCTCCTCTCCTCTCCTCTCCTCTCCTCTCCTCTCCTCTCCTCTCCTCTCCTCTCCTCTCCTCTCCTCTCCTCTTCCTCTGCCTCTCCTCTCCTCTCCTCTCCTCTCCTCTCCAGGCGTCCTCCTCAGAGTCTATGGGGAGGTGGCTGGGTGTGCTGCTGGCTGAGACCGGCTCCACCACGGACCCCGCTGCCCTTCACTACGACTACATCGATGTGGAGACCACCGCTAATGTCATCCAGCTGGCCAAGCAGTCCTTCTGGTGAGGACCACACACACACACACACACACACACACACACACACACATGGGGGTAAGGATACACATACACACACCACAGACGTGCACACTCACAGGTTCAGACGACTCTCCCACAGCGGGATGCAGTCGAAGGATGTGACTTCATTTGTCCTCAACTTGAAAGGCAAATGTTTGTCGTTCGTCTGCCGTGTGTGTGTGTGTGTGTGTGTGTGTGTGTGTGTGTGTGTGTGTGTGTGTGGGAGGTTTAGGAGTTAGGGCAGATCTACAAGCCTACTCAGGGCGAGGGTTAAAAATGACAAACAGACTTGATTCGACAAAATTGCAGCCCTAAAATGTTTGTCCTCACAAGTATAGTCAAACCTGTGTGCATGTGCGTGTGGGTGCGTGTGTGTCCAAGCTGCTCAGACCTCCTACCCCCACACACACACACACACACACAAAAACAAAGCCAGTGGCTTTGTTTGGTCCCAGTGGGAGGCAGGCTATGTTATGTAGCCTTCGGATGCGTCACATGTTCCACACAGTGCTGTTTGCATTATGTGTACACTATGAACTGTATGCAATATGACCACATACAGTAAGATATTACCACTGCATGTATGCAATATGACCACATATTACCATTACACATAACATGACCACATATTACCATTACACAGGCTCTTTTGTAAGAGCCAATGTTTCTTTATTGTTACCGTGTGTACTTTGAGTAAAATGCGGTTCCGTACAAACAAACAAATGTTTACAGTGTTTTTTTTGTGTTGCTTTTCACTCATCTGGTCTGTTGTGTAAGCCTGCTGTGCACGTGTGTATGTTTGAGCTCTGACTTCATCACTGATTGTGTGTGTGTGTGTGTGTGTGTGTGTGTGTGTGTGTGTGTGTGTGTGTGTGTGTGTGTGTGTGTGTGTGTGTGTGTGTGTGTGTGTGTGTGTGTGTGTGTGTGTGGTTCCAGTTTCACCAGTAAGCGTGCAGTGTCTCCCAACCGTTACCTGGACAATCCAGTAAACGGTTACGCCTGTCCCTCTGGATTGGCCCTGCACTATGACGACGTCCCCATCAATGGAACCGTAAGCACACACACACACACACACACACACTCTCACTCACACACACACACACACACTCTCACTCACACACACGAGAACATACACACTCTCACTCACACACACGAGAACATACACACTCTCACTCACACACACGAGAACATACACACTCTCACTCACACACACGAGACCATACACACTCTCACTCACACACACGAGAACATACACACTCTCACTCACACACACGAGAACATACACACTCTCACTCACACACACGAGAACATACACACTCTCACTCACACACACGAGAACATACACACTCTCACTCACACACACACACACACACACTCTCACTCACACACACGAGAACATACACACTCTCACTCACACACACGAGAACATACACACTCTCACTCACACACACGAGAACATACACACTCTCACTCACACACACACACACACACACACTCTCACTCACACACACGAGAACATACACACTCTCACTCACACACACGAGAACATACACACTCTCACTCACACACACGAGAACATACACACTCTCACTCACACACACGAGAACATACACACTCTCACTCACACACACACACACACACACTCTCACTCACACACACGAGAACATACACACTCTCACTCACACACACGAGAACAGCAAATGAACACTGGCATTTTACACTTCCTGTATCTGCAAACATGTTTCTCTTTCCTAAATGACAACTTTTTTTCAACCAAGGTTCATGCTTTAGTTATTAGAGAAAGTAAAAGATGAGTGTGATTTATTTTTTATTAATGTTTTAATGTGCTGTTTCTTTAGTTTTAGCGATTTTAGTTATTTTTGACAGGGGTGGCTAATATGTTTTTTTTTTTTTACAACATTTCATGGTGATTCATTTATTGTTATTTACTATAGTCCTACTAGAGCCCAGGAAATTTCATCTGGCCACAAAAGATCCAGATTCCGTGATTTGTTCAATCCGTTCGTGAGTTATCTGACTGAACTAGTTGTTAGTAGCACTTCTTAACATTATTAGCCATGTGTTGGGAGCATTTCTTAACATTATGCTAGTAGCATTTAACATTACTTGCTATGCTAATAGCCTTTAATAACACTAACAGCTGCATTGGTAGCATTTAACATTTCTCGCTATGCAAATAGCCTTTAATAACACTAACGGCTGCGTTGGTAGCATTTAATGATGTGATTCTTAAAGGTCTCATGACATCCGATACTTTCTGTTCTTTTCTCTTTGTGCTTGTAAAGGCCCATGCAGACTGACCGTGTTTTTCGGAGAATCGGTGGAAAAATGCAGCAAAAACTCTGAAAAACGCATCAGTCTGCACGGACCTTAACCCATTCTGACCGGGCACCCATTTTGGTGTTGGCATCATGTTATGCTTTAGCTATTGAAAAATAGCAGATCTACAAGCTCATATCGCGCCACCGAGTGGCGCGATACGAGCTTGTAGGTCTGCTATTTTTGAAAATAATAATAATAATAATAATAATTAGAATCTGATCTCAGGTCAGAATGGGTTCATCAGACCAGTGTGTGTCCAGCGGAAACCTCGTTATGAATCTGATCTCAGGTCAGAATGGGTTAACTGTCGCTGTGCTAACTAACTGTCGCTAACCTCAGTTTCTCTCTTTACTTTTCTTTCCTATCCTTTTCTGGGTCTTTTACTCTCCTCTCCTCCTTTCCTCCCCTTCGCCTTTCCTGCATCCTTGCTCCTCGCTCTATCCCTCCCCGAGGACCCGGACGCACCTGGCTACTCCCGTCCGGCCACAGGGGGGCGCCAGCCGAACCAGGAGGAGACTCTCTATGAGAATACGGAGCTCTATGAGAATGCTCCCTCGCCCAAAAAACTGCCCGCCCGCTTCTCCCCCAAGCCCCCTCCCTCCTCTTCCTCTTCTCACTACAAAGCTCCGGTGTCTAAACTGTCCTCTAAGTTCCTAACAGCTGACTCTAAGGCTAAAGGTGCCACTCAGGTGAATAGCGCTGACACTAAGGCTAAAGGAGCCACTCAGGTGAATAGCGCTCCGCTTTTCTAAACTATTAACATTTTCTGAACGGAGACTTCTTTTTTTGAGGGCCCCTAGCCCCTCCTATGTACAGCTCTCTGTGTGTGTGTGTGTGTGTGTGTCCATTTCAGCACAGAATGTGTTTGTAGCACGGAATGTGATGATTTAATTGGCTGCATGAGTACATTATAATGTGATTGTATGATGATGATAAGAGCGCCCCTCACTTCACACAAGTGTGATATCTGTATCACCCTGCTGCTTGAACACTACTCATCATCATCATCACCATCATCTTCACCTCTTTGAGCTTGAGGGGAGGGCGGTGGGCGATAGTCGTGGATCAATCATACCAAGACGAGACACAGAAGTTGACTGGCCAACAGTCAATGGCTGGGTTTCTCGAACGCATGTGGTGTAAGACTTGTAGTGCCGCACATGCTCAGTTGCTCCTCTAGGCCACACACAGAAGCCTGTGAACATAGACATTTCGTGCATAGATGTGCCATGTAGGCCTCAGGCCTCAGACCTGAGGCCTGGTATGGTAGGCCTCAGGCCTCAGGTCTACCATTCTGAAATTAAATGTAATAATATTTGGACTGCTGGACAGCTGACAGTAGGCTCTCTTTACTCTTAAAAATAAATAAATATAATATATATTTATTGTATTTATATACTAGAGCAATGCTCTAGACTGGAGATGAGTTTGGCTCCGTACTTTGACAGCTATTTCTCTGTCGACACCAAAATGTCTTTGCCAAAAAGTAGCTGATCCACAAGCTCAAAAGTGGCGCGTTGTGAGCGTGTAGATTGGATTTTTTTTGTTTTGCCTAATGTTTTCCCCAGAATAATATTTTTGGGGGTTTTTGGGGAAGTTCCGCTTATTGAAAGGGTGGGTGATCTATAATTTTTTTCC
The DNA here is from genome assembly GCF_964188405.1 of Protomyctophum parallelum. Taxonomy (NCBI): domain Eukaryota; kingdom Metazoa; phylum Chordata; class Actinopteri; order Myctophiformes; family Myctophidae; genus Protomyctophum; species Protomyctophum parallelum. The sequence continues at coordinate 37,367,473 of NC_139716.1, forward strand.
AACTCAAACACAGTTGATACTCGATGCCACGCAGAGAAGAACTTAAAAAGAAAAATGTGTTCGTCTGACTTACTCTGGATAAGTAGGAAAAACTGTGAAATCGGCCCCCCTCCCAAAACCGAACCATCCTTTTAAAGGAGACTCTTAGCTCACATTAACCAATCATTACATGCCAGTGTGCCAGATGGCTGTGACATTAGATTGACAAAACGCATGCAGCAGCTCTCCACCTGGGTCAGAGTGAATGTCTTCCTCGGCTCAACGCCGTTTCGACACTATCACTGCGTACTGTCTGCAGTATGTCTGGACACGCCTGCTGAAGGCCTTTTTTAAAACCATTCAAACCCTATTATACTTTCTTTTGTCCGGGGTTCCCCACAGGGCTCTGTACTGAGTCTGCTTGCGTTTCCCTGTATACCAAGGGCTATATTTGCCATTTTTTACTATTTAAAAAAAACCTTTAAAATATAGTTCAAATAGACGATCTACAAGCTCACAATGTCTCGATGTAGATCGGCTAGTTGAACTATTTTAAAACGTTCAAACTAGGAAGGGTATGGCCTGGTCAGCCTGCAATGACATGCATAAGATCTGGTCATCCCAGCTTAGTAAGATGTTAAAAGTACAAATATTTAGGACGACCGTTGAGCCGATTCTACTCTATGGCTCAGAGACATGGACACTTTCAAAGACACTAGAGAAACGGTTGGATGGCACTTATACCCGCCTTCTAATGGGAGCGCAAAATCTGTCTTGGAAGAGCCACCCATTGACTAATCTAATATACGACAACTTTCCCCGTGTTTCTTCACTAGTCCAAACCAGAAGAACACAGTTTGCCGGCCACTGCTACAGAGCTGACAATGAGGTTATATCTTCCCTTCTTCTCTGGAACCTGCCTCAAAGCAGACTTTTACTTCATCCGTTTATTTAGTCGGGACAGTGTATATTAATGAACATTACATTAAAAATGCAGTGTAAATATACCAGATTTAGCAAAACTTGCTCATTTCCATCTGCAGCCCCCAGACATCAAACATCAAACAATACAAACAGGACTGACATACAGGACGTAGCATACAAATACCTATACAAATGTAATAAGACTAGTAGAAATAAAAAATAAGAAAAGATTAAACTATTATTATGGTAGGTTTACTCTAATAATCTCTCTAACACAGCATACAAAAGAAATACACCTAAAATAATCATGAATGGTTGCAGCTTTGGTTTTCAAGCAACCATTTTTTCAGATTGTATTTAAAAGAGGAAAATGTAGCACATTCCCTTACATGCAGAGGAAGCCCAGAGGTAGAAAACTGTCGTTCCCTGATGTCATCGCTAGGGACACATGCATCAGTAAGCACTGAGCAGGAACTGGGGGTGGCATTGAAGGACCGGGAAGTCTGGCGTGGCATTGTGAAATCCATGATCTCGACCGCGGTCGAACAATTGTGATGATGATGATTTTAATACGTTTTAGGATAAGTATTAGTATTAGTAAAGTATTAAAAAGAGTATTAGATTGGGTCAAACTAGCAATATAATATTTGTTCTAATGCTTAAATTGTAATTTGATGTTCAGAAGTGTCTTGCATAAAACCCTAACGGTCTCTGATCTTTCCTCAATATTCAATTTATTCAACTGGTTGACCGCATGTAGAACAGTAAGAAGTACATCATTCTACATATTGTGTTCATGGTTTAGGCAACGGCACTAAAGTGGAGGGATCCTTTCTCACGCTTTCACATGAATTACTTTGTTTTGCTTTAATCCCTGAGAATGGGGATCGCTGCACTAGGAGGCTATATAGGGTTCATATGGTTTAACCCATTCTGAACGGGAACCCATTTTGGTGTTAGCATCATGTCGTGCTTTAGCTATTGAAAAATAGCAGATCTACAAGCTCATATCGCGCCACCGAGTGGCGCGATACGAGCTTGTAGGTCTGCTATTTTTGAAAAACCTAAGACACTTTTAGAATCTGATCTCAGGTCAGAATGGGTTAAAACGTTTGAATGCTTGACATGGCTGCCTCCTCCTTCACCCGCTGGGCGGATGATCTCAGTTCAGCTGGAACAGAGACACGGTGGAAGAAGGAGAGGGGAAACCCTAGCCCCTCATTTGCTCCGTTCATTTATTGTTCCTTGCCTGGACACGCTTTGATTGAACACAACACTGTTGACGTTGGCCACCCAGGAGCACATCACCTCGCCTTCCCACAAGCTCTCCTGAATGCCAGTAGTGGAAGATTTACTTTTTATTTTATTTTTGAGGGGTGCTGCTGCTAGCCCCTCCCATGTACAGCTTTGAGGGTCTGTGTAAACACAAACATCAAAGACAAAAGTGTGTAAACGCAAACATTGAAGACAAAAGTGAGAACGCAAATTGATTTTTAGCAATATCACAATGTAGACATATTTTTACAAAAGAAGAGAGTAGTTATGTATTTATACAAACTTCATCTGGCTCACAACACGTTGCGTGGACGCGTTGACCTTGCAAAGACAAATTTGCCTCTGAGATGTATTGGAGTAGGACTGTAGGAGTACCAAGGATTGAAAAACGGACACACTCAAGGAGAGTTTTTCCTGTCTAAAAACGTATACCTGAGGACAGTACTTGAGTAAATGTAAACCCACCCCGGTGGTCCCCAGTGCGCTTGTAGCACGTAATAATGTTGATTAGCGTGTCCGAACGAATGCACCAGCCAGTGTTGTGTGCTTTTTTTCCCAGGGCTCTGCTGAGTTCTGTGCGTCGATTCGCTGGACTCTCGCCCATTTGGAGACGTCGACAGCGAATGCCTCACACTTTGGGTTCTAGTCAAGATATCCCTTGTGCCACGGCCAGGTCTGGTAGGATATCAAATGGCTGTGGTTTCCTATTAGAGGAGCAGTCAGCAGTGTGTAACTAATAAATGACTTTTGAGGGTTCATTTTAGTTCACATTCAGACCACCTTGATTCATTTTAACCCATTTAGGACGGGAAGCCCTTTTTTGGGGGGTTTTACCTTTCAAGACGGGAACCTCTTCTGGGGTAGTTTCTGCGATGTACAGTATATACTAGCAACATACGTTTTTATTTTCATTTTTTAATAAATATTTGAAGCTTTTCACAAAACTCGGGTCAGTATTTAGAAGTCATTTTTAGAATCGGCCTCGGGTCTAAAATGGCCAAGCTGCCTAGAAGAACACTATAGTTCACTAAGCTTGTTGTGGATCAGGGGCCCATTTGAAAATAATTTTGCGGTCCGCCCATCTGACCTCTTCACCGTGGGAAACCGCTTTGGGAATTGCTGGCCTAGAACAGGTTTTAGCAGTTATGCGTGTATTTAGTATGTGTTTGGGTGGGGGGGGGGGGGGGGGGATGGAGTGGAGTGGGTAGAGATGCTGTCTGCTAAGCAGAAGGTCACGGTTACAGCTCTCAGCTACATCATACGTTTCCCAAACAGTAGGTCGGGACCAATTTGTACGGGTTGCGAGTTGGGTGCCTAGGTTGCTAATTCATTGTTCTAGGGCTGCATCGATTCATCGTAATCTAATCGATTATTCAATTAGTTGTCAATTAAACTAATTTAGTAATCGATTAATCGAATCGGCAACTAATCACTAGAGTTCTTTGCAATTTATCATAGATGATTTCCCACTTAACCATAGTTTTTAGTGTAACTAAAGTAAAGAGGAGTGAGCCATCTCTCTTCCCTTACAATCTGATGATAGTTTGCGCAGTAGCGACTGCAAAGCAAAATATGACACGTTATAGTATCAAGAACAAAACGTATGGCTTGAATATTTATTTTTAAGTGACCTATTTGAGTTCAGAAGAGTACTGTTCCTTTTAGACTGACACATGTGTAGCTATTCCTTAATCAAATGTATGCAGTCAGAATAAGCCTAAAGACACCTTTGAGTTGCTTTAATTAATTGATTTCATTTAGTTTGTCTTTTATTTGAATAGCAGCCTAATCAGCAGCTAATCAAATGAAACATTTAATAAATTCTATTTTTTGTTAGAACATGTCTAAAATAACCTAAAATATATTTTAAGGTGATAGCTAAATAAGTGTCATAATCCGATTAATAGTTTAAATAATCGGCAGATGATTTGATTATGAAAATAATCGTTAGTTGTTCGAGTCCCGATCCCAACGACCTTTGCTGCGTGTCACTCCCCATCTTTCACTCCCCATTTCCTGACAGACTACTTTACACTATCAAATAAAGGCATAAGAAAATCCCCCAAAAATATCATAACTGAAATAGATTGTGAGCTTGTATATGTGCTGATTTTCACTAGTTTGGGTCCCCGTTGCACATTTCTAATTTCTCTTTTGGGCCTTGAGCTAAAAAGTTCAGCAACCACTTGATCTACGTCATGTCCGCGCTCATCTTTGGGACAGGCAGGCTTTCCGCCACGACGGAATGCAAAGAACATAGAGTTTTAAGTGGGTAATCGCCACTCACAAATTCCAGGTCTCTAATGCCATCGGCAAGACTCCCTTCCAGCATCAAATGGTATGTGTGACTTTTTTTTATTTTCTTTTTTTTTGTACAACCACTCCGCCGCGGGTTTCTTTAAGTGCTACCCTGTAGGAGAAGCGACCACACGGGGCTGGTCTGTCCCCCCCCATCCCCCGCCCAGCCCTTTGATGTGTGTGAGTTCTGTGGCGCGGCAATAGGCCTGTGAACACGCTCTCCTGGACCACAACCACCGGCTTGAGAAGTACATTAAGGTCCTATACGGTGGTGTAAAGCAGGGGTAGGCAACCTCAGGCACGGGTTCCAACATTGGCACAGGGGAGGGTGGTCATTGGCACACTGGCATAAGTGTGTGAGAGAGATCTTTTATTTTAATATTAAGAAGTATTCAAAAAAGTTTAGTCTGTGAAATGAAGTCCACGAGTCTGTGAAAGGAAATATGCCACATAAAAAGGTTATGTACAGTCTATGGACAATCAAAATCAGATGGAAATAAAAAAAAAGTATGTGGTGGCATACGGTAATTAAACTTTATGTTGATACGGCACACTGATTATCAAGAAAATGAAAACATGGCACTTCATGTGAAAAAGGTTGCCAACCCCTGGTGTAAAGTATATTCACTCAAGTACTGTACTAGAATATTTCCAATATTCAGTACTTTTACTACAGTTATTTTAAAACTTTAGTTACTATAATTTGTAGATTTTGATTGTTATTACAAAACATGCATCACTTCAGCCCTATGTACATTTTGGCAATTTGAAAATAGTCTATATACAAGTTCACAATCATTGTGAGCATTTCTTTACACACACACACACTCTACATTGCGGTATTGATACTTTTACTTCCACCAACTGGTCCTATATGAGGTGTAAAAAAAAGAAGGAAAAAGCACCGCGGCCAACCAAGTCTGCGTCGCGCTCTGCAAAGCTGTAAATTGAGGCGGAGTGCTCGGAGCGGCCTTCACCAGCACGTCTGTCTTTGTGTGTGAATGTGGTACATTATATGTAGCCATTCAGTGAAATGAGTGGGTTCGGTGTACTGAAGAGCATTGGTTGAATGTAACTTTGTACATTTACTTAAGTACAATTCTGCGGTACTTTTACTTCACTGGAATATTTCCAATTTTCAGTAGGCCTACTTTTACTTCTACTCCACTACACGTTTCTCCCCACCACTGCTACAGTATGTAGCCATTCAATGAAACGAGTGGGTTTGGTGCAGTGACGAGTGCAGGGTAACCTGGGTCTATGTTTACACAGCTGTAGATGTAAGCTCGTGTTGACTTATACCTCAAGCTCTGTTCCTGGATTAAGCCTTTTATTACACACGCATTATGGCAGTGTTTCTTTATTTTATTTTATTATTATTATTTATTTATTTTTAACTCTCATTTTGGCCCCCCCTGCCCCATCTGAGATTATTTTGTGGGGAACCCCCCAGGACGGACCCCACTTCGAGAACAACCGGTTTACAGTGGCGTGCACAGACATTTAGAGGGGCAGGTGCTCAAGTGAAAAAAGGGCACCTTCTGCAGCTCGTGGAACCGGCCTGTTGCCTTAATAGTGTGAGATTCATAGATTTTGGGGCATAAATAATATATTGGAAGCTTTTTTTAATCAAGAATTGATCAATGTCACCATGGTTCACATACTATACACTTTTTTTAAGGGCACATTGCTGTCCAGAGGGGAAGGGCAGGTGGTGCTCTAGCACCCCCTAGTGTCTATCTGTGCACGCCACTGCCGGTTTAGACAGCAGTCCTCTGCTTGTGTTTGGTTTTTCTTCCTTCATCATGGTCATATCACTTGTTATACATCAATGCAACCTGCTGATAGAACAGGGTTGACCCTGACGAAATAATGTATGTACATAATCTTGTGCATTACAGGGTTGATTTAGACATAACGTAAAATATGTTTTACACAAGAATACCAGGCAAACCAAAAGATTAAGCAAAAATGGCCATGATTTTACAGATTGTAACCATGGGCGGAGCTTGAGGGGGTTCAGGGGGTGCACCCCCCTGGCAAAAAAAAATCATTTCTATTTTCATATTTTTTTTTAAACTTAACTTCTGGCTTCTGACTGTAGTTTGTAATCATCTCTCTTATCATGATATGATGACTCGCTGTATGGCTGTAGTGCATGTGTGTATGTGTGTGAGCTGCTGTACTACCTAAATAACTCATTTTTAGGGGTTAGGGCATTGTAAAAACGCTAAACTAATAAAATAAAGGTCAAAATAATGTCGTTGGCCAAGCAGTCGCACCCCCAGGCGTCAAGTTCAAGCTCCGCCTATGATTGTAACTTCTTCTATCACGGATTTGAACACTTGCGCAAGTGCTGAAATTTTTTGCCATACGGTGTCAGATCCCGTGTCTATGTGAGACATGACCTCTGACACGTTCTAAATGTCTCAATAGAAGAGCATGCAGGGAGACTGAATACAACCACCCCGATTGCATAAGTTGACCAGGGTTTAAACATGAACCCTGTCCCTTATAGATCTTTATCCCATTCTGACCTGAGATCAGATTCATACGAGGTTTCCACTGGACACACACTGGTCTGATTAACCCATTCTGACCTGAGATCAGATTCAAAAAATGTCACAGTCGTTCTTCGATTTTTCAAAAATAGCAGACCTACAAGCTCGTATCGCGCCACTCGGTGGCGCGATATGAGCTTGTAGATCTGCTATTTTTCAATAGCTAAAGCATAACATGATGCTAACACCAAAAGGGGTTCCCGTTCAGAATGGGTTAACCTTTGAAAGTGTCAAATTAAACTGGTTCATTTGGTTTCATTTAACAAACTCTCAAGAGTTCAAGAGTAACTTAACTTTTTAACATCTGCAATTTACAAGAAGTCTACACAATTACAGAATGTAGACGAATGGTTATCTCCTATAATGGTACCAACATCAATACAGCATGGGATTGTCTGAGAGGCTAAATCTCATCAAATGGTGTTATGTGGCTCAAATGACGAATAACTGATGGTCCTTGATACTGTATGAAAAGGGTTGAAAACGACTGCCATAACTTATTATATTGAGATATTTTCAAGAGTCGCGAGTGCTGTCGAGTAACTTTCTCTTTCTCCACCAATCAGCTCAAGGGAAAGAAGGGCCCAGTAGCCAATGGGACGGCGTCTAAGCAGAAGGCGGAGCAGAAGAACCTGACCAAGAAGAACGGCGTCAATGGAACCAACGGAGCGGCCACCATCAAACGCAAGGACTCCAGTAAGCTAGCTGTGTGTGTGTGTGTGTGTGTGTGTGTGTGTGTGTGCGCGCGCCCCCCCCCCCCCCCCGTACGCTTGCTGAACACTAGTAGACAAGTAGACTACATTGTTCTATCTCAGCTATCACTGCTGTTTGCCTATCTGGAGAATAGTTTATATCCTTGACTTGTAATACCTGTTCGCTCAACTGTCACACACATACATATTGCATATGTCATCAGTGTGTTATCCAGCCTTCTCTGTGTGTTATTTGTGTACACATTACTCGCTCTAAAATCATACCTAAAAGGTGTTTTCATTGAATTCTTTCAAACACAAGTCTTGTTTGCGTCTGTCTGTCTGTCTGTCTGTCTGTCTGTCTGTCTGTCTGTCTGTCTGTCTGTCTGTCTGTCTGTCTGTCTGTCTGTCTGTCTGTCTGTCTGTCTGTCTGTCTGTCTGTCTGTCTGTCTGTCTGTCTGTCTGTCTGTCCTGCTTCAGCATTACACAGTAAAACCCTCAGGGCTCATTTGACTCTAAATTCACCCATCAAATGAACACTGTGCAATTTACTGTACGCAGGCAGGCAGACAGACAGACAGACAGACAGACAGACAGACAGACAGACAGACAGACAGACAGACAGACAGACAGACAGACAGACAGACAGGCAGTGAGTCTGGCGCCCCTGCCCCAAACCTCACCACCACCGCTGATTGCTTTCTAGCAGCAAAAAAAAACCTACTGAACCCTCATCCCCCACAGAAATCTGGAAAATGCAGGAATTTCCAAATTGCTGTCGGTTTGTGCAGCAGGAGTAAATAAATTGCGAGAGAGAGAGAGAGAGCTTAATTCGGCGTCTCCGAAAGTCCTGCCCCTGGAAGCCAGCGTGGTGTCGCGGCGCGGCATGGTGGCAGAAACCCCGAGCAACAAATAAAATGCAACTCAGCGTACTGTATATCACCGTTTCTCAATGTCTGGTCCAGGGACCACCAGAGGTCGAAATATAGACCCTTACGGGTCTGCAACTCCCGAGAGCATCCGATGGGTTATTTCTGCGACCCCAATTTACACTTTTAGATCTGCAGTATTGATTCTACGAATGGAACCTATAGTTGTGAGGGTCAAATTTAGCCCCACTATAAAGGAACCCAGAGAGTCCGTAGAATCCTCGCTGAGAACCACCGCCCCTTAACGGACCTGCCAGAGGCTATTTGGACTCCACTGGTGGTTCCGCGTACCCGGCGTTGAGAAGCGGTGGGTTCATGCCTGTCGGGAGAAGAACATAAATGCTTGTGGCCGTTCGGTGGCGGGACGCGGCCGGGGGAAAGAGGGAAAGTGTCGAAGCCGTAAATCGGTGCTTGTTGACAAGTGTGTGTTTAGACGGATACGTGTGAACGAGGACAGATTGGACCGCTCTCACGCCTCCTCGTCTACGGCGCCTCAACCCTTCAAATAATTGTAGTGGAGTACAATGTCTGTACATATATACGTACAATATGTGTCTCTGAAATGTAGCAGAGTACAAGTAAAAGTATTGGAAATTGGAATTACTCAAGTAAAGTACATATATATACCTCAAAATGTACTTAGTTACTTTCCACCACTGCCCGCCGGTCCCTCACCGAAAGTGGGAAGTCCGAATGTCTTGTCAAAGTGGGATTTAAAAGCACTTTGCATAGTTCCATCGTCAGCCCAAATAATTGCGTTTGAGGTCGAGAGCGTCACTCCATGGTGGTTGGATTCGTGGGAGACACACACACGCGCGCAGGCACGCACACACGGACGCGCGCCCACTAGTGATTGGAGAAATGTGGGCAGACTAGATACAGTTATGTAGGACATTGCTGTGTGTGTGTGTGTGTGTGTGTGCGTGTGCGTGCGTGCGTGCGTGATTAATGACAGTTTGGTGCTGTGGTGAAGAGGAGTTTACTGGGTTTGTGGATAGTTCATGTCTTCTCTTTGGCCTCTGTGAACGAGACATTGCCTGCCCCTTTTGTTTTGTTTTCACTCCCTCTCTCCCCCCCTCCTCTCTCCCTACCCCCCTCCCCTCCCCTCCTCTCTCCCTCCCCCCTCCCCTCCCCTCCTCGCTCCCTCCCCCTCCCCTCCACTCTCCTCCCTCCCCCCTCCTCTCTCACTAGTCAAGACTCATAGACTCTCTCTCTCTCTCTCTCTCTCTCTCTCCACCACCAGACGCAGAGCAGTACAAGTACGGTAAGAACCGCGTGGAGGCGGACGCCAAGCGTCTGCAGACCAGGGAGGACGACCTGATGAGGAGGAAGCAGGACATCCGGAACCGACTGACCCAGCTGAAGAAGGACCGGAAGGACCTGCGCTCTGCCCTGGAGGCTGCTGCTGGTGAGAGGCCCACACACACACACACACACACACACACACACACACCACGCGTCTATGTTGTAACCCCATTTTAACCTGAGATCAGATTCTAAAAATATCATCCTGACACTTTTCTGAAAAAGTTTCTATGTCAGTCGTTCTTCGATTTTTCAGAAATAGCAGACCTACAAGCTCGTATGAATTCAAAATTATTCTATTTTTTTTTTAAGGTTTTGTGAAAATTAATTTTCATTTATTTTCATTTTTCCGTTTTTGTTTTAGGTTTTATGACCTCATTTACACCCAAAAAACCTGAACTTTGAACATTCAGTGGAGTTTTCTCTGGGGCTTGGAAGCCTTTTGAGCTGAAATGATAAAACTGTGGTGGTAAAACTGTCTCTCTGTCTCTCCTCCCCATCAGGCAAGCGTTCCCAGGCCTCGCTGACGGAGCGCCTGAAGAAGGTGGAGGACGAGCACAAGCAGAAGGAGGAGGAGCGGGTGACCCTGGAGCTGGAGCTGACGGAGGTGAAGGAGAGCCTGAAGAAGGCCCTGAGCGGAGGAGTGACCCTGGGCCTCACCATCGAACCCAAGGCCCCAGGCAGCTCAGGACCCCAGGTGGGTGGGTGGGCCCAAGGCCCCAGGCAGCTCAGGACTCCAGGTGGGTGGGTGGGCCCAAGGCCCCAGGCAGCTCAGGAGTCAGGACCCCAGGTGGGTGGGTGGGCCAAACGTAGCCTGGCTGAGAGGTTTATGATCCGGTCGGGGGAACAGATGATGACTCACGTCATGTCGTAGTCATGGTTTGTAGTCATCCGTCGATGTGTTCCATAGTTGGAGCCCGTTGGAAATGCAATGGCGGTCGCAGCAAAAGTGGAACGTTCCAGGTAGAGAACTATGAGGAAGAGAAAAAAGAAGGCGATTTTTGCGACCGCGTGATTTCCTTCTTCCTCGCTTCATTGGGAGTTGAACGGTGGATCATACGTTAGCCATGTCGGTTAGCCACGTCGGTAAAAGTGGTCCGTGTTTATAAATCGAATGGGCGCTATAATGTAATGGATTAAATAACCCCGGGCAATTAAAGTGTTAAGCCGACAAAGCCAACGCGGATGGTGACAAATCATGACAATACACACAATTGTTTGGACCGAACAAATAATTAGAAAGAAGAAAAACTAAAACTAAAAGTGTCGTACCCTTCCCTTTTTTTTCTTCAAAAAAAGATTCATTTTGTTCAACCTCCAAAAGATATCACTTACACTACATTAGACGGCTACAGTGGCGGCGATGGCTCAGGGGTATAGAGTGGCCGGTATAGAGCAGCTGGAGGTGAATCGCAAGGTTCCCGGTTTGAACCCCGGAGTTAGTGTCGGTGTCCTTGAGCAAGACTCTGAACCCCTAATTGCTCCCGATGTGCAGGTTGGTGCCTTGCATGGTTTCCTCCGCCCTCGGTGCACGAATGTGCGTGTGAATGGGTGAATGCAATGCACGATCTCTGTATCTCTGTAAAGCGCCTTGGATGATTATCCCATTTTGGGGCGGGAACCCCTTTTGGTGTTAGCATTATGTTATGCTTTAGCTATTGAAAAATAGCAGATCTACAAGCTTGTAGGTCTGCTATTTTTTTTTTATCGAAGAACCACTGACATAGAAACGTAGCTTTTTCAGAAAACTTGTCAGGATGTAGAAGACATTTTCTAGAATCTGATCTCAGGTCAGAATGGGTTAAAATAATCCAAATGAATCCGTTGTGTTTGGTTGCAGTCTCCGGTGCTGCTGCGGCGGAACCAGGAGTCGTCTCCGTTCTCCAGCTGTGACACCAGCGACGCGGAGCCGTGCTCCCTGCCCGTCAACAGCGCCTCGCTGCTGCGCCGAGCGCACGGCGGCCCGAAGCCCCCGCCTGTCAGGGGCCACGTCCTGAGGAAGGCCAAGGTAGGACGCAGTGGTGGCAAAAAACAAACAATAGTACGCGCAATTTTAGCTTGAGTAAAAGTACAAAAGTAGTGGCATCAACATACACTATATTCAGTGATTTCACTTTATTCAAATATCACTTTTTTTTTTTTTTTTTTTTTTGATAATCCTCCCTACTATAGAGTGTGCTGACCATTATAAGGAGTTAACCCCTGGGGGTCAAAAAACCTTAGGTTTCGTTTTTGGCTAGGTGGCCCAGCCTTCATCCAATCGGGATAAAGAGGGGCCTTCCGCCAATCACGTTCAAGCGGGGGCGGGCCTTGGTGTGTGTGCTGTTGGCCTGTCGCGTGTCCCCCCCACTGTAGTGTGTGCATGTGCACATCTTGTTACCGGGGCGGACCGGGGTTTTTTCCAAATCACTGAATGTTCCTTTAAAGTACCAAAAAAGTACTTGCAGATCTACAAGTTTGTAGATCGGCTATTTTCAAATGGCCGAAATTAAGGCCAGTAAAACCATTGATGCGGCGTAGTTTAGCAGATCTTTGAAATACAAAAGAAATATGAATGTGAGTGTTCTCTCTATACAGATTACGTTTGTAATCTGTATACGTTTGTTATCCCACGGGGGAAATTACATTTGATCGAGTAGGCCCTAATATTTTGTTTGCGGGGAACTTCTTTTTGGGTAGTTCTTATTCTGGATGTGGTTCTGGCCGGATGACTCCAAATCAGTGACTACAACATGACATAAGATGTCATCACACAGCCATTTAGTAACACAGACCAGGTGGAAAGCATGGTGACGCGAGGCCGGGTCTGCTCTCAGCCCTCCTGTTCCAGTGAGGGCGCTTATGTTTTCATTCCACTAATCCCCAATGTTCACACGTTCTAAATGCCCCTGCCGACAGATTCAGGAGCTCAGCTCGGAATCTGTTCTCGAGAGATTACTATACACCTAAACACACACACATTGTCTAAGTACTTTAACCCATTTTGACCTGGGAACGATTCTACAAATGTCTTCTAAATCCTGACAGTTTTCTGAAAAACCTCATGTTTCTATGTCACTGGATCTCAACCTTTTTCATGTCAAGGACCCCAAAAATTATATGTATTTGGTCGCCGAACCCCATCTGAAAATATGTTGTTTCAGGGACCCCCCCCAAGAAGCAAAGATTTGAGTTCCAAGAGTTCGTTCTGAATAAATATATATTCCAATTTTTTCACTATTTTTCAAAAATAGCAGACCTACAAACTCGTAGCGCTATGAACTTGTAGATCTGCTATTTTTCAATAGCTAAATTACAACATAATGTTTAAAACACCAAAAGGGGTTCCCGCCCCAAAATGGGTTAAGAGTACTAAAAATGGGATGTTTTATTCCCCTTTAATTTTCCAGCAGCATTACCGGTACTAGCATTTATTTTTTGCTATTCGGTCCCAACCGCAATAAGGTACACAGGACACGTAGACGTTTGACAAATGCACATGGGAATGTATTCAATTAACCGGTCCATCTCTTCCGCTTTGTCTTGCAGGAATGGGAGATGAAGACCGGAACATAAAGCGATCCGTCGTGTCACGTCACGTCTTAAACTTTTTACTCTGTTTTGAAAGGTGTGTGTATATATTTATTTAAGACCTATTTCTACGATGACAGAGGATGCGAAAGAGGACACAAAGCATAGCGTTCACATTGCTACGGATGGACCAACGAGTGTCACTGGTTTAAATGGCGACTGTATCCCCCCCCACACACGCAGGAGTGGAAGCCATTTTGTTTTTGTTTAGCCCAGTGGTTCTCAACGGCAGGTTCGGGGACGACCAGGGGTCCATTTGGTTCCATTTGTATGCTCTTGGGAGTTACAGAACCGTAACGATCCATTAGGACAGCGGTTGCCAACTTTGCTGTTACCACGGACCGACTGACGGTTTCCAAATAATTTTGTGGACTGGCGCGGCATTTGGACAGGTGGACAGGTTGCAAAGTGACACATTAGTTTCCCTGGGTTTACGTTTTCTGACAGTTGTACGTTGTTTCATTAGCGTGAACGTGACTAAACAGGACAGCTTGTTGTGACGCATCTGATCATGAACACACAGATGCCAAGGATTCGACAGTGAGGTTACACCTCACGGAAGTGGCACGGACTCGAAGCTGTGTAAAACCCACAGTGACATGACATCACTGACGAATCCTTTGGTGTTGGTATCTTCATGCGACAGAGTCAAGTTCTCTCCACTTGGAAGCTTCTAGAATCTAGATTCACTGCCGGGAAACTGAATTCCCGTCCGCCTTCTCGCGTACCGGCGGTGGTACACGTGTCCCGCGGAGCGGCACCGGTCCACGTGCCGGTGGTTGGGAACCCCTGCATAAGACCCCCTGGGTGGTCTCCGACCGGGACCAATGTTGAGAACCAGAGATTTATCCTACTATGTTATAATCCTATGGAGCATGCTTGGTGTACTATGTTGTGCAACTTGTGCTGTCCGCTGTTCTTTCCTTTCAAGCATTTGTAGCTGTGTTCTTTGTTTTAGTTTTTCTACAAATCTGTTCAGAGTCACACGTTTTTTTTTTAGGTCGTATTTATTTGTAAATGTTTAAAGAAGAATAAGAAGAAAAAAAAATGTAGCTTCCCTTTTCTTTTCTTTGTTTTGTTTATTTATGTGGATATATTTAAAGTTTCTTTGTGCTCTGGAAAAGGAAAACCCTCCCATGAACACTGTTTATGTCCTATAAGTATATATATAGAGAGAGCATGACGTCACGCGTTGAAAGTAATAGCTGAAAAAGTCCCTCAAGATGGCGCCACCTGTCCATTGAACTGGGTTCGATTCCCGCTCGGGGCGCTGTGGGTGCTGGCGGCGTGTTTCCTCCTCCGCGTCATCAGTGCCCATACCCGAAGGCGGGGTTGGCGAAAGGGCCTTTCTGTGTGCATGTTCTCCCCGTGTCCCCTAGGGTAGATACCCTCACAAAAACATGCAGTAATCCTGGTCTCTAAACTGCCTCCCCCTGGCCAGCCAGGGCGCCTGATGGAGGGGAAAGGAACTGGTTGGAATAACGTGCTCCTTCCACGCGCTACGTCCAACCAGGGAAACTCCCCCCTGTCAGGTGTAAAGGAGCAACTTGGACACTCAAGCATGAAGGAAACATGAGTTAAGTCCGTTGCTCTCCCTAGGTTGGCGGAGGGTGTGTAGAGCTCAGGATCACATCACAGGATGATTGACACACGGGTGGAAATTGGGTTACAAAATCGTGGGACAAAAAATATAAATTTAGAACTGGATGGACGCTGGGGGCGGGGCGGTCACTCATTCTACATAGACATGTCCCGTATTGGCAGTGGCTCCCAAACGTATTCATGTCAAGGACCCCCAAATTTACACTAATTAACCCTAATTCGGGGACCACTGCCATATGGGATGGCCGGGTACGGGCCTGACAGGCACCAGCGCCATCATGAGGATGCTGTTTCTTTCGGCAGGTGGAATCCAACTTCCATGGAATCCGCAGTGGTGGAAAAAGTACTCACAGTTTTCTGAAAAAGCTATGTTTCTACGTCAGTCGTTCTTCGACTTTTCAAAAATAGCAGACCTACAAGCCCTACAAGCCACCGAGTGGCGCGCTATGTATGAGCTTGTAGATCGGCTATTTTTCAATAGCTAAAGCATAGCATAATGCTAACACCAAAAGGGGTTCCCGCCCAAAATGGGTCGACTAAAAGTATCAATACTGCAATATGGAAAAGTCCGGAATTCAAAATGTACTTGAGTAAAAGTAGAAAGTATTGACTTCAAAATATACTAAAAGTTTAAAGTAGTCATTATGCACAATATCCCATTTCACATGTATAAAAATCCTTTGAAAGTAGCAGGTCTACATTAAGGTCACAGCTTGGTCGTGAGCTTGTAGATCGGCTATGTTCAAGTAGCCATGGCTGAAGTGGTTAATATGCTTTACAGTAAGTAACTAGTAACTAAAGTTTTCAAATAATTGTAGTGGAGTAAAAGTACAATATTTGCCTCTGAAATGTAGTGGAGTAGAAGTAAAAGTACGGAAGATTTGACATACTCAAGTAAAGTACAGATACCTCAAAATGGTACTTAAGTGCAGTATTTGAGAAAAATGTACTTGGTTAATTTCCACCACTGCGAATCCGCTTCTGTGGGGTTACGGTGACCCGGGCACGCCGACCTGCTGCCCGGGTCATCGTCGTTCCGCAGCACCGGTTCTGCTGAGCCAACAGTGGGCCCACAGACAGGGCACGTTCCACGCCCTCCCCCGGACCCATCTTAAAGTTTTAGAATAGGTCGTTATCACTAAAACCATTCGCTTTACCAGATAAGGCTGCATGCGAGCTGTCCAGCAGCAACCAGGCATACCGAGGAAAGCTTCACATCGGGGTGGTTTGATTTCCCCTTCCACCTCGTTACTGTGGTTTGATTTCCCCTTCCACCTCCTTACTGGTATCCCAAATGTCTTTGAGGCACATTCTTACACCGTCATCAATCAATATTATGATGACAGACGTACAAACAGTTGCTGTAAACTCCACTTTGCTGTGTTCCACTCAATCAGACACTGTGATTTACACATGCATGGTTGGATTATCTGTGTGTGTGTGTGTGTGTGTGTGTGTGTGTGTGTGTGGGGGGGGGGGGTTAACTATATCACCCCCCCTCCCCCTCCCAATGTTTTCCTTTACAAATCGAATCCTGCATGTACAACCACACAAACGTGCACGCACGCACACACACGCACACACACACACACACAGAGTGTTTATTATGTGTTTATTATTATTATTTTTTCTGGGTGGTAATAACATAACTATACTATACAGGTTCTCCATATTAACTAACTCTACCAAGGTGCTTTGTCTAGATGCAAGTAGCGTTAAGATGTCATCTCATTTCCTAAAGGCACATTCTCTATTTTTCTTTTTTTCCTTTTTGTGGTGGTGCATTATGGGGCAGGGTATGGAATCTAAGGGCTAATTTAGTCTGTTTCGCTCGACGCGTTGCATCGCGTTTTGAACACCTGCTGTTATTTCGTGGAGAGACGCGGTCCTGTCACTATGTGTAAAGGCTTTGTTCAGACCGCTTACAAATCCCATTTGTTAAAAATATGATGATCGGACTGAAGTGTTTCGGGGGGGGTTTTGTTTCATCCACCAGTGTACATGTCTTCTGTTCCATATGCTGTCAGATGGCGCCCCCTGCAGGCCTGTTAGTGTGCATGTTTTAGCATGGAGCTTTATATTGTCTGCCGGTGTTGCAACGTCACTCTAGTCTGGACTCCACACAGGTTCTATCTGGGTGTACCATGTATCGTCACTGTTTGTCCAAAATGTCACTTGTCCAGAGATGTGCATTTTTTTGTAGTCCATACCCGTTGGGCGATATGACATACGACACATGTAAAATCGTGCCGTGGTTCTCAAAGTGTTAACTCTTCTCTCACTGTTCCTCTTGGGGGTTCCAAATGGACCCATACAGCATCTGCAACTCGGAGAGTGTACGGAATGGAACCAAATGGACCCTCGCAGATCCATTTGGTTCCATTTATGCACTCTACGGGTTACGGGGGGTCCTTTTTCAAATGTTTAAATTGAGAACCACTGAAGTAGGGCATTAATTTATGAAAAGGATATGGAGATACGAGCTTTCTAGCCTGGCATCAGCCAGACTGATCACGTGGATTCAGCACACACGTGTAGTGAATCAACGTTGGCTAATGCCAGGCTACAAGCTTTCCACTCGCATCGACGATTTGATATAGTGGAAACTGCATTATGTCCCAAAATAACTTTTCAGCATTCAAATAAAAAAAACACATTGCAAATGCAGTGGACAGACAAAGCTCAAAATGTGTCGCTTTGCGCCATGCTTCAAGCTCGCGGATCTGCTACTTTTGGTGCTTTTTTTGTGTGGCGCTGATCAAGCATCATTTACGAAAAATACAAAATAATCACAACACGGAAATGTTTCCACCCGACAGTGACGATATACAGTAGCAACTGCCTGGGCCTGGTACAGTATGTCTATTAATGTGAACTCCTTGTACATAGCTTTGCTGGATGGGACAGGCATGGTGTCTGGGGTGGGAGGGAGAGGTGGGGGGGGGGCATAGGGAATAGGGACCGATGCAATGTCTGTTCTGCACCTTATACTGTAGATGTGTTCTACTTCTGTTGTGTTCATTGACTCGGACAGTCTCCACCTCGGCGACGAAAACAAGCTTGTATATACAATGAATAAAACCTTCTACAAACAGAACCTGCACGTTTGCTTCTTATTGGCTGATATCGGACACCCTGTCTACTCTAGAACAAGCATTGCACAAAGATAATCTACTCTAGAACAAGCATTTCACAAAGAGAATCTACTCTAGAACAAGCATTTCATGGATATATCTACTCTAGAACGATGTGAGATACTGCCACCTACTCTAGAACTATGGCAATATATTTATTTTAGGTTTGTACAGAGTGGTACATTTCCTAATTGAATCTTCATCAAATTAATGTATACATATCATATGCTTAATTTGTGGTGTCTTGTTATTTCTAATAAATCTAGAAATCATGCAATGTAATGTAATTAGTTTCCTTTCAGCTTCAAAGACATTGTCAATGGCAATAGCACAAACTTTGGCACGCTACTAGTCCTACATCAGGGGTAACCAACCAGGGGTTCGCGAGCTACCAGTAGCTCGCGGGAACCTTTCAAGTCGATCCCGAAGTGTCAGACTGACGGGCAGCCAGGCATCACTGCCAATACACAGCAGAACGTGTATAACGTGTATTTAGAATAGCGTGCAGTGATGGCCCGAGACATCCACTGGTTAATAGCTCATTGGCTCCTCCTGCTACAGACCGAGACGGAGCTGGAAGCCCGTAGCGAGTCACAATCACAACACCTCACAACAACCCGAATATCAGCGGCTTTCCGTCCGCAGTTTGCTCGTCGGGGACCGGGGTCGCGTTAGGAAAAGAGAGAGAGGTTGCAGTTTACCTTAGTTAGTTACCTTAGTTTGCCAGCGCTTACCTTAGAGTCTAAGGTAAGCGCTGGCCTGTTATCCAGAGAAGAGCCAGGGACGGATTAACCCCTAGGAGGGCCCCTAGCTGGGCCGGTAATATTCGTGTTTTTCCGTGTTTTTATCATCTTTTTAACATAAATTTAACTAAATCAACAGCCAATGAAGGGCCCCAGGAGCCCTTTTCAGGGTGTCAAACCTAGTACCTCACGGTACAATTTCCCCGAAGGGCCCCTGAGAGCCAAGGGCCCTGGGCCATGGCCCCACTGGCCCTAATTTGTCCCTGAGAAGAGCCCATTGCATGGGTAGTACCGGTATGCAAGTTCAGACCAATTGGTGTGCATGCATGCAAGAAGGGTGGACAACATGCAATCTGTCTGCTTTGCTGATTATTTCACATTGAAAATGTTTGTGTGCAAATTTATCTTAATTTCTATTTTTGTTGCAGAAATGGTTGCAATGGGAGGCAGGACTCGGTCCGTCTCATTGCCAATAGCTATGAGAGATACCGCACTATTTGCCTAGATACTCGGCCATTCTCTTTGCCCATGTGCAAACGTAATTGTTTTTTTCTAATAAAGTTCTCCCCCTGGCCCCCACACATGTAATACGTTCATTATTAATGAAGCTAAGGCAAGAGTGCTTAAAACAGTTGTTTAACAACAGCAGGTATATAACCAATCAGTATGGAGATTTGTTTTTACAGAGCAGGACACATTAACATTACTTGATAAAGACCGTCTGTCTGATAAACAAAAAGTCATGTCAAGGTTTTATTTCCTGAGTTGTGGTGCATATTAATGGATCTACAATGACATCATGATATGTATATATATATATATATATATATATATTATTTTTCTTTACAATTATTTGCTTTCATTATCCAAAATGTATAATGCATGTTTGTAGCCTACTAATGTCAAATCAGTTTGTAGTAAATGCCACATTTCTCAATTGGTTGATACCTCATTGAAACTAATCATCCATAAAAAACTCTGTAAATCCAGTAAATTGAACATTTGTATACACAATAAGCATTTAGCATGAATTACAGTACATCCTGCTTGTGCAAATTTATACAAAAGTAAAAAAGAAAGATCAAAATTCAATAGTCAAAGTTTAAGTCGTACTCTAAAACATAGCATGCATTCTGGTTTAAGATTCAGAGAAAACAAAACAATAGTGTTACTTGAAATAGCTAAAAACATGACGAGTACTAACGTAATCAAGATTATCTTTAATCACATTGCAGTATCGTCCAATCACAATACAGTTTATTACCAAATAGGGGTAGAAAAAAGCACTGAATGGTGCCTTAGATTGAACCAATTAGAGCAGAGCTTTGTCGCCTGTCTCCCTGTCCTCTTCCTGTCTGTCTGTCTGCTCTGGACCCGCCAGCAGCATCTTAGCAAGTCAATCTTCACTTCCACAGCTTCCCGTCAAAGTATGAAGGAGGCCATAGAAGATAGCAGGAAATTAAAATATATGTTAATGAAATCTCATTTTGTGGAGGAGCCAGGCTGCTGATTGGCTCCTGTGATGGCCTCAACTATATAAAGCTGTGTGGAAGCAGCATTCTGATGTATTCTTCCTGGTGTGTGTTTGGTCTGTCTGTAGCAACAAGTTACACACCGTCTGTCTGTCTGTAGCAACAAGTTACACACCGTCTGTCTGTAGCAAGAAGTTAACTAAATGTTAAACTTAAACCTTTATGTAACACAGCCAACATGGCAACCCGCAAATGGCAACCCATGTCAACTGTCAATCAAGGCAGTATAAAGGTGACATCAGTTCCTACACTCCTCACTCCCACCTCATGCAAGATGGCCGAAATGTTTGGCATGGCAGCAGCAGCAGGTTCCTGTTCACTGTGACAGTCCTTGGTTACTCTTCGGTGAGTTATATAGGCTTGGTGTCTTAACTTGGATCAACAGGTTAACTGTTTGTTTATATTGAAAGTTTTTGATTTATGATTTATGTTTGACCTTTTGGTTTAATAATTAATATTGGTGTATTATATTATTTTATATATATATATATATATATATATCATGTTATATAATATGAAATACCTTGAATTTTAGTTTCTAAAAGCATGCATGTAATGATATAAACTGTTAATAGAAAAATGATTAAAGATTTGATACTGATCACATCGAACTCTTTACTCATTTAATAGTTTTATTTGTATTTGTATTTGTTTGAAATGATTCTGTTTGGGGAACTTGATCTGTGAATGAATGCCACTGAGGAGTTGTGTTTTATAACAAGCGTTAAGGTAACTGTTCCAATATGGCTCATAGTGTCTTTTCCACAATGGCTTTCAAACTCTTGCATTTCAAGATCTCCTCTTAACTCTTGAGACAGTGTACAAATGGACAGGGTCCATTTGGTTTCATTTGTACACTCTCAGAGCTGTAAGGGTTAAAACACAACACTTCATCTTCAATATAAAATTGGTATTGTCACAAACTCACAATACAATGTTGGGTTTAAACTTAATTCAAAGCTGAGGGAAAAACATATTTCAAAAGTTGGGGTGGAAATGTATATTAAAGTAAGCTTGGGGGAGGGATGTTAAGTTGTAAAATGTGGGTTGTGGGGGCTGACAAGGCTATACAGCCACATGTGTTTCTAATGTGATGTAGGACTACATAACACTAATGACACTTATCTTTTCTCTTCAGAGTCACGAGACCAGTGGTGTAGGCAGCACCAAGCTCTGGGCCCTGAGACGAGCCATCTCCGTGGGCCCCGCAGCCCCACCAATTTAGGCTTCCGAGGACCCCCACCCTGGAGCCCGTGTGAAGTGTCCCAGTCCGATGCCCCCCTCCCTGCACAAGACATTGAGGTAGGAACTGTACGCTAGCTGCTGCTGCTGTGAAGAGCTGCTTGCTGCGCAGTGAGTACAATTCTTGTTTATTGTCCTTTGCTGTGGCTGGTGTGGTTCTGCAGGGTACTGATGGTGTTGCTCTCGTTTGCGTTTGCGTTCCGGCTTCCTGCGGTTGCGTCGCGTCGGGCTGCCTGCTGTTGCGCTCGTTTGCGTTGCGTCTTTTGCGTCGACTGCCACAATTTCGGCCGGTTCCGTCATTTCACCATTTCACCTAACTTGTGGACACCGCCCATCATCTGCAGAAGAACGTGATGGTTCACGGTAAGTATCTGTTTTTGTATTCTTTGCTGCTGGTAGGGTAGGGCTGGCAGGGTAGGGCTCCTACTCCTAGGGTAGGTTTTTGCGTTGCATCGCAAACTAAGCACTTTGGCACAGGCATGGAGCTCCTGGTTTACTGGGATGGGGTTCGATTCCCTGCTGTGCCCTGCTGATTACATTTAATCTGTTAAACGAGCATCCTTTAGCACAGGGGTAACCAACCAGGGGTTCGCGAGCTACCAGTAGCTCGCGGGAACCTTTCAAGTCGATCCCGAAGTGTCAGACTGACGGGCAGCCAGCCACCACTGCCAATACACAGCAGAATGTCATTCGCAAAAAAAGAGCAGATCTACAAGCTAACGTGTAGAGGCTCGATGCATTTCAGCTTGAAGATCTGTTCCCCTTGCTTCCACCGCACCGCCCTCGGCCCTCCCCCTTTTAGCACTCTGTGCTCATGTGCTGTGTGTCTGTTGTTCCCCTCGCAGGCAGCACACAGAGCATCAGAGTGAAGGCAGCATGATAGCGTCCCCGACACGTTGAATATTATTCAATATTATTATTTGTAAAGTTCGAACGCCAACTTTTAACACTGCACGGCTGCACGCACAAATAAAGAGTGCACTTGGCACTCGCACATGACGGATTATTATCGATCAAAACAATCCTTAGCGTCGCTTACAAAAGCATTTGTTGCACAGCATGAATGATAAGTAATCACCGACCTGGCTGGATAAATATCACTATGACAAAGTGTCAAAATGTTTAGTGCCGCTGTCAAAACATGACACAGTGAGAGTTGAAGATTCTAACTATTGAACAAGAAAGCCACAGTTTTGAAGGAAGTGGGTCCTAGACAGGGCTTGACGCTTAGCTCATGGATGCATGGATGATAGACAGACTATCCGTTTTTATCCTGCTGTTCTATCATGTGATATTCGATGCAGGGCAAGATGCTCGATTGTGAATTAAATTGTAACATTCTCCTTGGCTTTGACTGCTTCAGACAGAACATCTGACACACAGCTACAGTAGACTATTAATTTACTAAGCTGTTAACTTACTCTGCTGCCTACCGTTGCTCGTTAATCAGGTCACACAATGGATGGACCACTGATATTTATCCAGCCAGGTCGGTGATTACTTATCATTCATGCTGTGCAACACATGCTTTTGTAAGCGACGCTAAGGATTGTTTTGATCGATAATAATCTGTCATGTGCG
Organism: Protomyctophum parallelum; assembly: GCF_964188405.1. Taxonomy (NCBI): domain Eukaryota; kingdom Metazoa; phylum Chordata; class Actinopteri; order Myctophiformes; family Myctophidae; genus Protomyctophum; species Protomyctophum parallelum. Next base: position 37,390,840 of record NC_139716.1, read on the forward strand.
TGCGCGAGTGCACTCTTTATTTGTGCGTGCAGCCGTGCACAGTGTTTCTCCCACGTTTGGTTAAAAGTTGGCGTTCAAACTTTACAAATAAGTTTAGTATTCAACGTGTCGGGGACGCTACCATGAACTCGTATGACTGACTCACATCTTAATGACACCCTCAGACTGGCAATCACTAAATATGAACCAGATTTCAAAACGCTTGCAGATAAAGTGCAGTCACAGCAGTCTCATTAAAGGTGGGCTGACCCTGAGAGTATGTCACCATATCTGTGCAAATATATATGGTCATGTTATGCCTATATGTCATTTGAACATCTGCCAATGTGAATATTCATTGAAATGAGAAACAAAATATTGTGCTGTAAAAGCAATTCATGTCCTTTGCATTTTGTTTTATTTTAAAAAAACTCAACAAAGAAGTTTATTTGTATTTTTGTCCTAATATTTTTTATTTCTAATACATTTGTCTTAATATTATTTGACATTGATAATATAATTTACTATAAGTTTTTATTCTTATTTAAGCTTTAGTCTTTGTGTGGATGTGTGCACACGCATTGAGCCTGTCAGAAATAGCAAAAAAAGTGTTTTTTCTAACACGTTTTAGTGGTAGATCTTGGCTTACAATTGGGAATAAAATGGGCTCTTGGGCTTGAAAAGGTTGGTTACCACTGTCCTACATACTTACACCTAGATTTCAAACTAACTAAAACGGCCTCCCCCTGGCCAGCCGGGGTGCCTGATGGAGGGGAAAGGAACTGGTTGGAATAACGTGTTCCTCCCACGCGCTACGTCCAACCAGGGAAACTCCCCCCTGTCAGGTGTAAAGGAGCAACTTGGACACTCAAGCATGAAGGAAGCATGAGTTAAGTCCGTTGCTCTCCCCAGGTTGGCGGAGGGTGTGTAGAGCCCAGGATCACATTAGATGATTGACACAGGGGTGAAAAATGGGTTACAAAATCGTGGGATAAAAAATATATATTTAGATTTCAAACTTTAAAATGTTCATTTTATGGTGGACATGTTTGCCTGAAAATGAATAGCAAAGTTTGTGCTATTGCCATTGACAATGCATTGGGCATTTAAGTTAAATAACTAAAAAACTACAAAACATTTTATAGTGAAAAGTTCCAGCACGTGTGTCCACAATAAGCTGAATTATAAAAAGTGTGAATACAGTTTCTAGGTGAAAGTGATTTTGTTTGACGTGCCAAAATCTGCCATTGAGCCCCATTCTAATTTTCTCAAATTTGAAAGCATTTTTTTCAGGAAACATGTCCGACGTAAGAGTATGTAGGACTAGTAGCGTGCCACAGTTTGTGCTATTGCCATTGACAATGCATTGGGCGTTGCCTGGACCCCACTTTGAGAAGCGTGGCTCTGAAGTTCTCAGTCTTCTCTCTCTCTCCTCAAATGGTCAAATCCTCTGCGTTTGTTTGCGGCTTTGTGCAAATGGAACCCATCGGCACTGCAACTCCTGAGAGCTTACTATGCAGAGCAGCCATATTGGAAAGACATTGGGGCCCCTTCCTCATTTCCTTCACAGGTGCCTCTGTTCCATTTATTGTAGCACAGTGGTTGTCACGTTTCTAAATTTAAAGGATTGTGTATGACGTTACATCCAGCCCGATGCTGTGTTTGCTTTTGCAAAGACAGTCAAGTCTGTTCAAACTAAACAGGATTGTGTGAATAGTGGAGTAGAAGTAAAAGTATTGCAAATGGAAATACTATGCTAAATTGCATAATTATGTTGAGCAATTTTCATAATTGGCATAATATGTGACCATACCATTAACAACCTATAGAAGGCAAAACATTACAAATTTCATCATGCTTTATGTAGCACTAGACCTGTACGTGCCCGTCGCAGTCGGCCACCGGCCTACTTGGGAACGATGCAATTTGGCTATAAACGGCCATAGCTACTTGCAGGTGATGCAGAGGAGGGAAATGGGTCGGTAGCTCTTTGGGGATGATGGGTCTTTGCCAGGTTTGGGGATTGCAACCACTTTGGCCTTTTCCAGACAGAAGGGATGGTTTTCTGTGCTATGCATGTGTTCAGCACCCCCACAAGCCAGGTATTTGCGTTAGGTCCCAGGTGCTGTATCATTTCTGCCAGTATGTCATCAATCCCTGCTGCTTTTCCGGGTTTCAACTTTCCCATTGCAGTTTCGAGTTCTTCTTGTTATGGTGCGTGTCAAAGTAGAACCCAAATGCAGGTAACACAGGCAGAGTACTTTGCAAGAGTTTAATGAAGACAAAACGTAAGGGGAAGGCTTACATAAAGTGAAGCAGGCAGGACAAAAACCATAAATCCATAGGCAGATCAAAAGGTAAACAAAGGAGAAAAATGTATCAAAGTCCAAAAAACAAGCAGAGGATCAAACCTGAGGAACACTGGGGAAAGATCTACTGAAAAACAGGAGTCCGGAAACACACTAACAATAGGTTATACTCTAGCAAAGTGAGCAGAATGAGTCCAGTCTTATGGGTGGAGGCTGATAGGGGAAGTTGGCACAGGTGAGTAGTGAGAAGGGAACAATTGGGCTGATGAGGCAGTTGGAGGGGGGAGTGTGTATAAGCAAAGGGAGGGGGGAGTGGCCAAAGTGGAAAGATGGACAGGCAGGGAGCCAGACCATAACACTTCTAGGTCGAAGGGTTTGGTTTGAGGCCTGGCTGATTGTCTGATACCACTGTGCGATGGTATTATCCTGTGGGTCCGGCGGCGGTGTTGGTTACGACTGTTGGCCACCTGTTGTGATGCAACAGAGTTTGCTGTGACCGTTTTGATTATGGGTGGCTCCCTGAGGTCCCTGATCCCCATGGGGTCCAACAGTGGTCATTGAAGTGTGCACACACACGCACGCACACATGCACCTACACACGCACAGGCGCACATGCGCATGCACACGCTAACCAAATGTAACTCTGAGAGTAACACATGTAACCAAATGGACCCTTACAGGTCTGTCATTCTGAGAGTGTAACACACATGTAACCCTATGGACCCTTACAGGTCGGTAATTCTGAGAGTATGGTGGCCGACGGGCACGTACAGGTCTAGTGTACCAAATGGACCATTTGGTCCATGTCTGTAAGTCTGAGAGTGTAACACATGTAACCAAATGGACCCTTACAGGTCCAACACTGGTTATCGAAGCGTGCACAAACACACGTATGCACGTGTAACCAAATGGATCCTTACAGATCCAACACTGTTTTTTGTTAATCATCGAATGAAATGTGGGAGGTCGGCAAGATAAAGTTTAAAATATCAAAGCAAATACCGATACTTCGAAAATGTTATTTTTGTGCTTTTGTGTTTCTCTTCTTTATATATTAATTTACTGTTGAAATGTAAAATTTACATTTCAACGAAAGGACCTGTAAATTACAACACAAAAACAAAGGCACTGGTGTCGTATTTCTGGTTTACCGGAACGGGGTTCAACTCCCTGCAGTGCCCTGCTCAATGTGTTGTATTTACATGGTTCTCTATGGCAATAGCACAAACTTTGGCATGCTACTAGTCCTACATACTTAAACCTACCAACCCCATTCTAGGCTACTTAGGTTCATCTTATGGTGGACATGTTTGCCTGGAAAGGAATCTTTGAAAGGTGTCATAGTTTTAGAAATATAGTGCTTTCAAATTTACAATGGGGCTCAATGGCAGACATTGGCACATCAAAAATCACTTTCACCTAGAAACTCCATTCAAACTTTTTATTATTCAGCTTACTGTGGAGACACATGCTGGAACTTTTTACTTTGAAATGTTTTATAGTTTCTGAGTTATTTAACTTAAACGCCAAATGCATTCTCTATGGCAATAGCACAAACTTTGGCATGCTACTAGTCCTACATACTTACACAAGCAACCCCATTCTAGCCTACTTAGGTTCATCTTACGGTGGACATGTTTGCCTGATTTTTTTTTTTAATTCAAAAAACGATGGGCTATAACCCATCGTTTTTTTTTCATTTTTTTCAAATCCTCAAAAATGATGAAAAACGGCGTGCTATAGTATGCCGTACGGTATGGGCTATAGCCCATGGTCAAAAATGATGAAAAACCAGGATAATGTTTTTTTCAAAAATTCAAAAAACGATGGGCTATAACCCATCGTTTTCTTTTTTTTCCTTTTTTTTCAAATCTTTAAAAATGATGAAAAACGGTGTGCTACAGTATGCCTTATGATATGGGCTATTAGACGAGCGTCTAAAAATGGGATAAAAAACCTCTAAAAATAGACTTGTTTTAGACGTCTATTTTTCGACGTTTTTCGACGTCTATTTTTCGACGTTTTTATCCCATTTTTAGACGCACGTCTAATAGCCGGCTATTGCTCAGTGGGATGGTCAAAAATGATGAAAAACGAGGTTAAAATATTTTTTCAAAATTTCAAAAAACGATGGGCTATAACCCATGTTTTTGAAATTTTGGAAAAAAAAATTAACCTCGTTTTTCATCATTTTTGAACATGGGCTATAGCCCCTGCCGTAGGGCATACTATAGCACGCCGTTTTTCATCATTTTTGAGGATTTGAAAAAAAATCTAAATTTAAAAAAACATGGGTTATAGCCCATCGTTTTTTGAAATTTTGGAAAAAAAAATAACCTCGTTTTTCATCATTTTTGAACATGGGCTATAGCCCCTACCGTAGGGCATACTATAGCACGCCGTTTTTCATCATTTTTGAGGATTTGAAAAAAATTCAAAATTTCAAAAACATGGGTTATAGCCCATCGTCTTTTTAAATTTGATTTTTTTTTACCTCGTTTTTCATCATTTTTGAACATGGGCTATAGCCCCTACCGTAGGGCATACTATAGCACGCCGTTTTTCATCATTTTTGAGGATTTGAAAAAAAATCTAAATTTCAAAAACATGGGTTATAGCCCATCGTTTTTTGAAATTTTGAAAAAAGAAATTTAACCTCGTTTTTCATCGTTTTTGAACATGGGCTATAGCCCCTACCGTAGGGCATACTATAGCACGCCGTTTTTCATCATTTTTGAGGATTTGAAAAAAATTCAAAATTTCAAAAACATGGGTTATAGCCCATCGTCTTTTTAAATTTGATTTTTTTTTTACCTCGTTTTTCATCATTTTTGAACATGGGCTATAGCCCCTACCGTAGGGCATACTATAGCACGCCGTTTTTCATCATTTTTGAGGATTTGAAAAAAAATCAAAATTTCAAAAACATGGGTTATAGCCCATCGTTTTTTGAAATTTTGAAAAAAGAAATTTAACCTCGTTTTTCATCGTTTTTGAACATGGGCTATAGCCCCTACCGTAGGGCATACTATAGCACGCAGTTTTTCATCATTTTTGAGGATTTGAAAAAAAATCTAAATTTAAAAAACATGGGTTATAGCCCATAGTTTTTGAAATTTTGATATATTTTTTTAACCTCGTTTTTCATCATTTTTGAACATGGGCTATAGCCCATACCGTACGGCATACTATAGCACGCAGTTTTTCATCATTTTTGAGGATTTGAAAAAAATTAAAATTTTCAAAAAAAATGGGTTATAGCCCATCGTTTTTTGAAAATTTGAAAAAAAAAATTAACCTTGTTTTTAATCATTTTTGAACATGGGCTATAGCCCCTACCATAGGGCATACTATAGCACGCAGTTTTTCATCATTTTTGAGGATTTGAAAAAAAATCAAAATTTCAAAAAACATGGGTTATAGCCCATCATTTTTTGAAAATTTGATTTTTTTTTTAACCTAGTTTTTCATCATTTTTGAACATGGGCTATAGCCCCTACCGTAGGGCATACTATAGCACGCCGTTTTTCATCATTTTTGAGGATTTGAAAAAAATTCAAAATTTCAAAAAACTTGGGTTATAGCCCATCGTTTTTTGAAATTTAGGGAAAAAAATTACCTTGTTTTTAATCATTTTTGAACATGGGCTATAGCCCCTACCGTAGGGCATACTATAGCACGCAGTTTTTCATCATTTTTGATGATTTGAAAAAAATTCAAAATTTCAAAAACATGGGTTATAGCCCATCGTTTTTTGAAACTTTGAAAAAAAAGAATAACCTTGTTTTTCATCATTTTTGAGCATGGGCTATAGCCCCTACCGTAGGGCATACTATAGCACGCAGTTTTTCATCATTTTTGAGGATTTGAAAAAAAAATCAAAATTTAAAAAAACATGGGTTATAGCCCATCGTTTTTTGAAATTTTGAAAAAAATATTAACCTCGTTTTTCATCATTTTTGAACATGGGCTATAGCCCCTACCGTAGGGCATACTATAGCACGCCGTTTTTCATCATTTTTGAGGATTTGAAAAAAATTCAAAATTTCAAAAAACATGGGTTATAGCCCATCGTTTTTTGAAATTTTGGAAAAAAAAATTACCTTGTTTTTAATCATTTTTGAACATGGGCTATAGCCCCTACCGTAGGGCATACTATAGCACGCAGTTTTTCATCATTTTTGATGATTTGAAAAAAAATCAAAATTTCAAAAACATGGGTTATAGCCCATCATTTTTTGAAATTTTGAAAAAAAAATTAACCTAGTTTTTCATCATTTTTGAACATGGGCTATAGCCCCTACCGTAGGGCATAATATAGCACGCAGTTTTTCATCATTTTTGATGATTTGAAAAAATTTCAAAATTTCAAAAACATGGGTTATAGCCCATCGTTTTTTGAAATTTTGAAAAAAATATTAACCTCGTTTTTCATCATTTTTGAACATGGGCTATAGGCCCTACCGTAGGGCATACTATAGCACGCCGTTTTACATCATTTTTGAGGATTTGAAAAAAATTCAAATTTTCAAAAACATGGGTTATAGCCCATCGTTTTTTGAAATTTTGAAAAAAAAGAATAACCTTGTTTTTCATCATTTTTGAACATGGGCTATAGCCCCTACCGTAGGGCATAATATAGCACGCAGTTTTTCATCATTTTTGATGATTTGAAAAAAAATCAAAATTTCAAAAACATGGGTTATAGCCCATCATTTTTTGAAATTTTGAAAAAAAAATTAACCTCGTTTTTCATCATTTTTGAACATGGGCTATAGCCCCTACCGTAGGGCATACTATAGCACGCAGTTTTTCATCATTTTTGATGATTTGAAAAAAATTCAAATTTTCAAAAACATGGGTTATAGCCCATCGTTTTTTGAAATTTTGGAAAAAAAAATAACCTTGTTTTTCATCATTTTTGAGCATGGGCTATAGCCCCTACCGTAGGGCATACTATAGCACGCAGTTTTTCATCATTTTTGAGGATTTGAAGAAAAAAATCAAAATTTCAAAAAACATGGGTTATAGCCCATCGTTTTTTGAAAATTTGAAAAAAAGTATTAACCTCGTTTTTCATAATTTTTTAACATGGGCTATAGCCCCTACCGTAGGGCATACTATAGCACGCCGTTTTTCATCATTTTTGAGGATTTGAAAAAAATTCAAAATTTCAAAAACATGGGTTATAGCCCATCGTTTTTTGAAAATTTGAAAAAAAAGAATAACCTTGTTTTTCATCATTTTTGAACATGGGCTATAGCCCCTACCGTAGGGCATACTATAGCACGCAGTTTTTCATCATTTTTGAGGATTTGAAAAAAAAATCTAATTAAAAAAAAACATGGGTTATAGCCCATCGTTTTTTGAAATTTTGAAAAGAAAAAAAACCCTCGTTTTTCATCATTTTTGAACATGGGCTATAGCCCCTACCGTAGGGCATACTATAGCACGCCGTTTTTCATCATTTTTGAGGATTTGAAAAAAATTCAAAATTTCAAAAAACATGGGTTATAGCCCATCGTTTTTTGAAATTTTGAAAAAAAAATTACCTTGTTTTTAATCATTTTTGAACATGGGCTATAGCCCCTACCGCAGGGCATACTATAGCACGCAGTTTTTCATCATTTTTGATGATTTGAAAAAAATTCAAAATTTCTAAAACATGGGTTATAGCCCATCGTTTTTTGAAATTTTGAAAAAAAAGAATAACCTTGTTTTTCATCATTTTTGAACATGGGCTATAGCCCCTACCGTAGGGCATACTATAGCACGCCGTTTTTCATCATTTTTGAGGATTTGAAAAATAATTCAAAATTTCAAAAAACATGGGTTATAGCCCATAGTTTTTTGAAATTTTGGAGAAAAAAAAATTACCTTGTTTTTCATCATTTTTGAACATGGGCTATAGCCCCTACCGTAGGGCATACTATAGCACGCAGTTTTTCATCATTTTTGAGGATTTGAAAAAAATTCAAAATTTCAAAAACATGGGTTATAGCCCATCGTTTTTTGAAATTTTGGAGAAAAAAAAATTACCTTGTTTTAAATCATTTTTGAACATAGGCTATAGCCCCTACCGTAGGGCATACTATAGCACGCAGTTTTCATCATTTTTGATGATTTGAAAAAAATTCAAAATTTCAAAAACATGGGTTATAGCCCATCGTTTTTTGAAAATTTGAAAAAAAAATAACCTTGTTTTTCATCATTTTTGAACATGGGCTATAGCCCCTACCGTAGGGCATACTATAGCACGCAGTTTTTCTACATTTTTGATGATTTGAAAAAATTTCAAAAACATGGGTTATAGCCCATCATTTTTTTAAATTTTGAAAAAAACATTAACCTCGTTTTTTATCATTTTTGAACATGGGCTATAGCCCCTACCGTAGGGCATACTATAGCACGCAGTTTTTCATCATTTTTGATGATTTGAAAAAAATTCAAAATTTCAAAAACATGGGTTATAGCCCATCGTTTTTTGAAATTTTGAAAAAAAAATAACCTTGTTTTTCATCATTTTTGAGCATGGGCTATAGCCCCTACCGTAGGGCATACTATAGCACGCAGTTTTTCATCATTTTTGAGGATTTGAAAAAAATATCAAAATTTAAAAAAACATGGGTTATAGCCCATCGTTTTTTGAAAATTTGAAAAAAAGTATTAACCTCGTTTTTCATCATTTTTGAACATGGGCTATAGCCCCTACCGTAGGGCATACTATAGCACGCCGTTTTTCATCATTTTTGAGGATTTGAAAAAAATTCAAAATTTCAAAAACATGGGTTATAGCCCATCATTTTTTGAAATTTTGAAAAAAAAATTAACCTCGTTTTTCATCATTTTTGAACATGGGCTATAGCCCCTACCGTAGGGCATACTATAGCACGCAGTTTTTCATCATTTTTGATGATTTGAAAAAAATTCAAAATTTCAAAAACATGGGTTATAGCCCATCGTTTTTTGAAAATTTGAAAAAAATATTAACCTCGTTTTTCATCATTTTTGAACATGGGCTATAGCCCCTACCGTAGGGCATACTATAGCACGCCGTTTTACATCATTTTTGAGGATTTGAAAAAAATTCAAATTTTCAAAAACATGGGTTATAGCCCATCGTTTTTTGAAATTTTGGAAAAAAAAATAACCTTGTTTTTCATCATTTTTGAGCATGGGCTATAGCCCCTACCGTAGGGCATACTATAGCACGCAGTTTTTCATCATTTTTGAGGATTTGAAAAAAAAAATCAAAATTTCAAAAAACATGGGTTATAGCCCATCGTTTTTTGAAAATTTGAAAAAAAGTATTAACCTCGTTTTTCATCATTTTTGAACATGGGCTATAGCCCCTACCGTAGGGCATACTATAGCACGCCGTTTTTCATCATTTTTGAGGATTTGAAAAAAATTCAAAATTTCAAAAACATGGGTTATAGCCCATCGTTTTTTGAAATTTTGAAAAAAAAGAATAACCTTGTTTTTCATCATTTTTGAACATGGGCTATAGCCCCTACCGTAGGGCATACTATAGCACGCAGTTTTTCATCATTTTTGAGGATTTGAAAAAAATATCAAAATTTAAAAAAACATGGGTTATAGCCCATCGTTTTTTGAAAATTTGAAAAAAAGTATTAACCTCGTTTTTCATCATTTTTGAACATGGGCTATAGCCCCTACCGTAGGGCATACTATAGCACGCCGTTTTTCATCATTTTTGAGGATTTGAAAAAAATTCAAAATTTCAAAAACATGGGTTATAGCCCATCATTTTTTGAAATTTTGAAAAAAAAATTAACCTCGTTTTTCATCATTTTTGAACATGGGCTATAGCCCCTACCGTAGGGCATACTATAGCACGCAGTTTTTCATCATTTTTGATGATTTGAAAAAAATTCAAAAATTCAAAAACATGGGTTATAGCCCATCGTTTTTTGAAATTTTGAAAAAAATATTAACCTTGTTTTTCATCATTTTTGAACATGGGCTATAGCCCCTACCGTAGGGCATACTATAGCACGCCGTTTTACATCATTTTTGAGGATTTGAAAAAAATTCAAATTTTCAAAAACATGGGTTATAGCCCATCGTTTTTTTAAATTTTGAAAAAAAAGAATAACCTTGTTTTTCATCATTTTTGAACATGGGCTATAGCCCCTACCGTAGGGCATACTATAGCACGCAGTTTTTCATCATTTTTGATGATTTGAAAAAAAATCAAAATTTCAAAAACATGGGTTATAGCCCATCATTTTTTGAAATTTTGAAAAAAAAATTAACCTCGTTTTTCATCATTTTTGAACATGGGCTATAGCCCCTACCGTAGGGCATACTATAGCACGCAGTTTTTCATCATTTTTGATGATTTGAAAAAAAATCAAAATTTCAAAAAACATGGGTTATAGCCCATCATTTTTTGAAATTTTGAAAAAAAAATTAACCTCGTTTTTCATCATTTTTGAACATGGGCTATAGCCCCTACCGTAGGGCATACTATAGCACGCAGTTTTTCATCATTTTTGATGATTTGAAAAAAATCAAAATTTCAAAAACATGGGTTATAGCCCATCGTTTTTTGAAATTTTGGAAAAAAAAATAACCTTGTTTTTCATCATTTTTGAGCATGGGCTATAGCCCCTACCGTAGGGCATACTATAGCACGCAGTTTTTCATCATTTTTGAGGATTTGAAAAAAAAAATCAAAATTTCAAAAAACATGGGTTATAGCCCATCGTTTTTTGAAAATTTGAAAAAAAGTATTAACCTCGTTTTTCATCATTTTTGAACATGGGCTATAGCCCCTACCGTAGGGCATACTATAGCACGCCGTTTTTCATCATTTTTGAGGATTTGAAAAAAATTCAAAATTTCAAAAACATGGGTTATAGCCCATCGTTTTTTGAAATTTTGAAAAAAAAGAATAACCTTGTTTTTCATCATTTTTGAACATGGGCTATAGCCCCTACCGTAGGGCATACTATAGCACGCAGTTTTTCATCATTTTTGAGGATTTGAAAAAAAAATCAAATTAAAAAAAAACATGGGTTATAGCCCATCGTTTTTTGAAATTTTGAAAAGAAAAAAAACCCTCGTTTTTCATCATTTTTGAACATGGGCTATAGCCCCTACCGTAGGGCATACTATAGCACGCCGTTTTTCATCATTTTTGAGGATTTGAAAAAAATTCAAAATTTCAAAAACATGGGTTATAGCCCATCGTTTTTTGAAATTTTGAAAAAAAAGAATAACCTTGTTTTTCATCATTTTTGAACATGGGCTATAGCCCCTACCGTAGGGCATACTATAGCACGCAGTTTTTCATCATTTTTGAGGATTTGAAAAAAAAAAAAATTAAAAAAAAACATGGGTTATAGCCCATCGTTTTTTGAAATTTTGAAAAGAAAAAAAACCCTCGTTTTTCATCATTTTTGAACATGGGCTATAGCCCCTACCGTAGGGCATACTATAGCACGCCGTTTTTCATCATTTTTGAGGATTTGAAAAAAATTCAAAATTTCAAAAAACATAGGTTATAGCCCATCGTTTTTTGAAATTTTGAAAAAAAAAATTACCTTGTTTTTAATCATTTTTGAACATGGGCTATAGCCCCTACCGTAGGGCATACTATAGCACGCAGTTTTTCATCATTTTTGATGATTTGAAAAAAAATCAAAATTTCAAAAACATGGGTTATAGCCCATCGTTTTTTGAAATTTTGAAAAAAAAGAATAACCTTGTTTTTCATCATTTTTGAACATGGGCTATAGCCCCTACCGTAGGGCATACTATAGCACGCCGTTTTTCATCATTTTTGAGGATTTGAAAAATAATTCAAAATTTCAAAAAACATGGGTTATAGCCCATAGTTTTTAGAAATTTTGGAGAAAAACAAATTACCTTGTTTTTAATCATTTTTGAACATGGGCTATAGCCCCTACCGTAGGGCATACTATAGCACGCAGTTTTCATCATTTTTTATGATTTGAAAAAAATTCAAAATTTCAAAAACATGGGTTATAGCCCATCGTTTTTTGAAAATTTGAAAAAAAAAATAACCTTGTTTTTCATCATTTTTGAACATGGGCTATAGCCCCTACCGTAGGGCATACTATAGCACGCAGTTTTTCATCATTTTTGAGGATTTGAAAAAAAAATCAAAATTTCAAAAAACATGGGTTATAGCCCATCGTTTTTTGAAATTTTGAAAAAATAAATTAACCTCGTTTTTCATCATTTTTGAACATGGGCTATAGCCCCTACCGTAGGGCATACTATAGCACGCCGTTTTTCATCATTTTTGAGGATTTGAAAAAAATTCAAAATTTCAAAAAACATGGGTTATAGCCCATCGTTTTTTGAAATTTTGGAGAAAAAAAAAATGAACCTCGTTTTTCATCATTTTTGATACATGGGCTATAGCCCCTACCGTAGGGCATACTATAGCACGCCGTTTTTCATCATTTTTGAGGATTTGAAAAAAATTCAAAATTTCAAAAACATGGGTTATAGCCCATCGTTTTTTGAAATTTTGGAGAAAAAAAAATTACCTTGTTTTAAATCATTTTTGAACATAGGCTATAGCCCCTACCGTAGGGCATACTATAGCACGCAGTTTTCATCATTTTTGATGATTTGAAAAAAATTCAAAATTTCAAAAACATGGGTTATAGCCCATCGTTTTTTGAAAATTTGAAAAAAAGAAATAACCTTGTTTTTCATCATTTTTGAACATGGGCTATAGCCCCTACCGTAGGGCATACTATAGCACGCAGTTTTTCATCATTTTTGATGATTTGAAAAAATTTCAAAAACATGGGTTATAGCCCATCATTTTTTGAAATTTTGAAAAAAAAAATAACCTCGTTTTTTATCATTTTTGAACATGGGCTATAGCCCCTACCGTAGGGCATACTATAGCACGCCGTTTTTCATCATTTTTGATGATTTGAAAAAAATTCTAAATTTCAAAAACATGGGTTATAGCCCATCGTTTTTTGAAATTTTGAAAAAAAAATAACCTTGTTTTTCATCATTTTTGAGCATGGGCTATAGCCCCTACCGTAGGGCATACTATAGCACGCAGTTTTTCATCATTTTTGAGGATTTGAAAAAAATATCAAAATTTCAAAAAACATGGGTTATAGCCCATCGTTTTTTGAAATTTTGAAAAAAATATTAACCTCGTTTTTCATCATTTTTGAACATGGGCTATAGCCCCTACCGTAGGGCATACTATAGCACGCCGTTTTACATCATTTTTGAGGATTTGAAAAAAATTCAAATTTTCAAAAACATGGGTTATAGCCCATCGTTTTTTTAAATTTTGAAAAAAAAGAATAACCTTGTTTTTCATCATTTTTGAACATGGGCTATAGCCCCTACCGTAGGGCATACTATAGCACGCAGTTTTTCATAATTTTTGATGATTTGAAAAAAATTCAAAATTTCAAAAACATGGGTTATAGCCCATCGTTTTTTGAAATTTTGAAAAAAAAGAATAACCTTGTTTTTCATCATTTTTGAACATGGGCTATAGCCCCTACCGTAGGGCATACTATAGCACGCAGTTTTTCATCATTTTTGAGGATTTGAAGAAAAAAATCAAATTAAAAAAAAACATGGGTTATAGCCCATCGTTTTTTGAAGTTTTGAAAAGAAAAAAAAACCTCGTTTTTCATCATTTTTGAACATGGGCTATAGCCCCTACCGTAGGGCATACTATAGCACGCCGTTTTTCATCATTTTTGAGGATTTGAAAAAAATTCAAAATTTCAAAAAACATGGGTTATAGCCCATCGTTTTTTGAAATTTTGAAAAAGAAAATTACCTTGTTTTTAATCATTTTTGAACATGGGCTATAGCCCCTACCGTAGGGCATACTATAGCACGCAGTTTTTCATCATTTTTGATGATTTGAAAAAAATTCAAAATTTCAAAAACATGGGTTATAGCCCATCGTTTTTTGAAATTTTGAAAAAAAAGAATAACCTTGTTTTTAATCATTTTTGAACATGGGCTATAGCCCCTACCGTAGGGCATACTATAGCACGCAGTTTTCATCATTTTTGATGATTTGAAAAAAATTCAAAATTTCAAAAACATGGGTTATAGCCCATCGTTTTTTGAAAATTTGAAAAAAAAAATAACCTTGTTTTTCATCATTTTTGAACATGGGCTATAGCCCCTACCGTAGGGCATACTATAGCACGCAGTTTTTCATCATTTTTGAGGATTTGAAAAAAAAATCAAAATTTCAAAAAACATGGGTTATAGCCCATCGTTTTTTGAAATTTTGAAAAAAAAATTAACCTCGTTTTTCTTCATTTTTGAACATGGGCTATAGCCCCTACCGTAGGGCATACTATAGCACGCCGTTTTTCATCATTTTTGATGATTTGAAAAAATTTCAAAATTTCAAAAACATGGGTTATAGCCCATCGTTTTTTGAAAATTTGAAAAAAAAAATAACCTTGTTTTTCATCATTTTTGAACATGGGCTATAGCCCCTACCGTAGGGCATACTATAGCACGCCGTTTTTCATCATTTTTGAGGATTTGAAAAAAATTCAAAATTTCAAAAACATGGGTTATAGCCCATCGTTTTTTGAAATTTTGGAGAAAAAAAAATTACCTTGTTTTAAATCATTTTTGAACATAGGCTATAGCCCCTACCGTAGGGCATACTATAGCACGCAGTTTTCATCATTTTTGATGATTAGAAAAAAATTCAAAATTTCAAAAACATGGGTTATAGCCCATCGTTTTTTGAAAATTTGAAAAAAAAAAATAACCTTGTTTTTCATCATTTTTGAACATGGGCTATAGCCCCTACCGTAGGGCATACTATAGCACGCAGTTTTTCATCATTTTTGATGATTTGAAAACATTTCAAAAACATGGGTTATAACACATCATTTTTTGAAATTTTGAAAAAAAACTAACCTAGTTTTTTATCATTTTTGAACATGGGCTATAGCCCCTACCGTAGGGCATACTATAGCACGCAATTTTTCATCATTTTTGATGATTTGAAAAAAATTCAAAATTTCAAAAACATGGGTTATAGCCCATCGTTTTTTGAAATTTTGAAAAAAGAATAACCTTGTTTTTCATCATTTTTGAGCATGGGCTATAGCCCCTACCGTAGGGCATACTATAGCACGCAGTTTTTCATCATTTTTGAGGATTTGAAAAAAATATCAAAATTTCAAAAAACATGGGTTATAGCCCATCGTTTTTTGAAATTTTGAAAAAATAAATAACCTCGTTTTTCATCATTTTTGAACATGGGCTATAGCCCCTACCGTAGGGCATACTATAGCACGCCGTTTTTCATCATTTTTGATGATTTGAAAATAATTTCAAAATTTCAAAAACATGGGTTATAGCCCATCGTTTTTTGAAAATTTGAAAAAAAAATAACCTTGTTTTTCATCATTTTTGAGCATGGGCTATAGCCCCTACCGTAGGGCATACTATAGCACGCAGTTTTTCATCATTTTTGAGGATTTAAAAAAAAAAATCAAAATTTCAAAAAACATGGGTTATAGCCCATCGTTTTTTGAAATTTTGAAAAAAAAAATAACCTCGTTTTTCATCATTTTTGAACATGGGCTATAGCCCCTACCATAGGGCATACTATAGCACGCCGTTTTTCATCATTTTTGAGGATTTGAAAAAAATTCAAAATTTCAAAAAACATGGGTTATAGCCCATCGTTTTTTTTAATTTTGGAAAAAAAAATAACCTTGTTTTTCATCATTTTTGAACATGGGCTATAGCCCCTACCGTAGGGCATACTATAGCACGCAGTTTTTCATCATTTTTGAGGATTTGAAAAAAATTCAAAATTTCAAAAACATGGGTTATAGCCCATCGTTTTTTTAAATTTTGAAAAAAAAGAATAACCTTGTTTTTCATCATTTTTGAACATGGGCTATAGCCCCTACCGTAGGGCATACTATAGCACGCAGTTTTTCATCATTTTTGAGGATTTGAAAAAAAAATCAAAATTTCAAAAAACATGGGTTATAGCCCATCGTTTTTTGAAATTTTGAAAAATAAATTAACCTCGTTTTTCATCATTTTTGAACATGGGCTATAGCCCCTACCGTAGGGCATACTATAGCACGCAGTTTTCATCATTTTTGATGATTTGAAAAAAAAATCAAAATTTCAAAAAACATGGGTTATAGCCCATCGTTTTTTGAAATTTTGAAAAAAAAATTAACCTCATTTTTCTTCATTTTTGAACATGGGCTATAGCCCCTACCGTAGGGCATACTATAGCACGCCGTTTTTCATCATTTTTGATGATTTGAAAAAAATTCAAAATTTCAAAAACATGGGTTATAGCCCATCGTTTTTTGAAAATTTGAAAAAAAAAATAACCTTGTTTTTCATCATTTTTGAACATGGGCTATAGCCCCTACCGTAGGGCATACTATAGCACGCCGTTTTTCATCATTTTTGAGGATTTGAAAAAAAATCAAAATTTCAAAAACATGGGTTATAGCCCATCGTTTTTTGAAATTTTGGAGAAAAAAAAATTACCTTGTTTTAAATCATTTTTGAACATAGGCTATAGCCCCTACCGTAGGGCATACTATAGCACGCAGTTTTCATCATTTTTGATGATTAGAAAAAAATTCAAAATTTCAAAAACATGGGTTATAGCCCATCGTTTTTTGAAAATTTGAAAAAAAAAAATAACCTTGTTTTTCATCATTTTTGAACATGGGCTATAGCCCCTACCGTAGGGCATACTATAGCACGCAGTTTTTCATCATTTTTGATGATTTGAAAACATTTCAAAAACATGGGTTATAACACATCATTTTTTGAAATTTTGAAAAAAAAATTAACCTAGTTTTTTATCATTTTTGAACATGGGCTATAGCCCCTACCGTAGGGCATACTATAGCACGCAATTTTTCATCATTTTTGATGATTTGAAAAAAATTCAAAATTTCAAAAACATGGGTTATAGCCCATCGTTTTTTGAAATTTTGAAAAAAGAATAACCTTGTTTTTCATCATTTTTGAGCATGGGCTATAGCCCCTACCGTAGGGCATACTATAGCACGCAGTTTTTCATCATTTTTGAGGATTTGAAAAAAATATCAAAATTTAAAAAAACATGGGTTATAGCCCATCGTTTTTTGAAATTTTGAAAAAATAAATAACCTCGTTTTTCATCATTTTTGAACATGGGCTATAGCCCCTACCGTAGGGCATACTATAGCACGCCGTTTTTCATCATTTTTGATGATTTGAAAAGAATTTCAAAATTTCAAAAACATGGGTTATAGCCCATCGTTTTTTGAAAATTTGAAAAAAAAATAACCTTGTTTTTCATCATTTTTGAGCATGGGCTATAGCCCCTACCGTAGGGCATACTATAGCACGCAGTTTTTCATCATTTTTGAGGATTTAAAAAAAAAAATCAAAATTTCAAAAAACATGGGTTATAGCCCATCGTTTTTTGAAATTTTGAAAAAAAAATAACCTCGTTTTTCATCATTTTTGTACATGGGCTATAGCCCCTACCATAGGGCATACTATAGCACGCCGTTTTTCATCATTTTTGAGGATTTGAAAAAAATTCAAAATTTCAAAAAACATGGGTTATAGCCCATCGTTTTTTTAAATTTTGGAAAAAAAAATAACCTTGTTTTTCATCATTTTTGAACATGGGCTATAGCCCCTACCGTAGGGCATACTATAGCACGCAGTTTTTCATCATTTTTGAGGATTTGAAAAAAATTCAAAATTTCAAAAACATGGGTTATAGCCCATCGTTTTTTTAAATTTTGAAAAAAAAGAATAACCTTGTTTTTCATCATTTTTGAACATGGGCTATAGCCCCTACCGTAGGGCATACTATAGCACGCAGTTTTCATCATTTTTGATGATTTGAAAAAAAAATCAAAATTTCAAAAAACATGGGTTATAGCCCATCGTTTTTTGAAATTTTGAAAAAAAAATTAACCTCATTTTTCTTCATTTTTGAACATGGGCTATAGCCCCTACCGTAGGGCATACTATAGCACGCCGTTTTTCATCATTTTTGATGATTTGAAAAAAATTCAAAATTTCAAAAACATGGGTTATAGCCCATCGTTTTTTGAAAATTTGAAAAAAAAAATAACCTTGTTTTTCATCATTTTTGAACATGGGCTATAGCCCCTACCGTAGGGCATACTATAGCACGCCGTTTTTCATCATTTTTGAGGATTTGAAAAAAATTCAAAATTTCAAAAACATGGGTTATAGCCCATCGTTTTTTGAAATTTTGGAGAAAAAAAAATTACCTTGTTTTAAATCATTTTTGAACATAGGCTATAGCCCCTACCGTAGGGCATACTATAGCACGCAGTTTTCATCATTTTTGATGATTAGAAAAAAATTCAAAATTTCAAAAACATGGGTTATAGCCCATCGTTTTTTGAAAATTTGAAAAAAAAAAATAACCTTGTTTTTCATCATTTTTGAACATGGGCTATAGCCCCTACCGTAGGGCATACTATAGCACGCAGTTTTTCATCATTTTTGATGATTTGAAAACATTTCAAAAACATGGGTTATAACACATCATTTTTTGAAATTTTGAAAAAAAAATTAACCTAGTTTTTTATCATTTTTGAACATGGGCTATAGCCCCTACCGTAGGGCATACTATAGCACGCAATTTTTCATCATTTTTGATGATTTGAAAAAAATTCAAAATTTCAAAAACATGGGTTATAGCCCATCGTTTTTTGAAATTTTGAAAAAAGAATAACCTTGTTTTTCATCATTTTTGAGCATGGGCTATAGCCCCTACCGTAGGGCATACTATAGCACGCAGTTTTTCATCATTTTTGAGGATTTGAAAAAAATATCAAAATTTAAAAAAACATGGGTTATAGCCCATCGTTTTTTGAAATTTTGAAAAAATAAATAACCTCGTTTTTCATCATTTTTGAACATGGGCTATAGCCCCTACCGTAGGGCATACTATAGCACGCCGTTTTTCATCATTTTTGATGATTTGAAAAGAATTTCAAAATTTCAAAAACATGGGTTATAGCCCATCGTTTTTTGAAAATTTGAAAAAAAAATAACCTTGTTTTTCATCATTTTTGAGCATGGGCTATAGCCCCTACCGTAGGGCATACTATAGCACGCAGTTTTTCATCATTTTTGAGGATTTAAAAAAAAAAATCAAAATTTCAAAAAACATGGGTTATAGCCCATCGTTTTTTGAAATTTTGAAAAAAAAAATAACCTCGTTTTTCATCATTTTTGTACATGGGCTATAGCCCCTACCATAGGGCATACTATAGCACGCCGTTTTTCATCATTTTTGAGGATTTGAAAAAAATTCAAAATTTCAAAAAACATGGGTTATAGCCCATCGTTTTTTTAAATTTTGGAAAAAAAAATAACCTTGTTTTTCATCATTTTTGAACATGGGCTATAGCCCCTACCGTAGGGCATACTATAGCACGCAGTTTTTCATCATTTTTGAGGATTTGAAAAAAATTCAAAATTTCAAAAACATGGGTTATAGCCCATCGTTTTTTTAAATTTTGAAAAAAAAGAATAACCTTGTTTTTCATCATTTTTGAACATGGGCTATAGCCCCTACCGTAGGGCATACTATAGCACGCAGTTTTTCATCATTTTTGAGGATTTGAAAAAAAAATCAAAATTTCAAAAAACATGGGTTATAGCCCATCGTTTTTTGAAATTTTGAAAAATAAATTAACCTCGTTTTTCATCATTTTTGAACATGGGCTATAGCCCCTACCGTAGGGCATACTATAGCACGCAGTTTTCATCATTTTTGATGATTTGAAAAAAATTCAAAATTTCAAAAAACATGGGTTATAGCCCATCGTTTTTTGAAATTTTGGAAAAAAAATTAACCTTGTTTTTAATCATTTTTGAACATGGGCTATAGCCCCTACCGTAGGGCATACTATAGCACGCAGTTTTTCATCATTTTGGAGGATTTGAAAAAAAAATCAAAATTTCAAAAAACATGGGTTATAGCCCATCATTTTTTGAAATTTTGAAAAAAGAATTAACCTCGTTTTTCATCATTTTTAAACATGGGTTATAGCCCATCGTTTTTTTTAATTTTGAAAAAAGAAATAACCTTGTTTTTCATCATTTTTGAACATGGGCTATAGCCCCTACCGTAGGGCATACTATAGCACGCAGTTTTTCATCATTTTTGAGGATTTGAAAAAAATTCAAAATTTCAAAAACATGGGTTATAGCCCATCGTTTTTTTAAATTTTGAAAAAAAAGAATAACCTTGTTTTTCATCATTTTTGAACATGGGCTATAGCCCCTACCGTAGGGCATACTATAGCACGCAGTTTTTCATCATTTCTGAGGATTTGAAAAAAATATCAAAATTTCAAAAAACATGGGTTATAGCCCATCGTTTTTTGAAATTTTGAAAAAAAAAATAACCTCGTTTTTCATCATTTTTGAACATGGGCTATAGCCCCTACCGTAGGGCATACTATAGCACGCCGTTTTTCATCATTTTTGAGGATTTGAAAAAAATTCAAAATTTCAAAAAACATGGGTTATAGCCCATCGTTTTTTGAAATTTTGGAAAAAAAAATTAACCTTGTTTTTATTCATTTTTGAACATGGGCTATAGCCCCTACCATAGGGCATACTATAGCACGCAGTTTTTCATCATTTTTGAGGATTTGAAAAAAATTCAAAATTTCAAAAAACATGGGTTATAGCCCATCGTTTTTTGAAATTTTGAAAAAAGAAATAACCTTGTTTTTCATCATTTTTGAACATGGGCTATAGCCCCTACCGTAGGGCATACTATAGCACGCAGTTTTTCATCATTTTTGAGGATTGGAAAAAAATTCAAAATTTCAAAAACATGGGTTATAGCCCATCGTTTTTTTAAATTTTGAAAAAAAAGAATAACCTTGTTTTTCATCATTTTTGAACATGGGCTATAGCCCCTACCGTAGGGCATACTATAGCACGCAGTTTTTCATCATTTCTGAGGATTTGAAAAAAATATCAAAATTTCAAAAAACATGGGTTATAGCCCATCGTTTTTTGAAATTTTGAAAAAAAAAATAACCTCGTTTTTCATCATTTTTGAACATGGGCTATAGCCCCTACCGTAGGGCATACTATAGCACGCCGTTTTTCATCATTTTTGAGGATTTGAAAAAAAATCAAAATTTCAAAAAACATGGGTTATAGCCCATCGTTTTTTGAAATTTTGGGAAAAACAATTACCTTGTTTTTAATCATTTTTGAACATGGGCTATAGCCCCTACCGTAGGGCATACTATAGCACACAGTTTTTCATCATTTTTGATGATTTGAAAAAAATTCAAATTTTCAAAAAACATGGGTTATAGCCCATCATTTTTTGAAATTTTGAAAAAAGAATTAACCTCGTTTTTCATCATTTTTGAACATGGGCTATAGCCCCTACCGCAGGGCATACTATAGCATGCCGTTTTTCATCATTTTTGAGGATTTGAAAAATATTCAAAATTTCAAAAACATGGGTTATAGCCCATCGTTTTTTGAAATTTTGAAAAAGAAAAAAACTTGTTTTTCATCATTTTTGAGCATGGGCTATAGCCCCTACCGTAGGGCATACTATAGCACGCAGTTTTTCATCATTTTTGAGGATTTGAAAAAAATTCAAATTTTCAAAAACATGGGTTATAGCCCATCGTTTTTTGAAATTTTGGGAAAAAAAAGTTACCTCGTTTTTCATCATTTTTGAACATGGGCTATAGCCCCTACCATAGGGCATACTATAGCACGCAGTTTTTCATCATTTTTGAGGATTTGAAAAAAAAATCAAAATTTAAAAAAACATGGGTTATAGCCCATCATTTTTTGAAATTTTGAAAAAAGAATTAACCTCGTTTTTCATCATTTTTGAACATGGGCTATAGCCCCTACCGTAGGGCATACTATAGCACGCCGTTTTTCATCATTTTTGAGGATTTGAAAAATATTCAAAATTTCAAAAACATGGGTTATAGCCCATCATTTTTTTAACTTTGATTTTTTTTTTTACCTCGTTTTTCATCATTTTTGAACATGGGCTATAGCCCCTACCGTAGGGCATACTATAGCACGCCGTTTTTCATCATTTTTGAGGATTTGAAAAAAAATCTAAATTTCAAAAACATGGGTTATAGCCCATCGTTTTTTGAAATTTTGAAAAAAATATTAACCTCGTTTTTCATCATTTTTGAACATGGGCTATAGCCCCTACCGTAGGGCATACTATAGCACGCCGTTTTTCATCATTTTTGAGGATTTGAAAAAAATTCAAAATTTCAAAAAACATGGGTTATAGCCCATCGTTTTTTGAAAATTTGAAAAAAAAAATTACCTCGTTTTTCATCATTTTTGAACATGGGCTATAGCCCCTACCATAGGGCATACTATAGCACGCAGTTTTTCATCATTTTTGAGGATTTGAAAAAAAAATCACATTTTCAAAAAACATGGGTTATAGCCCATCATTTTTTGAAATTTTGAAAAAAGAATTAACCTCGTTTTTCATCATTTTTGAACATGGGCTATAGCCCCTACCGTAGGGCATACTATAGCACGCAGTTTTTCATCATTTTTGAGGATTTGAAAAAAAAATCTAAATTTCAAAAAACATGGGTTATAGCCCATCATTTTTTGAAATTTTAAAAAAAGAATTAACCTCGTTTTTCATCATTTTTGAACATGGGCTATAGCCCCTACCGTAGGGCATACTATAGCACGCCGTTTTTCATCATTTTTGAGGATTTGAAAAAAAATCTAAATTTCAAAAACATGGGTTATAGCCCATCGTTTTTTGAAATTTTGAAAAAAGAATTAACCTCGTTTTTCATCATTTTTGAACATGGGCTATAGCCCCTACCGTAGGGCATACTATAGCACGCCGTTTTTCATCATTTTTGAGGATTTGAAAAAAAATCTAAATTTCAAAAACATGGGTTATAGCCCATCGTTTTTTGAAATTTTGAAAAAAATATTAACCTCGTTTTTCATCATTTTTGAACATGGGCTATAGCCCCTACCGTAGGGCATACTATAGCACGCCGTTTTTCATCATTTTTGAGGATTTGAAAAAAATTCAAAATTTCAAAAAACATGGGTTATAGCCCATCGTTTTTTGAAATTTTGGAAAAAAGAATTAACCTCGTTTTTCATCATTTTTGAACATGGGCTATAGCCCCTACCGTAGGGCATACTATAGCACGCAGTTTTTCATCATTTTTGAGGATTTGAAAAAAAAATCCAAATTAAAAAAAACATGGGTTATAGCCCATCGTTTTTTGAAATTTTGAAAAAAGAAATAACCTTGTTTTTCATCATTTTTGAACATGGGCTATAGCCCCTACCGTAGGGCATACTATAGCACACAGTTTTTCATCATTTCTGAGGATTTGAAAAAAATATCAAAATTTCAAAAACATGGGTTATAGCCCATCGTTTTTTGAAATTTTGAAAAAAAAAATAACCTCGTTTTTCATCATTTTTGAACATGGGCTATAGCCCCTACCGTAGGGCATACTATAGCACGCCGTTTTTCATCATTTTTGAGGATTTGAAAAAAATTCAAAATTTCAAAAAACATGGGTTATAGCCCATCGTTTTTTGAAATTTTGGAAAAAAAAATTAACCTTGTTTTTAATCATTTTTGAACATGGGCTATAGCCCCTACCATAGGGCATACTATAGCACGCAGTTTTTCATCATTTTTGAGGATTTGAAAAAAATTCAAAATTTCAAAAAACATGGGTTATAGCCCATTGTTTTTTGAAATTTTGAAAAAAGAAATAACCTTGTTTTTCATCATTTTTGAACATGGGCTATAGCCCCTACCGTAGGGCATACTATAGCACGCAGTTTTTCATCATTTTTGAGGATTTGAAAAAAATTCAAAATTTCAAAAACATGGGTTATAGCCCATCGTTTTTTTAAATTTTGAAAAAAAAGAATAACCTTGTTTTTCATCATTTTTGAACATGGGCTATAGCCCCTACCGTAGGGCATACTATAGCACGCAGTTTTTCATCATTTTTGAGGATTTGAAAAAAATTCAAAATTTCAAAAAACATGGGTTATAGCCCATTGTTTTTTGAAATTTTGAAAAAAGAAATAACCTTGTTTTTCATCATTTTTGAACATGGGCTATAGCCCCTACCGTAGGGCATACTATAGCACGCAGTTTTTCATCATTTTTGAGGATTTGAAAAAAATTCAAAATTTCAAAAACATGGGTTATAGCCCATCGTTTTTTTAAATTTTGAAAAAAAAGAATAACCTTGTTTTTCATCATTTTTGAACATGGGCTATAGCCCCTACCGTAGGGCATACTATAGCACGCAGTTTTTCATCATTTTTGAGGATTTGAAAAAAAAATCAAAATTTCAAAAAACATGGGTTATAGCCCATCGTTTTTTGAAATTTTGAAAAATAAATTTACCTCGTTTTTCATCATTTTTGAACATGGGCTATAGCCCCTACCGTAGGGCATACTATAGCACGCAGTTTTCATCATTTTTGATGATTTGAAAAAAATTCAAAATTTCAAAAAACATGGGTTATAGCCCATCGTTTTTTGAAATTTTGGAAAAAAAAATTAACCTTGTTTTTAATCATTTTTGAACATGGGCTATAGCCCCTACCGTAGGGCATACTATAGCACGCAGTTTTTCATCATTTTGGAGGATTTGAAAAAAAAATCAAAATTTCAAAAAACATGGGTTATAGCCCATCATTTTTTGAAATTTTGAAAAAAGAATTAACCTCGTTTTTCATCATTTTTAAACATGGGTTATAGCCCATCGTTTTTTTAAATTTTGAAAAAAGAAATAACCTTGTTTTTCATCATTTTTGAACATGGGCTATAGCCCCTACCGTAGGGCATACTATAGCACGCAGTTTTTCATCATTTTTGAGGATTTGAAAAAAATTCAAAATTTCAAAAACATGGGTTATAGCCCATCGTTTTTTTAAATTTTGAAAAAAAAGAATAACCTTGTTTTTCATCATTTTTGAACATGGGCTATAGCCCCTACCGTAGGGCATACTATAGCACGCAGTTTTTCATCATTTCTGAGGATTTGAAAAAAATATCAAAATTTCAAAAAACATGGGTTATAGCCCATCGTTTTTTGAAAATTTGAAAAAAAAAAATAACCTCGTTTTTCATCATTTTTGAACATGGGCTATAGCCCCTACCGTAGGGCATAATATAGCACGCCGTTTTTCATCATTTTTGAGGATTTGAAAAAAATTCAAAATTTCAAAAAACATGGGTTATAGCCCATCGTTTTTTGAAATTTTGGAAAAAAAAATTAACCTTGTTTTTAATCATTTTTGAACATGGGCTATAGCCCCTACCATAGGGCATACTATAGCATGCAGTTTTTCATCATTTTTGAGGATTTGAAAAAAATTCAAAATTTCAAAAAACATGGGTTATAGCCCATCGTTTTTTGAAATTTTGAAAAAAGAAATAACCTTGTTTTTCATCATTTTTGAACATGGGCTATAGCCCCTACCGTAGGGCATACTATAGCACGCAGTTTTTCATCATTTTTGAGGATTTGAAAAAAATTCAAAATTTCAAAAACATGGGTTATAGCCCATCGTTTTTTTAAATTTTGAAAAAAAAGAATAACCTTGTTTTTCATCATTTTTGAACATGGGCTATAGCCCCTACCGTAGGGCATACTATAGCACGCAGCTTTTCATCATTTTTGAGGATTTGAAAAAAATTCAAAATTTCAAAAACATGGGTTATAGCCCATCGTTTTTTTAAATTTTGAAAAAAAAGAATAACCTTGTTTTTCATCATTTTTGAACATGGGCTATAGCCCCTACCGTAGGGCATACTATAGCACGCAGTTTTTCATCATTTCTGAGGATTTGAAAAAAATATCAAAATTTCAAAAAACATGGGTTATAGCCCATCGTTTTTTGAAAATTTGAAAAAAAAAAATAACCTCGTTTTTCATCATTTTTGAACATGGGCTATAGCCCCTACCGTAGGGCATAATATAGCACGCCGTTTTTCATCATTTTTAAGGATTTGAAAAAAATTCAAAATTTCAAAAAACATGGGTTATAGCCCATCGTTTTTTGAAATTTTGGAAAAAAAAATTAACCTTGTTTTTAATCATTTTTGAACATGGGCTATAGCCCCTACCATAGGGCATACTATAGCATGCAGTTTTTCATCATTTTTGAGGATTCGAAAAAAATTCAAAATTTCAAAAAACATGGGTTATAGCCCATCGTTTTTTGAAATTTTGAAAAAAGAAATAACCTTGTTTTTCATCATTTTTGAACATGGGCTATAGCCCCTACCGTAGGGCATACTATAGCACGCAGTTTTTCATCATTTCTGAGGATTTGAAAAAAATATCAAAATTTCAAAAAACATGGGTTATAGCCCATCGTTTTTTGAAAATTTGAAAAAAAAAATAACCTCGTTTTTCATCATTTTTGAACATGGGCTATAGCCCCTACCGTAGGGCATAATATAGCACGCCGTTTTTCATCATTTTTGAGGATTTGAAAAAAATTCAAAATTTCAAAAAACATGGGTTATAGCCCATCGTTTTTTGAAATTTTGGAAAAAAAAAATTAACCTTGTTTTTAATCATTTTTGAACATGGGCTATAGCCCCTACCGTAGGGCATACTATAGCACGCAGTTTTTCATCATTTTTGAGGATTTGAAAAAAATTCAAAATTTCAAAAACATGGGTTATAGCCCATCGTTTTTTGAAATTTTGAAAAAAAAGAATAACCTTGTTTTTCATCATTTTTGAACATGGGCTATAGCCCCTACCGTAGGGCATACTATAGCACGCAGTTTTTCATCATTTCTGAGGATTTGAAAAAAATATCAAAATTTCAAAAAACATGGGTTATAGCCCATCGTTTTTTGAAATTTTGAAAAAAAAAATAACCTCGTTTTTCATCATTTTTGAACATGGGCTATAGCCCCTACCGTAGAGAATACTATAGCACGCCGTTTTTCATCATTTTTGAGGATTTGAAAAAAAATCTAAATTTAAAAAAACATGGGTTATAGCCCATCGTTTTTTGAAATTTTGGGAAAAACAATTACCTTGTTTTTAATCATTTTTGAACATGGGCTATAGCCCCTACCGTAGGGCATACTATAGCACACAGTTTTTCATCATTTTTGATGATTTGAAAAAAATTCAAATTTTCAAAAACATGGGTTATAGCCCATCGTTTTTTGAAATTTTGGAAAAAAAAAGTTACCTCGTTTTTCATCATTTTTGAACATGGGCTATAGCCCCTACCATAGGGCATACTATAGCACGCAGTTTTTCATCATTTTTGAGGATTTGAAAAAAAAAATCAAAATTTCAAAAAACATGGGTTATAGCCCATCATTTTTTGAAATTTTGAAAAAAGAATTAACCTCGTTTTTCATCATTTTTGAACATGGGCTATAGCCCCTACCGCAGGGCATACTATAGCATGCCGTTTTTCATCATTTTTGAGGATTTGAAAAATATTCAAAATTTCAAAAACATGGGTTATAGCCCATCGTTTTTTGAAATTTTGAAAAAAAAAAAAACCTTGTTTTTCATCATTTTTGAGCATGGGCTATAGCCCCTACCGTAGGGCATACTATAGCACGCAGTTTTTCATCATTTTTGAGGATTTGAAAAAAATTCAAATTTTCAAAAACATGGGTTATAGCCCATCGTTTTTTGAAATTTTGGGAAAAAAAGGTTACCTCGTTTTTCATCATTTTTGAACATGGGCTATAGCCCCTACCATAGGGCATACTATAGCACGCAGTTTTTCATCATTTTTGAGGATTTGAAAAAAAAATCAAAATTTAAAAAAACATGGGTTATAGCCCATCATTTTTTGAAATTTTGAAAAAAGAATTAACCTCGTTTTTCATCATTTTTGAACATGGGCTATAGCCCCTACCGTAGGGCATACTATAGCACGCCGTTTTTCATCATTTTTGAGGATTTGAAAAATATTCAAAATTTCAAAAACATGGGTTATAGCCCATCATTTTTTTTACTTTGATTTTTTTTTTTTACCTCGTTTTTCATCATTTTTGAACATGGGCTATAGCCCCTACCGTAGGGCATACTATAGCACGCAGTTTTTCATCATTTCTGAGGATTTGAAAAAAATATCAAAATTTCAAAAAACATGGGTTATAGCCCATCGTTTTTTGAAATTTTGAAAAAAAAAATAACCTCGTTTTTCATCATTT
Source organism: Protomyctophum parallelum (assembly GCF_964188405.1). Lineage (NCBI taxonomy): Eukaryota > Metazoa > Chordata > Actinopteri > Myctophiformes > Myctophidae > Protomyctophum > Protomyctophum parallelum. Next base: position 37,419,426 of record NC_139716.1, read on the forward strand.
TTGAACATGGGCTATAGCCCCTACCGTAGAGAATACTATAGCACGCCGTTTTTCATCATTTTTGAGGATTTGAAAAAAAATCTAAATTTCAAAAAACATGGGTTATAGCCCATCGTTTTTTGAAATTTTGGGAAAAACAATTACCTTGTTTTTAATCATTTTTGAACATGGGCTATAGCCCCTACCGTAGGGCATACTATAGCACACAGTTTTTCATCATTTTTGATGATTTGAAAAAAATTAAAATTTTCAAAAACATGGGTTATAGCCCATCGTTTTTTGAAATTTTGGAAAAAAAAAGTTACCTCGTTTTTCATCATTTTTGAACATGGGCTATAGCCCCTACCATAGGGCATACTATAGCACGCAGTTTTTCATCATTTTTGAGGATTTGAAAAAAAAATCAAAATTTAAAAAAACATGGGTTATAGCCCATCATTTTTTGAAATTTTGAAAAAAGAATTAACCTCGTTTTTCATCATTTTTGAACATGGGCTATAGCCCCTACCGCAGGGCATACTATAGCATGCCGTTTTTCATCATTTTTGAGGATTTGAAAAATATTCAAAATTTCAAAAACATGGGTTATAGCCCATCGTTTTTTGAAATTTTGAAAAAAAAAAAAAACTTGTTTTTCATCATTTTTGAGCATGGGCTATAGCCCCTACCGTAGGGCATACTATAGCACGCAGTTTTTCATCATTTTTGAGGATTTGAAAAAAATTTCCAAATTTTCAAAAACATGGGTTATAGCCCATCGTTTTTTTTAATTTTGGGAAAAAAAAGTTACCTAGTTTTTCATCATTTTTGAACATGGGCTATAGCCCCTACCATAGGGCATACTATAGCACGCAGTTTTTCATCATTTTTGAGGATTTGAAAAAAAAATCAAAATTTAAAAAAACATGGGTTATAGCCCATCATTTTTTGAAATTTTGAAAAAAGAATTAACCTCGTTTTTCATCATTTTTGAACATGGGCTATAGCCCCTACCGTAGGGCATACTATAGCACGCCGTTTTTCATCATTTTTGAGGATTTGAAAAATATTCAAAATTTCAAAAACATGGGTTATAGCCCATCATTTTTTTAACTTTGATTTTTTTTTTTTACCTCGTTTTTCATCATTTTTGAACATGGGCTATAGCCCCTACCATAGGGCATACTATAGCACGCAGTTTTTCATCATTTTTGAGGATTTGAAAAAAAAATCAAAATTTAAAAAAACATGGGTTAAAGCCCATCATTTTTTGAAATTTTGAAAAAAGAATTAACCTCGTTTTTCATCATTTTTGAACATGGGCTATAGCCCCTACCGTAGGGCATACTATAGCACACAGTTTTTCATCATTTTTGATGATTTGAAAAAAATTCAAATTTTCAAAAACATAGCCCATCGTTTTTTGAAAATTTGAAAAAAAAAATTACCTCGTTTTTCATCATTTTTGAACATGGGCTATAGCCCCTACCATAGGGCATACTATAGCACGCAGTTTTTCATCATTTTTGAGGATTTGAAAAAAAAATCAAAATTTAAAAAAACATGGGTTAAAGCCCATCATTTTTTGAAATTTTGAAAAAAGAATTAACCTCGTTTTTCATCATTTTTGAACATGGGCTATAGCCCCTACCGTAGGGCATACTATAGCACACAGTTTTTCATCATTTTTGATGATTTGAAAAAAATTCAAATTTTCAAAAACATGGGTTATAGCCCATCGTTTTTTGAAATTTTGGAAAAAAAAAGTTACCTCGTTTTTCATCATTTTTGAACATGGGCTATAGCCCCTACCATAGGGCATACTATAGCACGCAGTTTTTCATCATTTTTGAGGATTTGAAAAAAAAATCAAAATTTCAAAAAACATGGGTTATAGCCCATCATTTTTTGAAATTTTGAAAAAAGAATTAACCTCGTTTTTCATCATTTTTGAACATGGGCTATAGCCCCTACCGCAGGGCATACTATAGCATGCAGTTTTTCATCATTTTTGAGGATTTGAAAAATATTCAAAATTTCAAAAACATGGGTTATAGCCCATCGTTTTTTTGAAATTTTGAAAAAAAAAAAAACCTTGTTTTTCATCATTTTTGAGCATGGGCTATAGCCCCTACCGTAGGGCATACTATAGCACGCAGTTTTTCATCATTTTTGAGGATTTGAAAAAAATTCAAATTTTCAAAAACATGGGTTATAGCCCATCGTTTTTTGAAATTTTGGGAAAAAAAAGTTACCTCGTTTTTCATCATTTTTGAACATGGGCTATAGCCCCTACCATAGGGCATACTATAGCACGCAGTTTTTCATCATTTTTGAGGATTTGAAAAAAAAATCAAAATTAAAAAAAACATGGGTTATAGCCCATCATTTTTTGAAATTTTGAAAAAAGAATTAACCTCGTTTTTCATCATTTTTGAACATGGGCTATAGCCCCTACCGTAGGGCATACTATAGCACGCAGTTTTTCATCATTTTTGAGGATTTGAAAAAAAAATCAAAATTTAAAAAAACATGGGTTATAGCCCATCATTTTTTGAAATTTTGAAAAAAGAATTAACCTCGTTTTTCATCATTTTTGAACATGGGCTATAGCCCCTACCGTAGGGCATACTATAGCACGCCGTTTTTCATAATTTTTGAGGATTTGAAAAATATTCAAAATTTCAAAAACATGGGTTATAGCCCATCATTTTTTTAACTTTGATTTTTTTTTTTTACCTCGTTTTTCATCATTTTTGAACATGGGCTATAGCCCCTACCGTAGGGCATACTATAGCACGCCGTTTTTCATCATTTTTGAGGATTTGAAAAAAAATCTAAATTTCAAAAACATGGGTTATAGCCCATCGTTTTTTTAAATTTTGAAAAAAATATTAACCTCGTTTTTCATCATTTTTGAACATGGGCTATAGCCCCTACCGTAGGGCATACTATAGCACGCCGTTTTTCATCATTTTTGAGGATTTGAAAAAAAATCAAAATTTCAAAAAACATGGGTTATAGCCCATCGTTTTTTGAAAATTTGAAAAAAAAAATTACCTCGTTTTTCATCATTTTTGAACATGGGCTATAGCCCCTACCATAGGGCATACTATAGCACGCAGTTTTTCATCATTTTTGAGGATTTGAAAAAAAAATCAAAATTTCAAAAAACATGGGTTATAGCCCATCATTTTTTGAAATTTTGAAAAAAGAATTAACCTCGTTTTTCATCATTTTTGAGCATGGGCTATAGCCCCTACCGTAGGGCATACTATAGCACGCAGTTTTTCATCATTTCTGAGGATTTGAAAAAAATATCAAAATTTCAAAAAACATGGGTTATAGCCCATCGTTTTTTGAAAATTTGAAAAAAAAAAATAACCTCGTTTTTCATCATTTTTGAACATGGGCTATAGCCCCTACCGTAGGGCATAATATAGCACGCCGTTTTTCATCATTTTTGAGGATTTGAAAAAAATTCAAAATTTCAAAAAACATGGGTTATAGCCCATCGTTTTTTGAAATTTTGGAAAAAAAAATTAACCTTGTTTTTAATCATTTTTGAACATGGGCTATAGCCCCTACCATAGGGCATACTATAGCATGCAGTTTTTCATCATTTTTGAGGATTTGAAAAAAATTCAAAATTTCAAAAAACATGGGTTATAGCCCATCGTTTTTTGAAATTTTGAAAAAAGAAATAACCTTGTTTTTCATCATTTTTTAACATGGGCTATAGCCCCTACCGTAGGGCATACTATAGCACGCAGTTTTTCATCATTTTTGAGGATTTGAAAAAAATTCAAAATTTCAAAAACATGGGTTATAGCCCATCGTTTTTTTAAATTTTGAAAAAAAAGAATAACCTTGTTTTTCATCATTTTTGAACATGGGCTATAGCCCCTACCGTAGGGCATACTATAGCACGCAGTTTTTCATCATTTCTGAGGATTTGAAAAAAATATCAAAATTTCAAAAAACATGGGTTATAGCCCATCGTTTTTTGAAATTTTGAAAAAAAAAATAACCTCGTTTTTCATCATTTTTGAACATGGGCTATAGCCCCTACCGTAGAGAATACTATAGCACGCCGTTTTTCATCATTTTTGAGGATTTGAAAAAAAATCAAAATTTCAAAAAACATGGGTTATAGCCCATCGTTTTTTGAAATTTTGGGAAAAACAATTACCTTGTTTTTAATCATTTTTGAACATGGGCTATAGCCCCTACCGTAGGGCATACTATAGCACACAGTTTTTCATCATTTTTGATGATTTGAAAAAAATTCAAATTTTCTAAAACATGGGTTATAGCCCATCGTTTTTTGAAATTTTGGAAAAAAAAAGTTACCTCGTTTTTCATCATTTTTGAACATGGGCTATAGCCCCTACCATAGGGCATACTATAGCACGCAGTTTTTCATCATTTTTGAGGATTTGAAAAAAAAATCAAAATTTCAAAAAACATGGGTTATAGCCCATCATTTTTTGAAATTTTGAAAAAAGAATTAACCTCGTTTTTCATCATTTTTGAACATGGGCTATAGCCCCTACCGCAGGGCATACTATAGCATGCCGTTTTTCATCATTTTTGAGGATTTGAAAAATATTCAAAATTTCAAAAACATGGGTTATAGCCCATCGTTTTTTGAAATTTTGAAAAAAAAAAAAACCTTGTTTTTCATCATTTTTGAGCATGGGCTATAGCCCCTAGCGTAGGGCATACTATAGCACGCAGTTTTTCATCATTTTTGAGGATTTGAAAAAAATTCAAATTTTCAAAAACATGGGTTATAGCCCATCGTTTTTTGAAATTTTGGGAAAAAAAAGTTACCTCGTTTTTCATCATTTTTGAACATGGGCTATAGCCCCTACCATAGGGCATACTATAGCACGCAGTTTTTCATCATTTTTGAGGATTTGAAAAAAAAATCAAAATTTAAAAAAACATGGGTTATAGCCCATCATTTTTTGAAATTTTGAAAAAAGAATTAACCTCGTTTTTCATCATTTTTGAACATGGGCTATAGCCCCTACCGTAGGGCATACTATAGCACGCCGTTTTTCATCATTTTTGAGGATTTGAAAAATATTCAAAATTTCAAAAACATGGGTTATAGCCCATCATTTTTTTTACTTTGATTTTTTTTTTTTACCTCGTTTTTCATCATTTTTGAACATGGGCTATAGCCCCTACCGTAGGGCATACTATAGCACGCAGTTTTTCATCATTTCTGAGGATTTGAAAAAAATATCAAAATTTCAAAAAACATGGGTTATAGCCCATCGTTTTTTGAAATTTTGAAAAAAAAAAAAACCTCGTTTTTCATCATTTTTGAACATGGGCTATAGCCCCTACCGTAGAGAATACTATAGCACGCCGTTTTTCATCATTTTTGAGGATTTGAAAAAAAATCAAAATTTCAAAAAACATGGGTTATAGCCCATCGTTTTTTGAAATTTTGGGAAAAACAATTACCTTGTTTTTAATCATTTTTGAACATGGGCTATAGCCCCTACCGTAGGGCATACTATAGCACACAGTTTTTCATCATTTTTGATGATTTGAAAAAAATTCAAATTTTCAAAAACATGGGTTATAGCCCATCGTTTTTTGAAATTTTGGAAAAAAAAAGTTACCTCGTTTTTCATCATTTTTGAACATGGGCTATAGCCCCTACCATAGGGCATACTATAGCACGCAGTTTTTCATCATTTTTGAGGATTTGAAAAAAAATCAAAATTTCAAAAACATGGGTTATAGCCCATCGTTTTTTGAAATTTTGGAAAAAAAAATAACCTTGTTTTTCATCATTTTTGAACATGGGCTATAGCCCCTACCGTAGAGCATACTATAGCACGCAGTTTTTCATCATTTTTGAGGATTTGAAAAAAAAATCTAAATTTAAAAAAACATGGGTTATATATAGCCCATCGTTTTTTGAAATTTTGAAAAAAAAAATTACCTCGTTTTTCATCATTTTTGATACATGGGCTATAGCCCCTACCGTAGGGCATACTATAGCACGCCGTTTTTCATCATTTTTGAGGATTTGAAAAAAATTCAAAATTTCAAAAACATGGGTTATAGCCCATCGTTTTTTTAAATTTGATTTTTTTTTTTACCTCGTTTTTCATCATTTTTGAACATGGGCTATAGCCCCTACCGTAGGGCATACTATAGCACGCCATTTTTCATCATTTTTGAGGATTTGAAAAAAAATCTAAATTTCAAAAACATGGGTTATAGCCCATCGTTTTTTGAAAATTTGAAAAAAATATTAACCTCGTTTTTCATCATTTTTGAACATGGGCTATAGCCCCTACCGTAGGGCATACTATAGCACGCCGTGTTTCATCATTTTTGAGGATTTGAAAAAAAAATCAAAATTTCAAAAAATATGGGTTATAGCCCATCGTTTTTTGAAATTTTGAAAAAAGAATTAACCTCGTTTTTCATCATTTTTGAACATGGGCTATAGCCCCTACCGTAGGGCATGCTATAGCATGCCGTTTTTCATCATTTTTGAGGATTTGAAAAATATTCAAAATTTCAAAAACATGGGTTATAGCCCATCATTTTTTTAACTTTGATTTTTTTTTTTTTCTCGTTTTTCATCATTTTTGAACATGGGCTATAGCCCCTACCGTAGGGGATACTATAGCACGCCGTTTTTCATCATTTTTGAGGATTTGAAAAAAAATCTAAATTTCAAAAACATGGGTTATAGCCCATCGTTTTTTGAAATTTTGAAAAAAATATTAACCTAGTTTTTCATCATTTTTTAACATGGGCTATAGCCCCTACCGTAGGGCATACTATAGCACGCCGTTTTTCATCATTTTTGAGGATTTGAAAAAAAAATCTAAATTTCAAAAAACATGGGTTATAGCCCATCGTTTTTTGAAATTTTGAAAAAAAAAATAACCTCGTTTTTCATCATTTTTGATACATGGGCTATAGCCCCTACCGTAGGGCATACTATAGCAAGCCGTTTTTCATCATTTTTGAGGATTTGAAAAAATTTCCAAATTTCCAAAAACATGGGTTATAGCCCATCGTTTTTTGAAATTTTGGGAAAAAAAAGTTACCTCGTTTTTCATCATTTTTGAACATGGGCTATAGCCCCTACCATAGGGCATACTATAGCACGCAGTTTTTCATCATTTTTGAGGATTTGAAAAAAAAATCAAAATTTAAAAAAACATGGGTTATAGCCCATCATTTTTTGAAATTTTGAAAAAAGAATTAACCTCGTTTTTCATCATTTTTGAACATGGGCTATAGCCCCTACCGTAGGGCATACTATAGCACGCCGTTTTTCATCATTTTTGAGGATTTGAAAAATATTCAAAATTTCAAAAACATGGGTTATAGCCCATCATTTTTTTTACTTTGATTTTTTTTTTTTACCTCGTTTTTCATCATTTTTGAACATGGGCTATAGCCCCTACCGTAGGGCATACTATAGCACGCAGTTTTTCATCATTTCTGAGGATTTGAAAAAAATATCAAAATTTCAAAAAACATGGGTTATAGCCCATCGTTTTTTGAAATTTTGAAAAAAAAAATAACCTCGTTTTTCATCATTTTTGAACATGGGCTATAGCCCCTACCATAGGGCATACTATAGCACGCAGTTTTTCATCATTTTTGAGGATTTGAAAAAAAATCAAAATTTCAAAAACATGGGTTATAGCCCATCGTTTTTTGAAATTTTGGAAAAAAAAATAACCTTGTTTTTCATCATTTTTGAACATGGGCTATAGCCCCTACCGTAGAGCATACTATAGCACGCAGTTTTTCATCATTTTTGAGGATTTGAAAAAAAAATCTAAATTTAAAAAAACATGGGTTATATATAGCCCATCGTTTTTTGAAATTTTGAAAAAAAAAATTACCTCGTTTTTCATCATTTTTGATACATGGGCTATAGCCCCTACCGTAGGGCATACTATAGCACGCCGTTTTTCATCATTTTTGAGGATTTGAAAAAAATTCAACATTTCAAAAACATGGGTTATAGCCCATCGTTTTTTTAAATTTGATTTTTTTTTTTACCTCGTTTTTCATCATTTTTGAACATGGGCTATAGCCCCTACCGTAGGGCATACTATAGCACGCCATTTTTCATCATTTTTGAGGATTTGAAAAAAAATCTAAATTTCAAAAACATGGGTTATAGCCCATCGTTTTTTGAAAATTTGAAAAAAATATTAACCTCGTTTTTCATCATTTTTGAACATGGGCTATAGCCCCTACCGTAGGGCATACTATAGCACGCCGTGTTTCATCATTTTTGAGGATTTGAAAAAAAAATCAAAATTTCAAAAAACATGGGTTATAGCCCATCGTTTTTTGAAATTTTGAAAAAAGAATTAACCTCGTTTTTCATCATTTTTGAACATGGGCTATAGCCCCTACCGTAGGGCATGCTATAGCATGCCGTTTTTCATCATTTTTGAGGATTTGAAAAATATTCAAAATTTCAAAAACATGGGTTATAGCCCATCATTTTTTTAACTTTGATTTTTTTTTTTTTCTCGTTTTTCATCATTTTTGAACATGGGCTATAGCCCCTACCGTAGGGCATACTATAGCACGCCGTTTTTCATCATTTTTGAGGATTTGAAAAAAAATCTAAATTTCAAAAACATGGGTTATAGCCCATCGTTTTTTGAAATTTTGAAAAAAATATTAACCTAGTTTTTCATCATTTTTTAACATGGGCTATAGCCCCTACCGTAGGGCATACTATAGCACGCCGTTTTTCATCATTTTTGAGGATTTGAAAAAAAAATCTAAATTTCAAAAAACATGGGTTATAGCCCATCGTTTTTTGAAATTTTGAAAAAAAAAATAACCTCGTTTTTCATCATTTTTGATACATGGGCTATAGCCCCTACCGTAGGGCATACTATAGCAAGCCGTTTTTCATCATTTTTGAGGATTTGAAAAAATTTCCAAATTTCCAAAAACATGGGTTATAACCCATCGTTTTTTGAAATTTTGAAAAAAAAAATTACCTTGTTTTTAATCATTTTTGAACATGGGCTATAGCCCCTACCGTAGGGCATACTATAGCACGCAGTTTTTCATCATTCTTGATGATTTGATAAAATTTCAAAATTTCAAAAACATGGGTTATAGCCAAACGTTTTTTGAAATTAAAAAAAAAAAATAACCTTGTTTTTCATCATTTTTGAACATGGGCTATAGCCCCTACCGTAGGGCATACTATAGCACGCCGTTTTTCATCATTTTTGAGGATTTGAAAAAAATTCAAAATTTCAAAAACATGGGTTATAGCCCATCGTTTTTTGAAATTTTGAAAAAAAATAATAACCTTGTTTTTCATCATTTTTGAACATGGGCTATAGCCCCTACCGTAGGGCATACTATAGCACGCAGTTTTTCATCATTTTTGAGGATTTGAAAAAAAAATCAAAATTTCAAAAAACATGGGTTATAGCCCATCGTTTTTTGAAATTTTGAAAAAAAAATTAACCTCGTTTTTCATCATTTTTGAACATGGGCTATAGCCCCTACCGTAGGGCATACTATAGCACGCCGTTTTTCATCATTTTTGAGGATTTGAAAAAAATTCAAAATTTCAAAAACATGGGTTATAGCCCATCGTTTTTTGAAATTTTGGGAAAAAAAATAACCTTGTTTTTCATCATTTTTGAACATGGGCTATAGCCCCTACCGTAGAGCATACTATAGCACGCAGTTTTTCATCATTTTTGAGGATTTGAAAAAAAAATCTAAATTTAAAAAAACATGGGTTATATATAGCCCATCGTTTTTTGAAATTTTGAAAAAAAAAATTACCTCGTTTTTCATCATTTTTGATACATGGGCTATAGCCCCTACCGTAGGGCATACTATAGCACGCCGTTTTTCATCATTTTTGAGGATTTGAAAAAAAATCTAAATTTCAAAAACATGGGTTATAGCCCATCGTTTTTTGAAATTTTGAAAAAAGAATTAACCTCGTTTTTCATCATTTTTGAACATGGGCTATAGCCCCTACCGTAGGGCATGCTATAGCATGCCGTTTTTCATCATTTTTGAGGATTTGAAAAATATTCAAAATTTCAAAAACATGGGTTATAGCCCATCATACTATACTATAGCACGCAGTTTTTCATCATTTTTGAGGATTTGAAAAAAAAATCAAAATTTCAAAAAACATGGGTTATAGCCCATCGTTTTTTGAAATTTTGAAAAAAAAATTAACCTCGTTTTTCATCATTTTTGAACATGGGCTATAGCCCCTACCGTAGGGCATACTATAGCACGCCGTTTTTCATCATTTTTGAGGATTTGAAAAAAATTCAAAATTTCAAAAACATGGGTTATAGCCCATCGTTTTTTGAAATTTTGGGAAAAAAAATAACCTTGTTTTTCATCATTTTTGAACATGGGCTATAGCCCCTACCGTAGAGCATACTATAGCACGCAGTTTTTCATCATTTTTGAGGATTTGAAAAAAAAATCTAAATTTAAAAAAACATGGGTTATATATAGCCCATCGTTTTTTGAAATTTTGAAAAAAAAAATTACCTCGTTTTTCATCATTTTTGATACATGGGCTATAGCCCCTACCGTAGGGCATACTATAGCACGCCGTTTTTCATCATTTTTGAGGATTTGAAAAAAAATCTAAATTTCAAAAACATGGGTTATAGCCCATCGTTTTTTGAAATTTTGAAAAAAATATTAACCTAGTTTTTCATCATTTTTTAACATGGGCTATAGCCCCTACCGTAGGGCATACTATAGCACGCCGTTTTTCATCATTTTTGAGGATTTGAAAAAAAAATCTAAATTTCAAAAAACATGGGTTATAGCCCATCGTTTTTTGAAATTTTGAAAAAAAAAATAACCTCGTTTTTCATCATTTTTGATACATGGGCTATAGCCCCTACCGTAGGGCATACTATAGCAAGCCGTTTTTCATCATTTTTGAGGATTTGAAAAAATTTCCAAATTTCCAAAAACATGGGTTATAACCCATCGTTTTTTGAAATTTTGAAAAAAAAAATTACCTTGTTTTTAATCATTTTTGAACATGGGCTATAGCCCCTACCGTAGGGCATACTATAGCACGCAGTTTTTCATCATTCTTGATGATTTGATAAAATTTCAAAATTTCAAAAACATGGGTTATAGCCAAACGTTTTTTGAAATTAAAAAAAAAAAATAACCTTGTTTTTCATCATTTTTGAACATGGGCTATAGCCCCTACCGTAGGGCATACTATAGCACGCCGTTTTTCATCATTTTTGAGGATTTGAAAAAAATTCAAAATTTCAAAAACATGGGTTATAGCCCATCGTTTTTTGAAATTTTGAAAAAAAATAATAACCTTGTTTTTCATCATTTTTGAACATGGGCTATAGCCCCTACCGTAGGGCATACTATAGCACGCAGTTTTTCATCATTTTTGAGGATTTGAAAAAAAAATCAAAATTTCAAAAAACATGGGTTATAGCCCATCGTTTTTTGAAATTTTGAAAAAAAAATTAACCTCGTTTTTCATCATTTTTGAACATGGGCTATAGCCCCTACCGTAGGGCATACTATAGCACGCCGTTTTTCATCATTTTTGAGGATTTGAAAAAAATTCAAAATTTCAAAAACATGGGTTATAGCCCATCGTTTTTTGAAATTTTGGGAAAAAAAATAACCTTGTTTTTCATCATTTTTGAACATGGGCTATAGCCCCTACCGTAGAGCATACTATAGCACGCAGTTTTTCATCATTTTTGAGGATTTGAAAAAAAAATCTAAATTTAAAAAAGCATGGGTTATATATAGCCCATCGTTTTTTGAAATTTTGAAAAAAAAAATTACCTCGTTTTTCATCATTTTTGATACATGGGCTATAGCCCCTACCGTAGGGCATACTATAGCACGCCGTTTTTCATCATTTTTGAGGATTTGAAAAAAATTCAAAATTTCAAAAACATGGGTTATAGCCCATCGTTTTTTTAAATTGGATTTTTTTTTTACCTCGTTTTTCATCATTTTTGAACATGGGCTATAGCCCCTACCGTAGGGCATACTATAGCACGCCGTTTTTCATCATTTTTGAGGATTTGAAAAAAAATCTAAATTTCAAAAACATGGGTTATAGCCCATCGTTTTTTGAAAATTTGAAAAAAATATTAACCTCGTTTTTCATCATTTTTGAACATGGGCTATAGCCCCTACCGTAGGGCATACTATAGCACGCCGTGTTTCATCATTTTTGAGGATTTGAAAAAAAAAATCAAAATTTCAAAAAACATGGGTTATAGCCCATCGTTTTTTGAAATTTTGAAGAAAAAAAAATAACCTCGTTTTTCATCATTTTTGAACATGGGCTATAGCCCCTACCGTAGGGCATACTATAGCACGCCGTTTTTCATCATTTTTGAGGATTTAAAAAAAAATCAAAATTTCAAAAAACATGGGTTATAGCCCATCTTTTTTTGAAATTTTGAAAAAAAAAAATTACCTTGTTTTTAATCATTTTTGAACATGGGCTATAGCCCCTACCGTAGGGCATACTATAGCACGCCGTTTTTCATCATTTTTGAGGATTTGAAAAAAATTCAAAATTTCAAAAACATGGGTTATAGCCCATCGTTTTTTTAAATTTTGAAAAAAAAGAATAACCTTGTTTTTCATCATTTTTGAACATGGGCTATAGCCCCTACCGTAGGGCATACTATAGCACGCAGTTTTTCATCATTTTTGAGGATTTGAAAAAAAAATCAAAATTTCAAAAAACATGGGTTATAGCCCATCGTTTTTTTAAATTTTGAAAAAAAAGAATAACCTTGTTTTTCATCATTTTTGAACATGGGCTATAGCCCCTACCGTAGGGCATACTATAGCACGCCGTTTTTCATCATTTTTGAGGATTTGAAAAAAAATCAAAATTTCAAAAAACATGGGTTATAGCCCATCGTTTTTTGAAATTTTGAAAAAAAAAAATTACCTTGTTTTTAATCATTTTTGAACATGGGCTATAGCCCCTACCGTAGGGCATACTATAGCACGCCGTTTTTCATCATTTTTGAGGATTTGAAAAAAAAAATCAAAATTTCAAAAAACATGGGTTATAGCCCATCGTTTTTTGAAATTTTGAAGAAAAAAAATTACCTCGTTTTTCATCATTTTTGATACATGGGCTATAGCCCCTACCGTAGGGCATACTATAGCACGCCGTTTTTCATCATTTTTGAGGATTTGAAAAAAATTCTAAATTTCAAAAACATGGGTTATAGCCCATCGTTTTTTGAAATTTTGAAAAAAAAGAATAACCTTGTTTTTCATCATTTTTGAACATGGGCTATAGCCCCTACCGTAGGGCATACTATAGCACGCCGTTTTTCATCATTTTTGAGGATTTGAAAAAAATTCAAAATTTCAAAAACATGGGTTATAGCCCATCGTTTTTTGAAATTTTGAAAAAAGAAAATTACCTTGTTTTTAATCATTTTTGAACATGGGCTATAGCCCCTACCGTAGGGCATACTATAGCACGCAGTTTTTCATCATTTTTGAGGATTTGAAAAAAAAATCAAAATTTCTAAAAACATGGGTTATAGCCCATCGTTTTTTGAAATTTTGAAAAAAAAATAACCTCGTTTTTCATCATTTTTGAACATGGGCTATAGCCCCTACCGTAGGGCATACTATAGCACGCCGTTTTTCATCATTTTTGAGGATTTGAAAAAAATTCAAAATTTCAAAAAACATGGGTTATAGCCCATCGTTTTTTGAAATTTTGAAGAAAAAAAATTACCTCGTTTTTCATCATTTTTGATACATGGGCTATAGCCCCTACCGTAGGGCATACTATAGCACGCCGTTTTTCATCATTTTTGAGGATTTGAAAAAAATTCAAAATTTCAAAAACATGGGTTATAGCCCATCGTTTTTTTAAATTTTGAAAAAAAAGAATAACCTTGTTTTTCATCATTTTTGAACATGGGCTATAGCCCCTACCGTAGGGCATACTATAGCACGCAGTTTTTCATCATTTTTGAGGATTTGAAAAAAAAATCAAAATTTCAAAAAACATGGGTTATAGCCCATCGTTTTTTTAAATTTTGAAAAAAAAGAATAACCTTGTTTTTCATCATTTTTGAACATGGGCTATAGCCCCTACCGTAGGGCATACTATAGCACGCCGTTTTTCATCATTTTTGAGGATTTGAAAAAAAATCAAAATTTCAAAAAACATGGGTTATAGCCCATCGTTTTTTGAAATTTTGAAAAAAAAAAATTACCTTGTTTTTAATCATTTTTGAACATGGGCTATAGCCCCTACCGTAGGGCATACTATAGCACGCCGTTTTTCATCATTTTTGAGGATTTGAAAAAAAAAATCAAAATTTCAAAAAACATGGGTTATAGCCCATCGTTTTTTGAAATTTTGAAGAAAAAAAATTACCTCGTTTTTCATCATTTTTGATACATGGGCTATAGCCCCTACCGTAGGGCATACTATAGCACGCCGTTTTTCATCATTTTTGAGGATTTGAAAAAAATTCTAAATTTCAAAAACATGGGTTATAGCCCATCGTTTTTTGAAATTTTGAAAAAAAAGAATAACCTTGTTTTTCATCATTTTTGAACATGGGCTATAGCCCCTACCGTAGGGCATACTATAGCACGCCGTTTTTCATCATTTTTGAGGATTTGAAAAAAATTCAAAATTTCAAAAACATGGGTTATAGCCCATCGTTTTTTGAAATTTTGAAAAAAGAAAATTACCTTGTTTTTAATCATTTTTGAACATGGGCTATAGCCCCTACCGTAGGGCATACTATAGCACGCAGTTTTTCATCATTTTTGAGGATTTGAAAAAAAAATCAAAATTTCTAAAAACATGGGTTATAGCCCATCGTTTTTTGAAATTTTGAAAAAAAAATAACCTCGTTTTTCATCATTTTTGAACATGGGCTATAGCCCCTACCGTAGGGCATACTATAGCACGCCGTTTTTCATCATTTTTGAGGATTTGAAAAAAATTCAAAATTTCAAAAAACATGGGTTATAGCCCATCGTTTTTTGAAATTTTGAAGAAAAAAAATTACCTCGTTTTTCATCATTTTTGATACATGGGCTATAGCCCCTACCGTAGGGCATACTATAGCACGCCGTTTTTCATCATTTTTGAGGATTTGAAAAAAATTCAAAATTTCAAAAACATGGGTTATAGCCCATCGTTTTTTGAAATTTTGAAAAAAAAAAATTACCTTGTTTTTAATCATTTTTGAACATGGGCTATAGCCCCTACCGTAGGGCATACTATAGCACGCAGTTTTTCATCATTTTTGATGATTTGAAAAAAATTCAAAATTTCAAAAACATGGGTTATAGCCCATCGTTTTTTGAAATTTTGAAAAAAAAATAACCTTGTTTTTCATCATTTTTGAACATGGGCTATAGCCCCTACCGTAGGGCATACTATAGCACACAGTTTTTCATCATTTTTGAGGATTTGAAAAAAAAATCAAAATTTCAAAAAACATGGGTTATAGCCCATCGTTTTTTGAAATTTTGGAAAAAAAAATAACCTCGTTTTTCATCATTTTTTGAACATGGGCTATAGCCCCTACCGTAGGGCATACTATAGCACGCCGTTTTTCATAATTTTTGATGATTTGAAAAAAATTCAAAATTTCAAAAACATGGGTTATAGCCCATCATTTTTTGAAATTTTGAAAAAAAAAATTAACCTCGTTTTTCATCATTTTTGAACATGGGCTATAGCCCCTACCGTAGGGCATACTATAGCACGCCGTTTTTTATCATTTTTGAGGATTTGAAAAAAAATCTAAATTTCAAAAAACATGGGTTATAGCCCATCGTTTTTTTAAATTTTGAAAAAAAAAATAACCTTGTTTTTCATCATTTTTGAGGATTTGAAAAAAATTCAAAATTTCAAAAAACATGGGTTATAGCCCATCGTTTTTTGACATTTTGAAAAAAAAAAATTACCTTGTTTTTAATCATTTTTGAACATGGGCTATAGCCCCTACCGTAGGGCATACTATAGCACGCAGTTTTTCATCATTTTTGATGATTTGAAAAAAATTCAAAATTTCAAAAACATGGGTTATAGCCCATCGTTTTTGAAATTTTGAAAAAAAAAATAACCTTGTTTTTCATCATTTTTGAACATGGGCTATAGCCCCTACCGTAGGGCATACTATAGCACGCAGTTTTTCATCATTTTTGAGGATTTGAAAAAAAAATCAAAATTTCAAAAAACATGGGTTATAGCCCATCGTTTTTTTAAATTTTGGAAAAAAAAATAACCTCGTTTTTCATCATTTTTGAACATGGGCTATAGCCCCTACCGTAGGGCATACTATAGCACGCCGTTTTTCATCATTTTTGATGATTTGAAAAAAATTCAAATTTTCAAAAACATGGGTTATAGCCCATCGTTTTTTTAAATTTTGAAAAAAAAAATAACCTTGTTTTTCATCATTTTTGAACATGGGCTATAGCCCCTACCGTACGGCATACTATAGCATGCCGTTTTTCATCATTTTTGAGGATTTGAAAAAAATTCAAAATAAAAAAAAACATGGGTTATATAGCCCATCGTTTTTTGAAAATTTGAAAAAA
Source organism: Protomyctophum parallelum (assembly GCF_964188405.1). Lineage (NCBI taxonomy): Eukaryota > Metazoa > Chordata > Actinopteri > Myctophiformes > Myctophidae > Protomyctophum > Protomyctophum parallelum. The sequence continues at coordinate 37,436,052 of NC_139716.1, forward strand.
AAATTAACCTTGTTTTTCATCATTTTTGAACATGGGCTATAGCCCCTACCATAGGGCATACTATAGCACGCAGTTTTTCATCATTTTTGAGGATTTGAAAAAAAATCAAAATTTCAAAAAACATGGGTTATAGCCCATCATTTTTTGAAATTTTGAAAAAATATTTAACCTTGTTTTTCATCATTTTTGAACATGGGCTATAGCCCCTACCGTAGGGCATACTATAGCACGCCGTTTTTCATCATTTTTGAGGATTTGAAAAAAAAATCAAATTTTCAAAAACATGGGTTATAGCCCATCGTTTTTTGAAATTTTGAAAAAAAAATAACCTTGTTTTTCATCATTTTTGAACATGGGCTATAGCCCCTACCGTAGGGCATACTATAGCACGCCGTTTTTGATCATTTTTGAGGATTTGAAAAAAAAATCAAAATTTCAAAAAACATGGGTTATAGCCAATCGTTTTTTGAAATTTTGAAAAAAGAAATAACCTTGTTTTTCATAATTTTTGAACATGGGCTATAGCCCATACCGTACGGCATACTATAGCACACAGTTTTTCATCATTTTTGAGGATTTGAAAAATAAATCAAAATTTCAAAAAACATGGGTTATAGCCCATGGTTTTTTGAAATTTTGAAAAAAAAAAAACCCTCGTTTTTCATCATTTTTGAACATGGGCTATAGCCCATACCGTACGGCATACTATAGCACGCCGTTTTTCATCATTTTTGAGGATTTGAAAAAATTTCAAAATTTCAAAAAACATGGGTTATAGCCCATCGTTTTTTGAAAATTTGATTTTTTTTTAACCTCGTTTTTCATCATTTTTGAACATGGGCTATAGCCCCTACCGAAGGGCATACTATATCACGCCGTTTTTCATCATTTTTGAGGATTTAAAAAAAATTCAAAATTTCAAAAAACATGGGTTATAGCCCATCGTTTTTTGAAAATTTGAAAAAAAACATTAACCTCGTTTTTCATCATTTTTGAACATGGGCTATAGCCCCTACCGTAGGGCATACTATAGCACGCCGTTTTTCATCATTTTTGAGGATTTGAAAAAAAATCAAAATTTCAAAAAACATGGGTTATAGCCCATGGTTTTTTGAAATTTTGGAAAAAAAATAACCTAGTTTTTCATCATTTTTGAACATGGGCTATAGCCCATACCGTACGGCATACTATAGCACGCCGTTTTTCATCATTTTTGAGGATTTGAAAAAAATTCAAAATTTCAAAAAACATGGGTTATAGCCCATCGTTTTTTGACAATTTGATTTTTTTTTAACCTCGTTTTTCATCATTTTTGAACATGGGCTATAGCCCCTACCGAAGGGCATACTATATCACGCCGTTTTTCATCATTTTTGAGGATTTTAAAAAAATTCAAAAATTCAAAAAACATGGGTTATAGCCCATCGTTTTTTGAAAATTTGAAAAAAAAAATTAACCTCGTTTTTCATCATTTTTGAACATGGGCTATAGCCCCTACCGTAGGGCATACTATAGCACGCCGTTTTTCATCATTTTTGAGGATTTAAAAAAAAATCAAAATTTCCAAAAACATGGGTTATAGCCCATGGTTTTTTGAAATTTTGAAAAAAAAAATTACCTAGTTTTTCATCATTTTTGAACATGGGCTATAGCCCATACCGTACGGCATACTATAGCACGCCGTTTTTCATCATTTTTGAGGATTTGAAAAAAATTCAAAATTTCAAAAAACATGGGTTATAGCCCATCGTTTTTTGAAAATTTGAAAAAAAAAATAACCTTGTTTTTCATCATTTTTGAACATGGGCTATAGCCCCTACCGTACGGCATACTATAGCACGCCGTTTTTCATCATTTTTGAGGATTTGAAAAAAATTCAAAATAAAAAAAAACATGGGTTATATAGCCCATAGTTTTTTGAAAATTTGAAAAAAAAATTAACCTTGTTTTTCATCATTTTTGAACATGGGCTATATCCCCTACCGTAGGGCATACTATAGCACGCCGTTTTTCATCATTTTTGAGGATTTGAAAAAAAATCAAAATTTCAAAGACATGGGTTATAGCCCATCGTTTTTTGAAATTTTGAAAAAAAAAATAACCTTGTTTTTCATCATTTTTGAACATGGGCTATAGACCCTACCGTAGGGCATACTATAGCACGCCGTTTTTGATCATTTTTGAGGATTTGAAAAAAAAATCAAAATTTCTAAAAACATGGGTTATAGCCAATCGTTTTTTGAAATTTTGAAAAAAGAAATAACCTTGTTTTTCATAATTTTTGAACATGGGCTATAGCCCATACCGTACGGCATACTATAGCACGCAGTTTTTCATCATTTTTGAGGATTTGAAAAATAAATCAAAATTTCAAAAAACATGGGTTATAGCCCATGGTTTTTTGAAATTTTGAAAAAAAAAAAAAACTCGTTTTTCATCATTTTTGAACATGGGCTATAGCCCATACCGTACGGCATACTATAGCACGCCGTTTTTCATCATTTTTGAGGATTTGAAAAAATTTCAAAATTTCAAAAAACATGGGTTATAGCCCATCGTTTTTTGAAAATTTGAAAAAAATACATTAACCTCGTTTTTCATCATTTTTGAACATGGGCTATAGCCCCTACCGTAGGGCATACTATAGCACGCCGTTTTTCATCATTTTTGAGGTTTTGAAAAAAAATCAAAAATTCGAAAACATGGGTTCATGGGTTAATTTTTTTAAATTAGATTTTTTTTTAACCTCGTTTTTCATCATTTTTGAACATGGGCTATGGCCCCTACCATAGGGCATACTATAGCACGCAGTTTTTCATCATTTTTGAGGATTTGAAAAAAAAATCAAAATTTCAAAAAACATGGGTTATAGCCCATCATCTTTTGAAATTTTGAAAAAATATTTAACCTCGTTTTTCATCATTTTTGAACATGGGCTATAGCCCCTACCGTAGGGCATACTATAGCACGCCGTTTTTCATCATTTTTGAGGATTTGAAAAAAAATCAAAATTTCAAAAAACATGGGTTATAGCCCATGGTTTTTTGAAATTTTGAAAAAAAAAATAACCTAGTTTTTCATCATTTTTGAACATGGGCTATAGCCCATACCGTACGGCATACTATAGCACGCCGTTTTTCATCATTTTTGAGGATTTGAAAAAAATTCAAAATTTAAAAAAACATGGGTTATAGCCCATCGTTTTTTGAAAATTTGATATTTTTTTAACCTCGTTTTTCATCATTTTTGAACATGGGCTATAGCCCCTACCGAAGGGCATACTATATCACGCCGTTTTTCATCATTTTTGAGGATTTGAAAAAAATTCAAAATTTCAAAAAACATGGGTTATAGCCCATCGTTTTTTGAAAATTTGAAAAAAAAAATTAACCTCGTTTTTCATCATTTTTGAACATGGGCTATAGCCCCTACCGTAGGGCATACTATAGCACGCCGTTTTTCATCATTTTTGAGGATTTGAAAAAAAATAAAAATTTCAAAAAACATGGGTTATAGCCCATGGTTTTTTGAAATTTTGAAAAAAAAATAACCTAGTTTTTCATCATTTTTGAACATGGGCTATAGCCCATACCGTACGGCATACTATAGCACGTCGTTTTTCATCATTTTTGAGGATTTGAAAAAAATTCAAAATTTCAAAAAACATGGGTTATAGCCCATCGTTTTTTGAAAATTTGACTTTTTTTTTAACCTCGTTTTTCATCATTTTTGAACATGGGCTATAGCCCCTACCGAAGGGCATACTATATCACGCCGTTTTTCATCATTTTTGAGGATTTGAAAAAAATTCGAAAACATGGGTTATAGCCCATCATTTTTTTAAATTAGATTTTTTTTTAACCTCGTTTTTCATCATTTTTGAACATGGGCTATAGCCCCTACCGTAGGGCATACTATAGCACGCCGTTTTTCATAATTTTTGAGGATTTGAAAAAAATTCAAAATAAAAAAAAACATGGGTTATAGCCCATCGTTTTTAGAAATTTTTAATATTTTTTTAACCTCGTTTTTCATCATTTTTGAACATGGGCTATAGCCCCTACCGTAGGGCATACTATAGCACGCAGTTTTTCATAATTTTTGAGGATTTGAAAAAAAATCAAAATTTCAAAAAACATGGGTTATAGCCCATCGTTTATTGAAATTTTTAAAAAGAAGTTTAACCTAGTTTTTCATCATTTTTGAACATGGGCTATAGCCCCTACCGTAGGGCATACTATAGCACGCCGTTTTTCATCATTTTTGAGGATTTGAAAAAAATTCAAATTTTCAAAAAAACATGGGTTATAGCCCATCGTTTTTTGAAAATTTGAAAAAAAAATTAACCTCGTTTTTCATCATTTTTGAACATGGGCTATAGCCCCTACCGTAGGGCATACTATAGCACGCCGTTTTTCATAATTTTTGAGGATTTGAAAAAAATAAAACAATTCAAAAAACTACTGGCTATAACCCTCTTTTTTTTCAAAACCTCAACAATGATGAAAAACTGAGTTTTATAGTATGCTGTACGGTATGGGCTACCTATAGCCCATGGTCAAAAATTATGAAAAACGAGGTTAAAAAAAATATTCAAAAATTCAAAAAACGATGGGCTATAACCAATGTTTTTTTTTTCCTTTTTTTTCAAAACGTCAAAAATGATGAAAAACGGAGTGCTATAGTATGCCGTACGGTATGGGCTATAGCCCATGGTCAAAAATGATGAAAAACGAGGTTAAAAAAAATCAAAATTCTAAAAACGATGGGCTATAACCCATGTTTTTTAACCTCGTTTTTCATCATTTTTGAACATGGGCTATAGCCCCTACCGTAGGGCATACTATAGCACGCCGTTTTTCATCATTTTTGATGATTTGAAAAAATTTCAAAATTTCAAAAAACATGGGTTATAGCCCATCGTTTTTTGAAATTTTGATATATTCATTTTTTACCTCGTTTTTCATCATTTTTGAACATGGGCTATAGCCCCTACCGTAGGGCATACTATAGCACGCAGTTTTTCATCATTTTTGAGGATTTGAAAAAAATTCAAAAATTCAAAAAACATGGGTTATAGCCCATCGTTTTTTGAAATTTTGATTATTATCTTTTTTTACCTCGTTTTTCATCATTTTTGAACATGGGCTATAGCCCATACCGTACGGCATACTATAGCACGCCGTTTTTCATCATTTTTGAGGATTTGAAAAAAATTCAAATTTTCAAAAAACATGGGTTATAGCCCATCATTTTTTGAACTTTTGAAAAAAAAAATAACCTTGTTTTTCATCATTTTTGAACATGGGCTATAGCCCCTACCGTAGGGCATACTATAGCACGCCGTTTTTCATCATTTTTGAGGATTTGAAAAAAATTCAAAAATTCAAAAAACTACTGGCTATAACCCATGTTTTTTTTTCCATTTTTTTCAAAACGTCAAAAATGATGAAAAACGGAGTGCTATAGTATGCCGTACGGTATGGGCTATAGCCCATGGTTCAAAAATGATGAAAAACGAGGTTAAAAAAATCTCAAAATTCAAAAAACGATGGGCTATAACCCATGTTTTTTTAACGTCAAAAATGATGAAAAACTGCGTTCTATAGTATGCCGTATGGTATGGGCTATAGCCCATGTTCAAAAATGATGAAAAACGAGGTTATTTTTTTTTCTCCAAAATTTCAAAAAACGATGGGCTACTAAGGGAGTGCCCCCATTAACCAATCAAAACACCACATTTTGGTGCCCCTCCCATCACTGCAGGTGTGACAAGTCAACCCTGAGCGAGTAGGTGGGGACCCAGACATATTGATGTAAATATAGTCTAACATAACATCAGTAGCATTACAAAGTTATTGTGAGTTGTGACAGTAATACTTGCTATAGTGTGTGTTCAGTAACAGTGTTAAGTGTTCAGTAACAGGAATATTCCTGTCTCTCCAGCTCTTTAATAAATACAAAAGGGTTTAATCAGCAGTTGTAGTAGCCAGTAGCCACAGGATAATCTAAGCGGTGGATATTGCTCTTGTCTTCATGTCTTTATGTATGTCAATTGTCTTGTTGTTTGCGTTATGTCAAATGCGTGTATATGTGTTCTGCATACTTGGCTGCTGTGTTGCAAGATAAATTGCATATATATATGATAAAGTACCATATCATATATATCATATCGTCACCTTATTAAACTACTGGCCTAAGTAATGGATCAATGAACCATGTAAATACAACACATTGAGCAGGGCACTGCAGGGAGTTGAACCCCGTTCCAGTAAACCAGAAGTCAGACACCAGTGCCTTAGTTTTTGTGTTGTTGTTCATTTACAGGTCCAGGTGTGCATACGCATGTGCGCCTGTGCGTGTGTAGGTGCATGTGTGCATGTGTGTGCACGCTTTAATGACCACTGTTGGACCCCATGGGGATCAAGGACCTCTGGGAGCCACCCATAATTCACAACGCTCACAGCGACCTCTGTTGCATCACAACTGGTGGCCAACAGTCGTAACCAACACCGCCGCCAACCCACAGGAGAATACCATCGCACAGTGGTATCAGACCAACCACAATCAGCCAGCCCTCAAACCAAACCCTTCGACCTAGAAGAACTTGAAACTGCAATGGGAATGTTGAAACCTGGAAAAGCAGCAGGGATTGATGACATACTGGCAGAAATGATACAACACCTGGGACCTAACGCAAAGACCTGGCTTGTGGGGATGCTGAACACATGCATAGCACAGAAAACCATCCCTTCTGTCTGGAAAAAGGCCAAAGTGGTTGCAATCCCTAAACCTGGCAAAGACCCATTATCCCCAAAGAGCTACCGACCCATTTCCCTCCTCTGCATCACCTACAAGCAGTGTTGGGGAGTATTAAGCTACATGTAGCTGAGCTACGTAGCTGAGCTACATTTTGCTGTAGCTTGTGGTATTTTAGCTACATTCATATTTGTGTACCTCGTCAAGTAGCTCAGCTACCTTTTGGGTCATTTTTTGTAGCTTAGCTACTCAAGTTACAAGCTACAATTTTGGGCAATAACATGAAAGAAATATATTAATTTTGACCATTGGTTGCTGTGTTAATTCTTGTACTAGAACCCCCTTCAATCAAGGACTGTTCCTTTTTCTGATTGCTTTGAGGGCATATCAGCACTTGACAGCTGCCTCTAATTGGCCTCTGATTGGCCCTGGTATCACAGGGTGGGAGGGGTCTCCCAGGGGGGAGCAGGGGTCTCCTAGAGGGGAGGAGGGGTCTCCCAGAGGGGAGCAGGGGGAGGAGGGGTCTCCCAGAGGGGAGCAGGGTGGGGGGTCTCCCAGAGGGGAGTAGGGTGAGGAGGGGTCTCCCAGAGGGGAGCAGGGTGGGGGGGTCTCCCAGAGGGGAGCAGGGGGAGGAGGGGTCTCCCAGAGGGGAGCAGGGTGGGGGGGTCTCCCAGAGGGGAGCAGGGTGGGGGGGTCTCCCAGAGGGGAGCAGGGTGGGGGGGGTCTCCCAGAGGGGAGCAGGGTGGGGGGTCTCCCAGAGGGGAGTAGGGTGAGGAGGGGTCTCCCAGAGGGGAGCAGGGTGGGGGGGTCTCCCAGAGGGGAGCAGGGTGAGGAGGGGTCTCCCAGAGGGGAGCAGGGTGGGGGGGTCTCCCAGAGGGGAGTAGGGTGAGGAGGGGTCTCCCAGAGGGGAGCAGGGTGGGGGGGTCTCCCAGAGGGGAGCAGGGTGAGGAGGGGTCTCCCAGAGGGGAGCAGGGTGGGAGGGGAATCCCAGAGGGGAGCAGGGGGAGGAGGGGTCTCCCCGAGGGGAGCAGGGTGGGGGGGTCTCCCAGAGGGGAGGAGGGGTCTCCCAGAGGGGAGGAGGGGTCTCCCGCATGTACATTCTCAATTTAACGCTGAAAAATAAAAAGTAGCTGAGCTACTTTGAGCTACTTTTTCCATGTAGCTGTAGCTTTACAAGCTACATCTCTCCAGGGGTAGCTATGTAGCTTGATCAAGCTACTGCCATGGTGAGCTACTTGTAGCTTTACAAGCTACGCTTTCAAAGTAACTTGCCCAACACTGCCTACAAGCTCTATGAGAGGCTGCTACTCCAACGCCTCGTTGCCACTCATAGATACCAAGCTGACTAAAGACCAAGCTGGTTTCCGTCCCGGCCGCTCCTGTGCTGGACAGAGCTCAACCTCACCCAACACATTGTGGATGTGTTTGAGGGAAAACAAATATCTGGAGCAGCATTCAGAGATCTCTCTGCTGCCTACGACACTGTCCAACACCGCACAATGGTCAGGAAAAGCCTCCTCAACAACAGGCGCTTCTATGTCCAGTTAAATGACCAGAGGAGTAAATGGAAAGCCCAAAAGAACGGCCTCCCACAAGGTAGCGTGCTTGCCACCCCTCCTTTTTAATATCTACACAAACGACCAGCCACTACCCAATGCCTATATGCCAGCGTTTCATCTACGCCGACGACCTCTGCATTACGACCCAACAAGCAGACTTCCAGAAGATTGAGTCTGTCCTTGAAAGTGCCCTCCAAGAAATGTCAAGCTACTACAATACAACCACCTGAAACCCAACCCATCAAAAACCCAACTATACATTCGACATTCGAGGGTTGCCGGTCCTCTCGAATGGAACAGTTTAACGTCATGCCCAGGACGAAAAGATATAGAGAACACCAACATGACAAATAACAGCAGGAAGGCATGGGCCACAATCCACCGTCTTGGCAAAGACCACACCACCCATAATTCACAACGGTCACAGCAAACTCTGTTGAATCACAACTGGTGTAGGTATTGGATGGAGCCCGCACACAACATGTATAAGAAAGACGTTCTGATCTTCATCAGGTCATGTGTACACAAAACATACACTTTTATACTATACCCATTAACCAATCAAAACACCAAATTTTGGTGCCCCTCCCATCACTGCAGGTGTGACACGTCAACCCTGAGTGAGTAGGTGGGGACCCAGACATATTGATGTAAATATAGTCTGTTCAGAAATGTTAGTGCCTCTCATAGAGCTTGTAGAGGAGGAGGAGGGAAATGGGTCGGTAGCTCTTCAGGGATAATGGGTCTTTGCCAGGTTTAGGGATTGCAACCACTTTGGCCTCTTTCCAGACAGAAGGGATGTTTTTCTGTGCTATGCATGTGTTCAGCATCCCCACAAGCCAGGTCTTTGCGTTAGGTCCCAGGTGCTGTATCATTTCTGCCAGTATGTCATCAATCCCTGCTGCTTTTCCGGGTTTCAACTTTCCCATTGCAGTTTCGAGTTCTTCTAGGTCAAAGGGTTTGGTTTGAGGGCTAGCTGATTGTGGTTGGCCTGATACCACTGTGCGATGGTATTCTATGTGGGTCGGTGGCGGTGTTGGTTACGACTGTTGGCCACCAGTTGTGACCAACACCACCACCGATCCACAGGAGAATACCATCGCACAGTGGTCAGTGGTCGACAGTAACCATTCGGCTACTGAAACACTGTTTTATAGTTTTGTAGAAACATCATATATAAACATCATAACAAGTAACTTCATAAGTGGTCGACGTTTGAACACAAAAACAACAACAGCGTTAAGTATTAAATAACATACCTGCTCAGGACCCGATGGTGACGTGGCACTTCCAAACAAACACTGACCAAACTCACCCCTACGCGTCTCTTCCGTATTTGAGGGTTCCGTCCGTCACTTCCTTCCGGGGTGAGGCCACGCCCGCGAGATTTAACCGCGAATTTCTTGTAGTCATATTGTAGTCCTCCTACGTTACATCCGGGTCCCATCCGCGTCTCATTGTAAATACAAAATAGCTACATATGCGTGAATCTTTTATTTTTATTTTTACAATAACATTATTTGTCAGAAAGGAAGCCATTGAGGGTTACAATGGGTCTTAATGCTTCCAACTCGAGTAGAATTATTAATTTAACTGTAAAGTGTCCACGATAAAGAAAATAGATGACGTGGAACTTCCTTGAGTAGAACCCGGAAGTGGCTGATGTCACGGCTTAAATACACAATAGGCCTACAGAGCCCGATCTCTAACTTGGTAGTGTCCTTGGTGGTCTAGTGGACTAGTCGTCCGACTTGAAGTCCTAACGTCGTAACTTTGCCTGTTCAAACCCCGTTGGTAATTTTGCTACAACACGGACCACTTGTTTTTGTGAGGTTATGGTTAGGGCTAGTTTGACATGCATTAGACTGCGGACCCCCATTTAGTGGCATTTCTATCTCTGGGACCCCCAGCCAGCAGCCTAACGGGGTCCCCGGACCCCAGCAACTGACAGGTAGGTAGGCCTACACTGGGGGTCCCCGGACCCCAGCCACCCCCCCCCCCTTTCCCCTCACTGTATGTATCTTTTCCCTTTTTGCTTCCTGATGAATTCCTGTTCTGTTCTTTAGCTACATAGAAATGTCTATTTGTATGTCTCTAAATGTTTTGATGAATTGAACAATGTGTACCCTGTTGTAAACAAGTGTAATGCTTAATTGGGTCGTCCACTCACAGTTAACAGTCTTTGTATTGAGTTTGTGCTTGAAATGTACTGTAAATTCAGCAAACTGTTAATAAATATTTCAATCAATCAATCAAAAAAAACTGACAGGTAAAACCGTAAAAGTAAGGATAGCACTCCATCCATTGATTCACAATACACTTGTAGCCTATGGCGTCTATATCGTATGACGCCGAGAGGCTAAAGCGGGGAAACGTTTTAGCTGTCAGACTCGCTTGCTTTAGTCGTTGTCTGCATGAGAATCACTGCTCCAGGCCAGGGTGCTGCTTTTGTTATATTGTATTAAAGTTAGAGAACATTACCACAGTGAATCACAGCATAGTAAAAAGCGATTGCGGTCAACGAAGTTGGACCTTCCCCGTTCACCCCCTCTCTCCTTCCATTCATGAAATGCCGCCTCGCGAACAGCTGACTTTACTATGAGTGACGTAGGCTAGTAGCACGCAACACCACGTGACCCATATAACTGTCACCAACAACACTTTTAATAATTATATTACATGAAGCAGACAGCCCTGTGATGAAACCTTTAGCATTACACTGTGGTTAATACGTTTTTATTCACAATGGAATGTTATTGTACTCTTAATATATCATGGTGTAGCACAGCACAGTAGATTCATATTTCAATCGATCTGGGATGTTAAAATTGTGCAAAACTCTGTTCAATGAATGGCCTCTTCTGCTACATTAAACATTACTAAACATTAAACGTTACTTATGGTCTGTTATTGAGACTCCTATAGAGCATGTTGACATGGATAGCTTGGTTAGTCCTAGTATCTCTGTTAGTTAATGCAGTTTGATTGATTAAATGAATAGCCTATTTTATTAAACAAAAATGTAGAACAGTATAGTGTCCTAGAGTGGAAATTGCCATTTGGTTTAATGTCACAGAATGCACAGTGCCACGTAGAGCAGCATGATGAATGGTTAACTTTATATTGTGTTTTATTGCTTTATTTATATTTTGAGTTTAATTTAGATTATGCATGCTGACGCTGTGTTTCATTTATGTGTTTTTGATGAGTGCCGTGCGCTATGATAGCGATGGACAATGAACATTATGCCACAGTATTGTTTACCTGTCGGGTGCTCTAACCAAGGCGTATGCAGCCTATGACACAGACTGAGTCAAGACATTCATTCGTCAGTGAAAACACCACGCCCAAATAAAAGGTCCATCAGTCCACCTCAAGGCTCTCTCTCTGCTCAGACAGTAGATCCCACCTCAAGGCTCTCTCTCTGCTCAGACAGTAGATCCCACCTCAAGGCTCTGTCTCTGCTCAGACAGTAGATCCCACCTCAAGGCTCTCTCTCTGCTCAGACAGTAGATCCCACCTCAAGGCTCTGTCTCTGCTCAGACAGTAGATCCCACCTCAAGGCTCTCTCTCTGCTCAGACAGTAGATCCCACCTCAAGGCTCTGTCTCTGCTCAGACAGTAGATCCCACCTCAAGGCTCTCTCTCTGCTCAGACAGTAGATCCCACCTCAAGGCTCTGTCTCTGCTCAGACAGTAGATCCCACCTCAAGGCTCTCTCTCTGCTCAGACAGTAGATCCCACCTCAAGGCTCTGTCTCTGCTCAGACAGTAGATCCCACCTCAAGGCTCTCTCTCTGCTCGCCTCAGACCGTCGTGGGACCACGCCAGACCTCTTTCTCCCTGTCCTCTTCTCCCTGTGTGTGTGTGTGTGTGTGTGTGTGACTGTGAGAGACGCAACTTGGCCTGTTGTAGGCCACCATGAGTCTGATTTGAAAACTGTCAAGTGGCATTTCTTCCTCAGCCTATAGTGGGAATAGGCAAGGCACGTGGATATGCACGGCTTGGCACGGCAGTTACTGCCGTCAAAATACGACTCCCCAGACACTCATGCTTTCTGAGGTGTGATTTGGGGCCCTATACAAATATAAAATGAAAATCAACATCCTAATACTGTCCTATAATTAGATAGGGATGCGGGTGAAATTATGACAGGCATGTTGCTGTCAAAATCCTTATACACATCTGACAGACGCTCAACAGATTATAAAACGGAAAAAATAAAAAATTACATGCAACATGCATGGTTATTATAGTTTAATAGTTAGACAAAACCAAAGCAGGAATTGATTAAACATCTCAGTTAGCTGAAATAAAATAAAAAGTAAAAAAAGTAAAAAGTAAAACAAAGCTTTACATACAAACGATAACTAACTGAAACTGTACTGTGTGTTATACACAACTAACTGAAACCAACTAAAATCATATAGACTCTCCAAAAATAAGTTCGGAAACTTAACTTTGGCCGGTTATTTCTCACCTTTAATAATAGCAATTGGTATTGAATGTTATTTAGGTTTTATCGTTGATTAGTCACCTTTACAATGCGGTATAGCTTGTAAGGATCAGGCATTCCTGGAATGAGCAAAACAGCTAAACGTGAGGGTGGGTGCCTCCAAAACCTTTGCCAAAATGGCAAATGGTTGGTATTCATCCTTGCTTTGAGTTGCTTAGCCTCAGTGGATTGGATGATTCCACCAAAGCACTCTCCCACAATAATAAGGAAAAAACAACACCTATTATTGGCAATTTTGACACTTTATTCATTTTACACTCAGTGTTAGGGAACTCAGTAGCATCTGGAAGATCCATACACAGCCACAACAGCTTGGCATGGTCTGGAGCGGTATCTCTCTCACAGGCAAGGCAGAACTTGTCATTGTTATGATTTTATACTAAGTACTGGACCCTCGTCTGGTTCTGGTGTGTGACGACCTTATTGACCCTTCCATGGGTCGGACAGACGGACATACGGGCAGGCCTGCTCCGGGAGAACAAATTAACATGACACGAAGACTTGGTCACATTAATACATTCACACAGTTTATTACACATACATAATCATATATAGCTTGGATACTTCATGTCCTAATGACGTCACTGACTAGACATCACAATCACTGCCTGCAGCACGCGGCCTTCAGCGTGCCCTAACACAGCTAGTATGTTCAGGCAGTGCACCATACATATTCACGTACAAGTACCAAGTATCAGTACACAGCATGTTGTATATTACAACACTGGGTGATGCTGAAAAAGCTCCTCTAAAGTTTAATGCTGCTCGTCAATGTTTAGACTAGACTAGAGCTTAATACTGTAGATCTTCATCAGGACAAAACTGTGTTGTTCCCATGCTTAATGAGGTGTTGAAATTAGATTGGAGTATTCCTTAATAAAACTAGTTTTTCTTTTAAATGACTTTCTTATTTCAAATTGAATCAATAGTGTGTCCTCTGTCCTAAATATAAATTATATAGTATAGTGAATTTCTTTGACTTTGACTTGAGAGATGATGGTCCAGTGGCCCCTGGTGGAGGAAAAAAAAACATTTTGTTTTTGTCTCAAAGAAATTCCACAAGTTGGTCTTGCACGGCCTGTTGAGAGTGTTTGTAGCGTTCACCACGGTGAGCATCCAGGTAAGGATGCCAGTCCTCAGTTGGAGAGCACAAACGCTTCACACGCTGTGGGAAGTAAACAGAGTTCAGGAGGAGGACGTTTAGCAGTGGTCGAAAAAGTACTCGCATTTCTTTGTGTCAATACTGCAACGTAGAACGTAGAACTCTGGAATTCAAAATGTACTTTTGGCATCAAACTTAGGAGTACCAGAAGTATAAAGTACTAGTATGCATAGTATGGGAATGGATGGGTCATTTCAAGTTTTCAAAAAATGTATACAAATATTTTGAAAATAGCCAACCTATAAGCTCACAATGAGTCTTGATGCATTGTGAGGGGCTATTTTCTTTCTTTTTTTAAAATATTTTATAGAGTTACAGACAGTAGGCTGACAGGAAATGGGGGACAGAGATGAGGGGGTGACATGCAGTAAAGGCCGTCGGGATCGGGAGTCGAACCCGCGGCACAGTGCCAGACTTGGACTACCGGCCAAGGTGCATGGACCGCTGAGCCACGGCCCATGGGTGAGGGGCTATTTTTAAATGGCTGAATTGGTTACTGTATGTTACAGGCTTTAGTTCCGACACACCAAAGGTCCGACAGTCATTACTAGACCGACATGTGCGACAACCTACCCCAAACCCAAACCAACCCCGAACCGCAAGCACGACACAACACATGGGTGATTTCCGCATGTCGGACCTTGGGTGTGTCGGATAAGCGTGCTCACCAAATTGTACTTAAGTAAATGTAGTTATATTGACTTTACACCACTGCAAATTAGATTCCAGAAAAAGAAAACAGATCCCCAAGAGATACATCGGTATTGCACACAAACAGAAGCAATCACACGCACACAGCACACACACACACACACCTTCCATAGGCTGCCCTCTGCTGTACTCAGTTTATACACAGCGACGACAGGAATCCAGACGAGGGAGAAGACCGCTATGCACCAGCCCAGAGCCAGGCCCCAGGCTGGGTACGCCACGTTCCCATAGGAAGGAGGAATGAACGGCGTCAGAGATGAAACCAGGAGCACCTACAATAGTCAGAGCAGAAAGAAAAAGTAAACATTTCTCTTTAAATCTCAGGATGTGACTATAGGAGGATCTAGAAGACCAACATCTTGATCCCTTAATGCAGAGGGTCGGGGATAGGGTTGAAAAATCGGTATCGACAGATACTCTAAAATTTAGAGTATCTGTCGATACCCCTGCTCTAAATCATATGATTGGAATCAGATAAAGGTGATCGGGACATCCCTAATTGAGGATCTTCATTTTTTTTAAAGACATAGATAGACGGTGAAGGTATTTACTTTTTTAATTAAGGTTCTGGCAACAAATGTGCACACAAAGCCTTTTTTTTGTGCCATGGTATAAACTATAATAGAATGTGTGAAGTGATGTATAAACTAAAGGGACAGTGCTTGAGACTCACTATGATGACGCAGGGGGTGATGGCAAACCAGCAAGCTCGCCACCACAACCAGAACCAGAAGCTCTTCTTCCCAATCATCATTTCTATGTCTTCAATCAAACGGTTACCTCCTAGAAAGCATAAAGAGTGCACAACATGACACAAAACAGATGTATAGGCAGTATGCACATAATACTGAAGTGAACACTCAGTTTTTCAGGTAGACTCATCCAACTGCATTTAGGCATGTACAGATTGTCAAGACGATCTGCTGCAGTTCAAACCGAACATCAGAATGTGGGTCAAAGGTGATTTGAGTGACAAAGGGAGTCTACCAACGCGCCTCAAGCCTGAAACGGCTGATCCGGTGCTTCACAGGAGCAAGGACATCATGAGTTGCATAAGGAGAAGAGACTGGAGCAGCACAGACATTTAGAGCCTTTTATTTAGGTGCGGAGTATACAAACGACGTTTCGACCTTGCGGTCTTCATCAGAGTCATGAAGTGATTTGAGTGACTTTGAACTATAGTGTTGATTTTGTCGACTAAAACTATGACAAAAAAAGTTAATCCACTACCTTTTTTTCACTGACGAAAACAAAATGAAAACAAAATAAAATCTAAGTTACGATGACTAAAACGAAGACTAAATATACTGACAATTTCGTCAACAAATAAAAACTAGACTAAAATGGACAAGAGATCCAGTATTAGTCATTTTACACTTGGCTGCATGCTGAAAATAGCCGATATACAGGATATCACAACGTTGTGAGCTTCTAGATCTGATGTGTAAAATCAGCCATTACGATGGCATAAAGGACCTCCAAAATACATTTTAGTCAACCGAATCAACTGTAGATTTAGTCGACTGAAATCCTGCGATATTTATTCAACTAAAACTAGGCTAACACTATAACATTCCACGTGACTAAAACTAAATGAAAACTATTCAAAAGACTGTGACTAAAACAAAAATCTAAATTTGCTGCCAAAATCAACACTGCTTTGAACAACAGAAGAAGATCACACCAGGTGCCATGCAGACACATGTCAGCTAATAACAGGCAGCTAAAGGCTGGATCACCAATATCGTACAAGATTGGAAAAACGATGCCTAATCTGATGCATTCTGTAAACCCAAGAGATGGTTGTGTGAAAATCGCAGTAGATCAGCACTGCGCTCTGGCATTCTACAGACCAGCATGTTTGCCATCATCACCAAACCATGCCACGTTCAACGTCACTTTCATCAGATTTTTCACCCATTTTGATGCTCGGTTTAAACTGCAGCAGATCGCCTTGACCGTGTGCGCTGTACATGCATTGAGTTGCTGCCATATGAGTGGCCGGTGAGTGTAGAATGACCCCAGTTTTTGTGACACTGCATTGGCTGCCTGTAACCTTTATAATTGATTTTAAGAGCCTATACTGCATACCTATCCCTCTATAAAATGAAATAAAAGGCGAAAGCCACCAAAAAGAAAAATAATTTTATGATTTTATTGTTGACTTTTAAGCTCTTAACGGCCTGGCACCCCAATACATATCTGACCTCCTGGAACCCCATGTGCCGGTCTGTTGCCTGAGGTCCTCTAATTTAGCCCTACTAGAGGTCCCAAATACAAACCACAGACTCTTTCCCCTTCTCCCCTCTGGGAGGCGCTACAGGACTATTGGCTCCCATACTAGTAGGCTCAGGAACAGCTTCTTTCCTGTTGCTGTCTCCCTGCTGAACTCCACTGCTGCCATTTAGGTCTACTGCATTACTGTATTGCACTTCTGGCTAGACGCCACTCTTCATTTCATTGTCAAAGTATTTGTATTATGTGCAGTGACAATAAATTGAATCTAATGGAATCTAATCTAAGACCAACTTGGTGACCAAGGGTGACAGGGCCTTTGCAGCCCAGGGCCCCCAGACTCTGGAACAGTCTCCCACTGGACCTCAGGTTTGCTTTTTAAATCAAAACTAAAGACCCATTTGTATAGAGAGGCCATTTTAATCCTCTAGTGGCAGTGCCTATAGTTGTCGATGATTATGATCGTTTGATTTATGTTAATTAAGCACTTTGTAACATTGTTTAAAAAGGTGCTATATAAATAAAGTTTATTATTATTAGACAACATACAATAATCAAACTGAGTGCAACGCCTTTTGACCCAAACCTGTTCGTATTTACCGTATATGTAGATGAAGCCAATGATCTCCAAGAAACCAGTAATTAGCAGCACCCAGGTAGTAACAAACGCATCTGTGAGAGTCACCCAGTATATTCCTGCCTGTCTCACACACACACACACACACACACACACACACACACACACACACACACACACACACACACACACACACACACACACACACACACACACACACACACACACACACACACACACACAGTATGGTATTAGGTGAAATGATCAGGTAACATAAAGTGGCACTTAGGAAGCTAACATACAGTGTTTGATTTGAGCCACTAAATCTATGACAAAAAATGTTCGTCGACTACCGTTTTTCACGGACGAAAACTAAATAGAAACTAAGCTACGATGACTAAAACCAAGCCTAAATAAAAACAAATAAAAACTAAAATGTCTGACAAGCTACGAGCTTATAGATCTTTCAGCATGCAACCAAGTGTAAAATCAGGCATTATTACCACATTTTTCAGCATGCAACCAAGTGTAAAATCAGGCATTACGAACACCTAAATGTGCTGTCAAAATCAACACTGCTAGTGCCGACGTACCCTTGAGAGACACGTGAGGCCGAGCAAGAAGAAGACGGAACAGGTTACCACGGCAACCATGGCGCGCCTGGATCTGAAGAACTTGGGGTAGGCATCTTGCAGGCTGGTCTCGATGATCCCTAATGACAGGAAGGACAAGACAATGACATATTCAAACTGAAACAATCGCAGGTTCCGTCTGATCTAAACTAGTATTTCTTTTGTATTTTCAATTTTTCAAATTAGGTGCTGCAAAAGTATAAAGTACCTCAAATAAACATTATTATGGAGAATGTCCCATTTCAGAAATATTTAGAAAATAGTTAGTTAATTTCCAACACTGCCTTATTGTATGCTGGAACACCATATCTCCTTCCTGAAGGCAGCAGCCTATACAGAACATTGCCAGTGTGTGTGCTATATTACTAGCCTCGGAAACCCAGACGTTTTTATTTCCAGGGAGAGAAAATATTACTAGAATCTTTCGATCTGAAACTCACCAATCATTGCAATCTGGGAGCCGAATCCAAGAATGAACAGCATGAGAAAGAACAGAACAGACCACAGGGGAGCGAGGGGAATCTGTGAGAGTGCCTCTGGATAAGCAATGAATGCCAGACCAAATCCTGCACACAAATACAGGTGGAAATGAGATCAGATCAAAGGACAATGTGTTGACTACTTTGGTAGGATTCCCCCCCCTCCTATGAATTACAGTACTTTGTGGAATCTAGAGAATCTCTCTCACCTGCCTGAACAACCTCATCAACAGGCTTCCCTGAGATGTGAGCCATGTGGCCCAAAATGGAAAAGATGGCAAAACCAGCAAACACACTGGTTCCTTGGAAGAAATGCAACAAAGACAATATGCTTTACTTTAAACCCACATGTGTATTGTACTGTAGGCTACATATAAATATTACATGTATTAATTTAATACATAGCTCTTGTATTCGTTTTTACATTTACTGCCTGTATTTACAGAAATGATTTCCCCCAGACCCCATGGGGCTGGCCTAGAATCCAGTATATGAGTCAATAATGTTTGAATAAGCAGAGACTTTTTTTCTTCTTTTTTTTTTTACTTAATTTCACTTTTGTTTTTATGAAAGCTGCATTTAGGAGTGCGTACTGTCACTGTATACTTACCAAGATCGCTGAAAGCTAGAACAAAAGTGTCTTGAAACACATTGTTATGGAACTTGCTGTAGGAGCACACGGTTGTGATGCCACCATATGCAATAGTCAGAGAATAGAAGACTTGACCTGCCGCATCTTTCCAGACCTAAAACATGCTCACGTACATTTATAAGAGCAATATCAGAAAGCAGAATTTCCTGCAATTTTTTGGTGATGACTTATTTAGTATTATAGTATATCTCTGCTGTCGGGAGGAAACCTCATAACTCCAAAATGTTCATTTTTCAGGAAATTAAGAAAACCTTATATTTTTAAAACAAAGAAATACAGCCTCATCAAAGTTGGTGTTGTAACTTCATGTATTATTACTTCCATGAGAGGAGAGGTGGTGGAGTTAGTTGCTTTAGCAGACAGTTTGAGGGTCCAATGGAGTTAAGAGGTTTTGTCCAAAGCACTTTTTACTACTTTCCATTGGTTCAATATTTTCGAAACACACACAGACGTAAAGGGTGTTCAATAGCACCGATTTATGCCAAAAAAACCCCCCTCAAAAATAGAGTTTTCCTCCCGACAGCAACGATTTTATATTTTAGACGTTATACCTCTGCTTCGCTAAGTTTGGTCAAATTGGACTGGGAACCAATGTAGTACCCGATGCCATCTCCAGCGCCCTCTAGTATAAGGCCTCTGATCAGCAGAATGAGCAGCACCACATAAGGGAATATGGAGGTGAAATACGCTACCTGGGGGGGAGAAAAAGCATATACATATACATAATACATATACAGTACCAGTATTGATTTCCTCGACCAATACTAAGACGACCTTCTTTCACTGACGAGAACTAAATGGAAAAAGTAACAATTTCGTCAACAAATAAAAACTAGACGAGAGATGTTTGAAAGGGTCTAGTGGACAAGAGATCCAGTATAATTAAGACACAAGTCAATTTACACTTGGTGGCATGCTGAAAATAGCAGATCTACAAGTTCACAACTGAGCTTGTAGATCGGCAAGTGTAAAATCAGCCATTACGACGGCATTAAGGCCAGCCAAAATACATTTTAGTTGACTAAATCAACTGTAGGTTTAGTTGACTAAAATGTCGTAGCCAAATGTTTGCCTATTATGACATGCTCAGAGAATACTAATACTATAGGGTCTAAAAAAATGTATTGCCAGTGAATTGCAGGCATTTCAAACAAAGTGGGAATGACGTACAGTATAGCACAGGAAGCCATTATGGGTAGAGAAAGCAGAGAGAGTACTTTGCCTGTTGACTTGTAGCCTTTGAAGAGGGCCACCGCAACGAGGACCCAGTCCAGCAGTAGACAGAGGGCAAGGTGCCACACTATGGGCCCCGTCTCATCAAGACCACTCGATCGCTGCAGCACCACACGACTGAAATATTATGAGTTAAAGGAGAATTCCATGCTAGAATGCTTTCTTACCTTTATTTGTAGTCGTTACGTCCTCACCAAAGAGGTCCAGGTGTTATTTTGTGCAAAATGGTTTTTGTGCTAATTCGCTTATTTCCATCGAAATAAGTAGTAAAGTGTGCCGCTTGTTGGGATACTATTTACATTATGAAGAGAGGATACAAATAAATGATTTTTGAGCGATGGAAATAAGTGACTTCGCACAACACCCCAATGCCCCATTCAATTCAATGCAATTAAATTCAATTCATTGAGGGCTTATGGTAGTGGAAATAGCCAATAATACGCTTTTGCACAAAATAACACCTGGACCTCTTTGGTGGGGACGTAACAACTACAAAGAAAGGTCTAGCATGGAATTCTCCTTTAAAGTAACACTCAGGGTTTAATTGTCCTGTGTAGTTAGTAATTGCTTCCATGTACAATACTATATAATTGTATTTCTTACTCCCAGTATTGCTCAGTGGGGCTCTGTGCTGGAGTGGAGGCAACACTTGTGCCCGGACAGGTGCCATTTTCCAGAGTCCCGTTGGTCAATTGCAGACCGGTCATATTGCAGACCTCTGTGGAAGGTAAAGATAGTGCGTCACTGACTGTACTGAATATTCTGCGTTTGTATGATTATAAAATGTTCTTGTGAAGCTATCATTTATGCGGAATATATTGGACAGTGCTTGAAGCATTGTGAAACTGAAAACTGATTTTACTGATTTTGTAGCATAATATAATACAGCATGTGTTAATTGGGAAACATATCAGTCTCAGTGGATACAAATACTTGTTAGCTCTACAGTGGGACTGCTAAGCATCAGCATATAGCCAAACCAATTCTCCTTTCTTCCTCACTTGGTTTACACAGAACAGTACAGTGTCCTGTATCCTACATGTGTGTTCCCTTCAGTGGTCGCCACAGCGAACCATATGCCTCCATCTCACCCTGTCCTCTGCCTCCTCTTCTCTCACACCTCTTTCACTGTATACATCCATAAATCTTCCCTTTGTTCTTCCTCCAGGCCTCCTGGCATGGCAGTTCCAACCTCAGCATATCCTTCTATACCGATACTCACTAGCCCTCCTCTGTGTAGATGTCCAAACCATCTCAGTCTGCCTTTTCAACCTGCTTGCATTCGTTTCACTCTAGTAAACAAACTGAATGTTTTCAACTAACGGTCAGAGTTGGTAAATTGGCTATGAAATCTACGAGCTGCTTATAGTTATAACTTAACTTAAGAGTAAAATGGAACCTATAGGCTACTGTACTGTAGGTGTGATACCACAGGTAGCATCAGTCCAGCTCGAGCACTTGCTCCATGGAAGAGGAGACTGGAAGGAAGCAAACATGTAGTACATGCTGTAGGCGATGATGGCACTGTAATAAATGGATACCAGTGCATTCACCAGCACCATGGTAGCTCCAACACCTGGAGAAGAGACGAAAAAAGCGATGTCACAAAAAACATAACGTACACATAACGCATGCACAGCAAGGACATTGAGATGAAAAATAATAGTGTTTAAATAATTTCTTCATGTTCCCTAAAAAGTATTAATCATTTGGATGTACTGTATAGAGTGGCTCTCACAAAAATAAAGAGCAGGTGTACAACAGTAAGCATTCCTCCAATGGTTACTAAAACCTTTCTGAACACATTGTATGGTGAAAAACGAAACAAAAAGTTACCGGTAAGGTAACACATTGAGCTCAATGCCCGTTTCTATGATGTCTTTATTTAGTAGTAATTCAGAACTCCATGTACCGTCTCCCACCTTGGAGTATTGGCACTGCACTCCATATGTTGACGGGGCCTTGACTGCAGAACTGGCCAAGGGAGCTCTCCAGGAAGAACAGAGGAAGGCCAGCCACCAACATCACCACAAGATAAGGGATGAGAAAGGCCCCTGCATGGGTGGAGGGGGTTGTTATTGTGTTTATTACAGGAAATAGATTTATTTTAATAGAGCACCGAAGTTTGACGTCTATATCGGTAGAGGGCACAAATCCACGGGTTCATGTACTTTTTATTTGCATTGTAATCCCCATAGGGGATTTTAGATCGCCTCATAATATAAGAACTGTGTTTGAAAAGGCCGTTTCACTCATATGGATATGAAGAATCAACTGACTGAGAGAAAACGCTATTGTTACTGCTACTGAATTATTTACTTTTTCGCTAGAAACAGACTGTATCATAATGAGTGACTGACGGTTGCAAACGATACAGAGACACCTCCCAGACAATAATGCAGAGACAGCTTGTTTATTTTCGGACCACAACACTTATATGAAACGATTTTAAGATGAGCCCACGTGATTCTCCATAGAGAAATCACTTCCGTGAACCAGGGGAATTGAGGGGACGAGCGAGTGACGTCAGGACTTCGGCGCTCTATTTGAGTTGTTTGAGTAGGAGCTTGTACGGTATGTTTGATTTTA
The DNA here is from genome assembly GCF_964188405.1 of Protomyctophum parallelum. Taxonomy (NCBI): domain Eukaryota; kingdom Metazoa; phylum Chordata; class Actinopteri; order Myctophiformes; family Myctophidae; genus Protomyctophum; species Protomyctophum parallelum. The sequence goes on from NC_139716.1 coordinate 37,459,153, forward strand.
GTTTTAGTCATAGTCTCTTGAATGGTTTTCATTTAGTTTTCTTCAGTGGAAAAAGGTAGTCAACAAACATCTTTTGTCATAGTAGTAGTCGACGAACGAACTTGTTATACCGTCAGTGTCAGGTTCCCAAACTGTGGTGCGTGCACCCCTTGTGGTGCGCGAGCGCCTTCTAGGGGTCAGTAGGGCATTCACTTCTAGTCATTTTTACTAGTTGACTAGTTGCCTGGTTTACTAGTCGACTCCTATTATGTAAAAAATCACACACGTGTGAACTGAGTGGTGCAATTCCCCCCCCCCCCCCTCTCTCTCTCTCTCTCTCTCTCTCTCTCTCTCTCTCTCTCTCTCTCACTCTCTCTCATTAGAGTCACTACCCCTCTCACTGTTTCTGGCGCCCCCTACTGCTATTATTAAGTCACATACTCGTGCTTACACAGACACACACACAAACAAACAGGTACGAGGACATTGCAAGCTGGTTGTAGGAGTGGTTGCACCACTCAAAAAAAACCATACATCATCACCAGAAAATTGCAGGAAATTCTGCTTTCTGATATTGCTCTTATTTATTTTTTGAAATAAATAAAAACTGTGTACATTGGTGACTTTAAGTATAATCTAATCTAATCTAATCTAAAAATATATTTAAAAAAATCAACTAGTCAACTAGTACCAGCAAGATCAACTAGTGGATTTACTAGTCGACTAGTAAACTAGTCGACAAGTTGCTTAATGCCCTAGGACATGAAATCATATACTGTACTCACCGCCGCCATTCTTATAGACCAGGTAGGGAAACCGCCAGACATTACCAAGGCCAATAGCGTGGCTAATCATGGAGATCAGGTACTCGCTTTTATTGCTCCAGGTTTCACGCAGAGTATCGTCGTCCCCATTGTCAAAACAGACGTCCTGTGGGAAGGGAAAAAAGTACTCACTTTTTTTAGTAAGTTAAAACTTTTGTACCAGGAACTACATCCAATCAAACTTCAAACACATTGACAAGTATCATTATATCTCATATCATATATATATATACGTAGATATTTAAATAAATATTATTTTTAGCCAAGCATATTCACTAATTAATTTTGATATAGATTATAGACCTGCTCAGAGCAACAACAATTGGAAGACAGGTAAACTGTTCTAGCAAAGTATTTATTGTTAATCTAATTTAAGAACACACTTTGGAATGATCTGCGTTCTGTTTCTGTGGTGCCAGACTGCCATTACCATGAAGTAAAATGATTTTGCCCTTAAAAGTTAAAGGCTAAAATAAGTGTTAAAATAGCTCTATATTCTGATAGTACTCATTGCTATAGAGTGTATGTTCAGTAATAGGAGTATCCATGTCTCTCCACAAACAAGTGCAATTGTATTTTCTGTTTATTCAAGAGCTGGAGAGATGAGGAGACGCCTGTCACTGAACTAACATAATATAGTGCCTAAACCTTTGGCTCCCAGGCAAACGTCTATTTTCTCTTTTGGGTCCTGAAGGCACTCTGGAGTTTGTCTGAATTCCTACCTGCTCAGCAACGGCAGAATTCTCGTCAATAATGTCTGTCGAATTTCTCCAGCTGCATTTCTTCATTTTAGCATGTGTTGTGAGTAACTATAGGCATCCAAGTTGCTCACATACCCTATTGTTTTTAGGTCTAGTCCATGGCGACACGTTTTTGGATAAGCTGGTAATGGGTGGGTGTGTTGGCCTGTGCGCCCTAGTCCCTATTGATTCAAATACTTAGTGCACGCATGCACACACACACACACACACACACACACACACACACACACACACCTGGCGTGAGGGTGAGGAAGAATGTAATAATGTATGGTGTCAGGTTAGTACAGGGGGGAGGAGTTGAGTGCCAGAAGGGAGTTGGTAACAGGGGAGCGATCAGACTATATACTTCACCTCAACTTTGATCGATTGAATATTTTATTCGACAGAAATGCTAAACTGTACAGTATAGTAGGCTATAGTCAAACACTTTGTCTAAAAGGATTATACACCCACACTCCACAAGTTTTACAGATAGTTAATGCATTTTGCTAAATAGTTACTGTATCTATTTCAAATCATTGAATTGTATCGTCATACTGAACCAATATCGTCCATGTATCGGCTCGTCAACCATGTATCGCGATACGTATCGTATCGCTGTTAAAATGTGTCGTTACACCGCTATATATATATATATATATATATATATAGAAAGTAAAGTAAAAAAAGGGAAAGAAACATGAAGGTACAGTGGAGGAAATAATTATTTGACCCCCTGCTGATTTTGTAAATTTGCCCTAATACAAAGAAATGAGCGGCCTATAATTTTTATGGTACTTGTATTTTAACAGATAGAGACAGAATATCAACAAAAAAGTCCAGAAAAAAACATTATATAAAGGTTATAAATTAAATTCCATTTTATCAGGTGAAATAAGTATTTGATCCCCAAGCACATCATGACTTAATACTTGGTGAGAAACCCTTGTTGGCAAGCATAGAAGTCAGACGTTTCTTGTAGTTGGTCACCAGGTTTGCACACACCTCAGGAGGAATTTTGGTCCACTCCTTTTTACAGATCCTCTCCCAATCCTGAAGGTTTCGAGGCTGTCGCTTGGCAACTCGAAGCTTCAGCTCCCTCCACAGATTTTCTATGGGATTAAGGTCTGGAGACTGGCTAGGCCACTCCATGACCTTAATGTGCTTCTTCTTGAGCCACTCCTTAGTTGCCTTGGCCGTATGTTTTGGGTCGTTGTCATGCTGGAAGACCCATCCACGACCCATCTTCAGTGCTCTGGTTGAGGGAAGGAGGTTCTTGTCCAAAATCTTACCGTACATGGCCCCGTCCATCAACCCCACAACGCGGTGAAGTTGTCCTGTACCCTTAGCAGAGAAACACCCCCAAAGCATAATATTCCCACCTCTATGCTTGACGGTAGGGATGGTGTTCTGGGGGTTTGTATTCAGCATTCCTCTCCCTCCAAACATGATGAGTCGAGTTGATGCCAAAGAGTTCAATTTTGGTCTCATCTGACCACATCACCTTCTCCCAAGCCTTCTCAGAATCATTTAGGTGTTCATTGGCAAACTTCAGACGGGCCTGTACATGTGTCTTCTTGAGCACGGGGACCTTGCGGTCACTTCAGGATTTCAATCCATTACGGCGTAATGTGTTTCCAATGGTTATCATCCCCACCGTCAAGCATGGAGGTGGGAATATTATGCTTTGGGGGTGTTTCTCTGCTAAGGGTACAGGACAACTTCACCGCATTGTGGGGTTGATGGACGGGGCCATGTACGGTAAGATTTTGGACAAGAACCTCCTTCCCTCAACCAGAGCACTGAAGATGGGTCGTGGATGGGTCTTCCAGCATGACAACGACCCAAAACATACGACCAAGGCAACTAAGGAGTGGCTCAAGAAGAAGCACATTAAGGTCATGGAGTGGCCTAGCCAGTCTCCAGACCTTAATCCCATAGAAAATCTGTGGAGGGAGCTGAAGCTTCGAGTTGCCAAGCGACAGCCTCGAAACCTTCAGGATTGGGAGAGGATCTGTAAAAAGGAGTGGACCAAAATTCCTCCTGAGGTGTGTGCAAACCTGGTGACCAACTACAAGAAACGTCTGACTTCTATGCTTGCCAACAAGGGTTTCTCACCAAGTATTAAGTCATGATGTGCTTGGGGATCAAATACTTTGATAAACTCACCTGATAAAATGGAATTTAATTTATAACCTTTATATAATGTTTTTTTCTGGACTTTTTTGTTGATATTCTGTCTCTATCTGTTAAAATACAAGTACCATAAAAATTATAGGCCGCTCATTTCTTTGTATTAGGGCAAATTTACAAAATCAGCAGGGGGTCAAATAATTATTTCCTCCACTGTATGGGGAAAAAGGGGTGTGTGTGGGTGGGCGGGGACTCAGACTTCCAGAAGGCCAGTTTCGAATCGCAGCCGTCCGTAGGTGGTCTTTGAGAGCAGTTTTGAAGGAGTCAAGGGATTCACATGTCTTAATGGCTGTTGGTAGGGCGTTTTAGTGGCATAGGAGCTAAATTAATTAAATCCCTTGTGTGTAGACGATGTAGACTGATCCCGAGACAAGAATGATGTCCTAGAAGAAAAAAATCAGGTGGGGCCAGTTTGACAACATGACAGAAAACAAAGAGGAACTGCAGAGAACATTTCTAGCCTCTAGGTGATATTAAAGACTGAGAAACAGTACGGTACACAGTAGGAAATATCTTTATGATTTTGAACAGCAACAGGGAAATTAGGCCTACCTTACTTACTGTACACTATAGGCCTATTCAATATTTGAATAGATTTGAATAGATTTTAACCCATTCTGAACGGGAACCCATTTTGGAGTTGGCATCATGTTGTGCTTTAGCAGATCTACAAGCTCATAGCGCGCCACCGAGTGGCGCGCTACGAGCTTGTAGGTCTGCCATTTTTGAAAAATCGAAGAACGACTGACATTTTTAGAATCTGATCTCGGGTCAGAATGGGTTCATCAGACCAGTGTGTGTCCAGTGGAAACCTCGTATGAATCTGATCTCAGTTCAGAATGGGTTCATCGGACCAGTGTGTGTCCAGTGGAAACCTCGTATGAATCTGATCTCAGGTCAGAATGGGTTAATAACTTGGCACCTTCATATAAGGATTCCATAGATGTTTATGTTCCAACCAGAAGCAGAACAGCTCCTCCTCCGCTCTGAAGATGCGCATTAAGAACACAGAGGACGATGTCTGAGTCTATATGGAAAACACTACCACTGCACCTTAAAAAGACCAGCTCTCTTACTGTTTTTAAGAGGAAGTTGAAAACTGTTTTTTTACAAATGTTCTTACTATTTTTTATTATTCTCACTTTTTGTATTGCTATTTCTACCTTTTTATTTGTAAAATTATTGCCCTATATTGACTTGTTCCTTAGTTTAGTACTACACTGTTTAGCTATGTTTCTGTTTGTCAAATTCTGTGTTTATTTTATGTGTTGGGGGGGCTTGAAAGGTTCACTTCTGTGTAACATGTTAAAGCATGCATACTACATGTTTAAGCATGTTTAAAGCACATACTAGACCGCACAATGGCAGCCCCTCTTCTTCCATAGAGTAGTCTGCTCTGAAGAAGGCCGTTTGACGAAAAGCGTCAGCGTTCTCAAATAAACACGAGAAATTGCATCTGAGCCAGTCTGGCAGCTTTTATTTTGCTGCTATTGTGCTGCTTTTTCACCCTGTGGAAGAAGAAATACTACAAAGTCGCTGGCGATGGATTGGCCACACCCTTCGCAAGCCTGCATCTAGTATCACAAGATACGCCCTGTTCTGGAAGCCACAAGGGAGAAGGAAAAGGGGCAGACCAAGAAACACCTGGCGGCGTGACCTAGATGTAGATGTGAAGAGATCTGGCCATACATGGGGACAGCTGGAGAAAATGGCCTAAGCACGGTGAAGGGGTTAAAGCAGTGGTCCCGGGACCACCAGTGGTCCTTGAGGGGGTTCCAGGTGGTCCAACGGGAGGAGTAGGACTATAAAAACATCTTCAAACCAGGAAGTTATGCAGGAACGCCTACTGTGTGGCAAATAACTACTTCCTGGCCTCGACAGCCCATGCATCCAAACAGAAAAGTCTTATCTGATTGCATTAAACAACGTTAAACAATGTTAAACTCACTTTGCATGTTGCTTTGCCACTCGATGTGCCATTCACTTTAAGCATGCGCATACCCTCTACAGATCACGTAGTGCAGCTTTAAAAGCAGTCAGTGTGTCTAGGTGTGTCGCTCCAGTAGCTTCAACGGAACGCGGAAAGGGTTGAGGGGACATAGCCCCGCCCTCTCCCAGTCAGAGAGCCTGTGATTGGTGCTCTCTGTCTGCGTGGAGGACGATTGACAGGTCGGGGTGGTGTTGGTGGAGGACATCATGTCCTGGTCCCGCCCCTTGCTGTTGGTAGCTCCGCCCCTCCCGACTCGGTTGCTAGACGATTCCACCGGCGTTGCAGTGTCAGCGTTCTTTTCCAGATGGGCGGTGGAAGCTGATTGGCCGTCCGGATGGCGTGCGGTGGAATCCGATTGGCTGTCCGGATGGCGGGCTGGCGGAGCTGGACCTGTGTGTTCAGATAGACGGTTTTGTCCATAAGTACATTTACTCAAACTCCCCCGGGGAGCGCTTGAGACACCGCAGTGACACACTCACACACACACACACACACACACACACACACACACACACACACACACACACACTTTTTTTCATCCCACGATTTTGTAACACATTTTCTCACCCAGTGTCAGTTATCTAATGTAATCCTGGGCACTACACTTCTTCTGCCAACCTGGGGGGCCAGCGGACTGACCTCATGCTTCCTTCTATGCATGAGGAGTCCAAGCTGCTTCTTTTCACCTGACAGGGGAGAGTTTCCCCGGCCGAACGTAGCGCGTGGAAGGAACACGTTATCCCGACCAGTTCCTTTCCCCTCCATCAGGCGCCCCGGCTGGCCAGGGGGAGGTAGTTTTAGAGACCAGGATTACTGCATGTTTTTGTGAGGGTACCTACCCTAGGGGACACGGGGAGAACATGCAAACTCCACACAGAAAGGCCCTTTCGCCAACCCCGCCTTCGGGTATGGGCACTGATGACGCGGAGGAGAGAACACGCCCCAAGCGCCCACAGTGTCCCCAGCGGGAATCAAACCCAGGACCTTCTAGCTGTGAGGCAACAGCACTATACCGACTGTGCCACCGTGACCCAATTTCTGAGTAGGGTCGGTTAGGTTGCGAGTTCACACTGAGCGAGTCTGAATTCAATTCAGCTGTCACTCGATCCTGTAGGTTCACACTCTATAATATACGACGAATTAGACCGTTCCTCACCCAGGAATCAGCCCAGCTCCTAATCCAGACAACAGTCTTGTCAAAACTCGACTATTATAACTCCCTCCTTACTGGCCTACCAGCATGTGCACTTAAGCCTCTCCAGCTGATCCAAAATGCCGCAGCTCGCTTGGTCTTCAACCAGCCAAAATTCTCACATGTCTCCCCCCTGCTCCGCTCCCTCCACTGGCTCCCGGTCGCTGCCCGCACAGAATACAAAACTCTGATGCTGGCATTCAAGGCAACCAAAGGTATGGCTCCCCCATATCTTGCAAGTATGATTGAACCCTACAAACCCTCCCGCGCACTCAGATCAGCCAACGCAGGGAAGCTGGAAGTACCCTCACTAAAAACGCCGGGACAACGCTCCACACGTCCCAAACTCTTCTCCCTTCTGGCTCCAAAACTGTGGAATGCACTTCCCATTGCAGTCAGAACTGCAGCATCACTCCCAATCTTCCGCCGTAGTCTGAAAACCCACCTTTTTAGACTCCATCATGGCCCATAGCACTTACCCTACCCCCTTAGATAGCATTTCTGTAGACTTAGATAGCATCTGATACAGACTTATAGCATGTTATGTAGACAGCACTATAATTGCATTGTATATAGTCATAGCACGCCATAGTACATATGTATAGCATAGTAGTATATATATATAGTATATATGTATAGTCTCATAATATAGATACTCCACTGTTACTTTCTTAGCTTACGCATGTTTTATGATAAATGCTTTTTTGTGATGTATTCCCATGCTTTTGTTCTTGCTTATTGTAAGTCGCTCTGGATTAAGAGCGTCTGATAAATGCCTAAATTGTAAATTGTAATAAACAATAAATCCACACATTAAATCATGAGGGAACGATAATAATAATAATGTTTCTCAAATAAGCTGGGCATAGGAGGGGCTAGCACCCCTCAATAAGGTTTCCTTCATTTTCTGAAAAATGTATACCGGTATTTTTAATTTCCCCGAAGGCAGAGATATGCCATTTTAAAAAGACTTGAGTATATACTTGAGTGTGTTGTTTGTCCACTGGAGGGTGCTGCTGGCCTCCTGGAACGTTCAGCTTTCACAGAGGAGATGACAGGAGATGACAGGACTTCATACACCTGGACGGAAAGGAACGCAGAGCGGACACATTAACCCATTCTGACCTGAGATCAGATTCATACCAGGTTTCCACTGGACAACACACTGGTCTGATTAACCCATTCTGACCTGAGATCAGATTCTAAAAAATGTCAGCCGTTCTTCGATTTTTCAAAAAATAGCAGACCTACAAGCTCGTATCGCGCCACTCGGTGGCGCGATATGAGCTTGTAGATCTGCTATTTTTCAATAGCTAAAGCATAACATGATGCTAACACCAAAATGGGTGCCCGGTCAGAATGGGTTAAGACCGGAGACCAGATTCTAAACTTTTCTGATGATGTTTCTATATCAGTGGTGCTCAAACAATTTTATGTCAAACAATTTTATTTCAACACATCGACTGCCAACCACCGTAGAGTCCAGTGTTTTCGCTCTTCGCCAACCGATGAATGGTGCCGAGACTTGCAGAGAAGAATACATTTTTTATCTTAGTTTTAGTCGACGAAAACAACACTGGTTTTAGGTGAGAAGGTGATCACCGAAAACTACAACATGACATCACGCCGCGGGGTGATAAGTGACTCACCCAACAGACTACACTCTCAGAGTTAAATTGACTTTGATTTTACAATATAAATTGGGGTCTGCTAGAGCCGTAAAAATCTTCTCTTATGGGGGTCCCTGGCATATCTTTTCAAAACGGGGGTCCGTGGGCTAATTAGTGTCAATGTGGGGGTCCGTTTGGTTACCGTGGAATAGACCACGGCACTGGATATTGCATGTTTAATGACTTGTTTTCCTTTCTTCTCTATTATTCTACCTTGAGAACTGTAAATGTTGGGAGCTTGTAGGAAGCATAGCGTGCGTCACCTCTAACCATGTGACGCCCATGTGTTTAGATTCCTGCAGCCCGGGATCCAAACAGGTGAAAATAGCAGATCTACAAGCTCACAGCGTGCTGCGATGGGACACATTGTGCCAAGGTCCCCCAAATAACATACACACAAAGTGTGCAGCCTGAACACCAAGATGGATTATTATATCCACACTTGCATTCTCATTCTGTATTAACATATTGGTTCAATCTATCTGACTGAACTGTAACTCTGTGTTATATTTCTGACTAATAAAATATTCAATCAAATCAATCAATGGACACTACCTCCATGAAGTGGCGGTGCAGTTCACTGCCATCCAGTAGGTGGAGCTCTTCAGGCAGACACATCAGTAGTTCCAACACCACGGCACTTTCTGAGGCAGAGAAGAAGACATTTATGACAATTCTGGAAGATTAACCAATAAGACAGATCTACAAGCTCATTGTAGAACCACTCCACAGATCTACAAGCTCATTGTAGTAGAACCACTCCACAGATCTACAAGCTCATTGTAGAGCCACTACACAGCAGTAGCTATTCAGAAATTGCAGATCTAAAAGCACTTTTCCACCGGGGTCTATATCAGTAGCTCTCAAACTGTTTCATGAATGGCAAATGGTGCAAAATAGCGCTTTTATCCAAAGCACGTTTACATAGATTGTGCATTACATTCACACACACACACACACACACACACACACACACACACACACACACACACACACACACACACACACACACACACACACACACACACACACACACACACACACACACACACACACACACACACACACACACACACACACACACACACATGCTCAAGGACACTTCGACACTGGGGGAGGAGCCCGGGATCGAACTGGGAAATTTGTGGTTCCCATTCGGCTGTTCTACCGGCGACTTCTACCCCTGAGCCAAGGAGAAGGGCAATGTGCCCCTCCCCCCCCCCCCATCTCAAAATATGTTGTTCCAGCACTTCCAGGACTGTCATAAACGTGCATGGTCATGACACTGACAGAGACAGACAGAACAGGAGGAGGAAATGCAGCTATGGTCGTATTGCAGTTGTTCATGTCGCAAAAACGAGGGCGAGGCTTGATTTCATAGGGCGTGCCAGATTGATTTCAGCCGTCACATTTATCACTGCTAGGAATGAAATGAAGGAAGGATCAGCTGTTTGCCATCACTTTATAAATGCTGGGGCGACGTGAGTGTACTACAAAACCTACACTCGAATTTGGGGCAGATTTTACACTCAATTGATAAATGAGGGCCTATGCCTATTTGCTCAGACACTATGACGTAGAATTCTCCATTCATTGTCAATGGGAATTCAATGTTTGTGTAGGATGGAAATCTACACTAATAGCTGAATATAGAAAATAATAATAATAATAATAATAATAGTAATAATTACTGTTAAATATAGCTACACTTGGTCTATCGATAAACGTGTGTATTCTCAGTGTTCATTCAATCAAGGGGAGCTTTATTAATGGCACGAGGAAACAAGCGGTTACATTGCCAAAGCAAGTGCCGCTGGGAAAGAGGGAGTCGCACCTCTGGTTGGCCTACCAAACTTCCCCTTCTGTGACGCACGAGGAAGCTTAGTAAGATTTTGCTATGCTTCGCAGGGAAAGCTTGCCTCCATGTTGCCTCCTCTCTCTAGAGAGAGACACGCCCCAGAGCCCAAGGAGACGTCTACCTTTTTATGTGTCTATGATTCTCACCCATGACAGTGATTACTTCTGACCTGCTCTTTGAGTCCACCTCACCCAGGTAGCGGTAGATCTTAGAGAACTCACCCATGGCAGTGAGGACACAACGGTCTTGTTTCTCTGAGTCCACTTCACCCAGGTAGCTGTAGATCTTAGAGAAATCCACATTGTGGCACTGCCGGGCTGAATGGATGAAATCAATGAATTACAATTAAGGCATTTAGCAGGCGCTTTTAATCCAGAGCAATTTACAGTAAGCAAGAACACCACATGGTACAATAGAAATAGTCATAAAGGATCATAAGTAAGCTAAGAACCTAACATCCGTCTAACAGTAGAGTAGCTGTACAATGAAACTAAAAGTATACACTATAGAATGCTATATCTACATAATACGTCTATCTAAATGACATCATTTTAGCCTGTAAGGTCGTCGAGGCTAGGGCAAGTGCTGCGGGCTAAGATGGATTTTGAAGACGAGAGTTGTCAGACTGCGGCAGAGGATTGGGAGTGAGTCTGCGGTTCTGATAGCAATGGGCAGTTCATTCCATAGTTTTGGAGCCATAAGGGAGAAGAAGAGTCTGGGACGTGTGGAGCGTTGAATGAATGAATGGATGCATGAATGAATTATTGGATTTTTTCCTAAATTAAATCTTTTTAAATATATATTGGCCTTCATTATTTTAAAAGCTAAACTGGAAAAAAAAATTAAATAATTGAAAGTGAATAATAAATAGAGAGTAACCTTGATGGGAGTGTGTGTGTGTGTGTGTGTGTGTGTGTGTGTGTGTGTGTGTGTGTGTGTGTGTGTGTGTGTGTGTGTGTGTGTGTGTGTGTGTGTAACCTTGATGGGAGCGCAGACGAGGCGAGCCGGTGGTCTGGTTCAGAGGACCACCCATAGGAGTCTGTGACTGTAGGGTTTGGGGTGGACCGGGGGTCCTCTGTGCTGTGGTTTGGGGTGGACCGGGGGTCCTCTGTGCTGTGGTTTGGGGTGGACCGGGGGTCCTCTGTGCTGTGGTTTGGGGTGGACCGGGGGTCCTCTGTGCTGTGGTTTGGGGTGGACCGGGGGTCCGAGTGGGTGTGAGGTTGACGGTTCGACCGCCGGCCAGGCTTCTCGATGGTGAGGAAGTGCTGGTCAGAGGGTGGGGGGCCGGGATGCGTGGCGGTGGCACAGTGCTGCTCAGGGGGACATGGGTAGGGTGGGTGGACCTCTGAGAGCCTGGCTCCATGGAGGAGATGGTGAACATCTGAAAATGGAGGGAGGGAGGGGGAGAGAGAGAGAGAGAGAGTCTTAAACATGTATTATTTATTAGTTGTATAGCACGGAGATTTAGAAAACATGACCAATGACAAAAAACTCCCATATCTGCTGGGCGAAGTACAACAATGTGCAAATACAACAATGTGCAAATACAGCAGCATGAAGATTTGTGAGTTGCTGTGATAGGAGAAGGATATCAAATGGAACACAACCACCCCAAAGACTAATCATTGTGTATATTCCTCCACTATCTGCATCGAGTGTTCTTGGTACATAGAAATTGATCTATTGAAGATTCTGACTTTCAAATGTACATCATTTTTGTTTTGATTGTATTACTGTATTGTTGTATTGTTTCTTTCTGCGTTGGCAATGTAAACGTATGTTTTCTCATGCCAATAAAGCCCTTTGAATTGAATTGTATAGCTATACATTTTTGGAGTGAATAGCCTACATAATGTTTAGATGCCTCTCAGCTGGTCAGACAAAGCTGCGCCACTTTGTCTACCACAGAAAAACGAGTGCAGACAAAAGTCTACGACAGCTCCCGAGTCCCGACCAGACGTGTTGTTTTGGCGTGAGCTACGCGCTTGGTTCTTCTTCCACACAGTGAGGTGTTTATACCTACCTGGGAGAACGCTGTGAGGATGGGTTCCTCCAGGGCTCCGGTCACGCGACAGGCCTGCTCCACCCACAGCTCTATGGGTGTGTCGAGTCTCCGCTCCTCCTTGTTCTCCTTCCGTAGACCGTGGCTCACGTGGCTCAGAACTTTGTTCTGGAGAGCCTCCACCATGCACGGGATCTATGATAAAACATTAGGGGTCGTCAGAACTTTGTTCTGGAGAGCCTCCACCATGCACGGGATCTATGATAAAACATTAGGGGTCGTCAGAACTTTGTTCTGGAGAGCCTCCACCGTGCACTGGATCTATAATAAAACATTAGGGGTCGTCAGAACTTTGTTCTGGAGAGCCTCCACCATGCACTGGATCTATAATAAAACATTAGGGGTCGTCAGAACTTTGTTCTGGAGAGCCTCCACCATGCACTGGATCTATGATAAAACATTAGGGGTCGTCAGAACTTTGTTCTGGAGAGCCTCCACCATGCACTGGATCTATAATAAAACATTAGGGGTCGTCAGAACTTTGTTCTGGAGAGCCTCCACCAGCACTGGATCTATAATAAAACATTAGGGGTCGTCAGAACTTTGTTCTGGAGAGCCTCCACCATGCACTGGATCTATGATAAAACATTAGGGGTCGTCAGAACTTTGTTCTGGAGAGCCTCCACCATGCACTGGATCTCTGGAATGAGCTGCCTCTGCACACAAGACAAGCCCCCACCCTCCAGGTGTTTAAGTCACGCCTCAAGACTTACCTTTATTCCTTGGCTTTTCCAAGCACAGTATGAGATGTTCGATGTTTAATGTGACACTGTGCATGTTGTTTGTGGTTGTTTTGTTTTGTGGTTTTTAAATGAAGTTGTTTTTTAATGTTGAAGTTGTTTTTTAATGTTTTACTGTAAAGCACTTTGGTACAACGTTGTTGTTTTAAAATGTGCTATATAAATAAAGATGGTATGGTATGGTATGATAAAACATTAGGGGTCGTCGAGCTTGTAGGTCTGTTATCTTTGAAAAATCGTGAAAATGTGGCGCAAATATGAAATATATATTCTTTCAGAGCGAAAATGTTTAACTCAAATCTTTGCTTCTGGGGGGGTCCCTGGAACAACATATTTTCAAATGGGGGTCGGCGGCCAAATACATATAATTTTGGGGGGTCCTTGACATGAAATATTGAGAACCACAGAACTCAGGTCTAAATGGATTAATATGAGTCAGAACTATGTTCTGGAGAGACTACCATACTCTGGATCATATGGGTCAGAAACTTTGTTCTGGAGCGCTTCAACTATGCTCTGGATATATATAAAACATTATGGTCACCATGTTCTGGATCTATAATAAAAATATTATGGGTCAGAACATTGTTCTGGTGAGCCTGCAACATGTCCTGGATCTATAAAACATGATGTTGTTCTGAAGAACCGCCACCATATCCGTCGCTGTATTCATACGATATCCACATTCTAACTTTTGATGTTTTTGTTTTTGTAAATGTCGTCACACAAAAGCATCAAAAGTAGAAAATCTACAAGCTGGAAACACAGATCTGTTCATCAGCATCAGAACCGTCATTTCAGCTCATTGTTTATTCTACCTCATTAACAGTTTTTGGGGCAGATACTTCTCCCATTTAGGCCCGACGTCAACATTAAAAAAATGTCTTGACATGACAATTTTCTGAAAAAACGCATGTTTCTATCAGTGGTTCTCAATATTTCATGTCAAGGACCACAAAAAATATGTAATATGCTGCCGTTACATTTTCACAATAAACAAAAAAAAAATCACACCCGTGTGAACTGAGTGTCGCAACTCCCCTCTCCCCCAGCCCCCCTCTCTCTCTCTCTCTCTCATTAGCAGGCAACAGTGCAGCACTATCTCTCTCTCTCTCTCTCTCTCTCTGTTTCTGGCACAACAGAGAACAGAGAAAACCGATCGCATGTGATTGTTTTATTTGATTGATATTTGATTTTTTATTGTGCAGGTGTGTTTTGCCTCATCGACAGGCGTTTTGGGGCAGGTGTGTTTTTACCTCATCGACAGGTGTTTTGGGGCAGGTGTGTTTTTACCTCATCGACAGGTGTTTTGGGGCACGTGTGTTTTTACCTCATCGACAGGTGTTTTGGGGCAGGTGTGTTTTTACCTCATCGACAGGCGTTTTGGGGCAGGTGTGTTTTTACCTCATCGACAGGTGTTTTGGGCATGCGTGTCTGCAGGGCAGTGTAGTCCAGAGGGGCGGAGCCGGCGTCGCTGGTCCTGCCCAGCGCTTTGAGTGCGTTCAGCAGCCTCTGCCGCTGGGAGGGTGTCCAGCGGAGCACCCTGTGGTGCCTGCGCTCCGGTGTGTGCGGCGTCAGTTCCGTGCCGGCGGAGGCAAAGAAGCGGGTCGGTTTCGATCGCGAACGAGTGGGCGGCTTCATGGCGGATCTGATGGTTTTGTAGAAGTATCTCTGTCAACTGTGAAAACAAGTACCGGTAGTTTTAGTAATCACGATCAAATTGATTAGTTGCCAACTAATTTAGTAATCGTAATCGAATCGGAGTTTCTTGCAATTATTGTCATACTGTTGATTGATTGATTATGTGAAATATAAGTAAACATTAACAATATGCATTATTATTGTCAGACCCATCATATTATTACCACAAACCACGTTCAACCCAGATTCGGCTCAAACAAGGGGTTAAATTAATTTCGCTCTAATGTCACAAAAATGTGGAACGCCCTTCCGACGGCCATTAAGAAATGTGAATCCCTAGACTCCTTCAAATCCGCTCTCAAAGAGCACCTACGGATGGCTGCATTTCGAAACTGGCCCCTGTAAAAAAAGGTCAAAGTCCCCCCACTGAGAGGCTAATGTCATGGTGATCCATGGCCCAAATGCCCAATAAATAATGGACGCATGAAAAGGGTTGAAAACCACTCAAACATAACCCTTGTTTGAAAACCACTGATATAGGATCAGTAGTAAACCACTCAAACATAACCCCTTGTTTGAAAACCACTGATATAGGATCAGTAGTAAACCAAGAACCATGAAAACGAGTTGAATGATGCACCTTAAGGGGCTTAGCCTATCCTCTCTAAATAAATGTCAAAATAAAACAATATCCAAAGAAATAATAACATTGAAACTATAAACACTATTGATACAGTAATGGTCTTATTATCATTACCTTCATTTTAGAGGTATTGAAAAGGTCTTATTGTTAAATGAGCAGATTACCTGCATACACTTATACTGTCTGTTTGATTACTGTTGAGTTGTTCAATGTTTCACCCCCCAAAACATGTACACACTTGCATGTATGCTACATAGCCCTCCAAGCAGAACCCAATGGTACTGAAGTTTCTGACATTTAACTCATCAAAATTTCAGAAAAGCTTTATGTAGGGTCCCGAAAGGGGCTAGCTACATAACAGACATAGTTCAGATGTGGAAGAAATGCCAGTTTTGAGATTAAATAAAGAATAAAATGTAATGGTAAATTTCATGCACAGTACATTATAATTATCAGACCTAGAAACAGCACCTTATTTTTATTTCCATAATTCCATTCAAAAAGTATTTTAGTAGTAGTGTAGCGCCGGCCGCAGCTAGAAGAATATGCAGGCTTTAGACTCTCTTTATAAGGATAGATGACAAGGAGTTTATCATTGGAACGCCACCGGTCGCTCCGTTTATTGTTATTCCACCACACAGCTCATCACAGCCAACTCTGGCGCATCACAACACTGCGTCATCAAAACACGCCAGCCTTCAGGCAAAAGCAAACGATCCTCGAGCCTACATACGTCCCCCCTTACAAAAGAAATGTCCCCATTTCGACGTAAACAACAAGGCATATTGAGAAGGAAAAAAAAACATTCCAGAACCATGAATTCCAAATTATCAAAAAAACAAACTAAAACAAAATAAAACCACTCAAACAGCGAGAAAACAGGCGCATAATCACACACCACCCAACAATTCTGCATCCCTGAGAACACACTCATGCCATACAAATACAAAATATAGAAAGAAAAAGTAACACAGAAGGCACATACACAGTACTTAATCCCGTCAGTCCATCACATAATCCCCAAAACGTACAGGGGCTCGCACCGACCTCCCAGCCCGAGAGACCACAGGCGGAGCAGGCGTGTGCACCGGGGAATTGAGAGCAACATCCCCCCCCCCAGGATCACAGTCCACGTCCGCAGGAGGAAGGAACGAGTTTGCATGGTCGTTGTGAGGGACTGCCTCCCCTTGCCCCACAGCAGGTGAGGAAGAGGGAAAGAGACCCTTTTCCGGGCCCCCCAACGGATACGTTACAGGCAGAGTGTAGGGACGCAGCCTGTCATAATGGACGACCTGCAGAGGGGCCTCCCCGCCAAACGGGCTACTAATCTGATAGGTGACCCCGATCTCCTCATTCCGGTCCATTCTGCAACGCACCAGATAAGGGCCCTTCCAATGTGGAGCCAGCTTACGTCGACTCTCTGTGGGATCATTCAACCACACAAGGTCCCCAGGCACATAAGGCTTGTGCCTCATCCTCCTGTCATAATAACCCTTCTGACTACCGCTCGCTGCCTGGCTGTTTTCCCTAGCCCGGCCGAATGCCGTCTCCAAGGACCCCAGGAGGGAACCGGCGAAGTCCCCTGGGGGACCACCAGCAGCGTTGCCCTGCACTCGTGACCCCAGCAGAACATCCACAGGCGTCCGAGCTTCCCTGCCGTGCGTGAGGAAGAAAGGGGTGAACCCAGTACTGTCATGTACACTTGTATTGTAGGCAAAACCAACTTGTGACAGGAAAGAGTCCCACTCTCCTTCATAAGACAGGAGAGTCTTTGCCAACTGATCTATCAGTGTCCGATTAAATCGTTCCACCATCCCATCTGACTGCGGATGGTATGGCGTGGTGCGTGTTTTCTTCACCCCCAACATCTCGCAGAGATGCCGCACTACCTCCGATTCAAACTGGGCCCCTTGATCTGTGTGCAGAGTCTCCATTACTCCATGTTCCAAGACGTACTCCACGAGCATGTGCTTTGCGACTGTTTGGGCTCTCTGGTCCGGCATGGCATACAAATTCACAAACTTGGAGAAATAGTCCTGCACAACCAACACGTACCTGCTGCCCTTAGTCGTGATTGGCAACTCAAGTATGTCTGCAGCGACACGTTGGAATGGTCTCTCCACCGGTGTGCTTCTCATAGGAGCATGATGGCGGGGCACCGGGGACTTCCGTCTTTGGCATGCATAGCACTGGTCGCAATACTTCCGGATGTCTTTTCCCATCCCCGGCCAATAACACACCACCTTTGCGCGTGCCATCACCCTATCATACGCCAGATGTGCCGTTAGTGGGCCTCCATGCAGGTGCCCCAGGACCTCGGATCTCAGCGCAGCAGGGACGACAACCAGCGTGAACTCCCTTCCATCCTGCAAACGGTTCACCTTGAACAGCAGTCCGTCAACCAACGTTAGCTCCTCAAACACCCTCCATAGAGCTCTTAGAGTATCACCTTTGACCCTCCACGAAGGAGGTTTTCGTCCATCCTCCAACCACTCCAGGACCTCCCTTATGTCCGGGTCCTCTCGCTGAAGCTCCTTGACATTGGAGCCATCGTGTGAAAGGGTGTACATCGAGGCCAGATCTGTAGGCTCCTGGAGATCCGAAGGAGGACCACCGGAGCTGCCATCCATAGAAGGGGTTGTAAGAGAGACCACTACCGGACTCTCGACGACGCACACTGCACCGGGGACTTCCGCCATAGTCACCTGAGTACCCACGTCGATGAGAGTCGAGACACTGTTAGGGGTTTTACAGTCCAAGGTCTCCGCACCCGCTTCGGGTCTGCGTGACAGAGCATCAGCATTAGTGTGCTGAGCCCCACTCTTGTGGACAATAACCCACTCGTACGGATCAAGCTCCAGGGCCCATCTGCTACGACGCCCTGTCCTGTCATCGTCAATAGTGAGCCGTCGTAGACCCACCAAAGGCCGGTGGTCTGTGACAATCGTGAATGGAAGGCCACCCAAGTAGTGCCTGAAGTTACGAACAGCCCACACGATTGCCCATAATTCTCTGTCGAACGTGGACCACCGACGTTCGGCACCTGTGAGGGAGTGACTAGCATAGGCCACCACCCTCTCCAAGCCATTCACTTCTTGCGCCAACACAGCCCCCACGGCAAACTGGGATGCGTCGGTGTACAGTACAAACGGCCGATCAAACTCTGGGTGACACATAATGGGTTCAGCGCAAAGGGAGTCTCTCAAGAACTCAAACGCCTCCTGACATTGCACCGTCCATTGGAACGAAACATCCTTCTCCGTAAGATGATTCAGGGGTGCCGCACGATCGGCAAAGCACTTCACAAATCTCCTGTAGTATGAACAGAGACCCAGGAATGCACGAGTCTCTGTGGCAGACCGCGGCACGGGCCATGATCTGACTTTCTCAGTGTTCCGGGGGTCGGGGCGCAACCCTTCCGCAGAGATCACATGGCCAAGGAAAACCACATGATTGCGGGCCAGATGACACTTCTTGGCATTCAGCCGCAGGCCAGCAGCCCCAATCCTAGTAAAGACCTCCCTCAGAGCTGAGATGTGGTCCTCAAATGAACTATTATATACCAGAATGTCATCCAGGTACACCATGCAGATGTGCCACGGCAGCCCCCTCAACACCAGCTCCATAATCCTCTGGAAGGTCGCCGGTGCATTGGTCAGACCCATGGGCATGGACCTGAACTGATACAGGCCCTGACCAGTGTTGAAGGCGGTCTTTTCTCGGTCCTCCTGTGCCACTTCCACTTGCCAGTACCCATCTGAGAAGTCCAAGGTGCTGAACCATGTAGCCCCCGCCAGTGCATCCAGCGTATCATCCACCCGCGGTAGCGGGTGAGAGTCCTTGACTGTCACGGAGTTGAGGCCCCTGTAGTCCACACAGAACCTCCATGACTTATCCTTCTTTCTTACGAGCACCACTGGAGAGGACCAGGGGCTACAGCTCTCCTCGATGACACCCTCTTTCAAAAGGCGCTTGACTTGACTGTCTATCTCCCTCCTCTTCTCGGGGGAGGTGCGGTAAGCCCGCCGCCTCACTGGGGGGTTGTCACCCGTCTGTATGCTGTGTTTGACAAGAGACGGGTTCGCTGCTCCGCCCCGTCCGGTGCGGAACACCACCCGGTTCTCCTCCACCAGAGCCTGCAGTTGTCGCTTCTGTTCTACAAGCAATGGACAGTTACTTAAATCTGGCAGTGAAACCGCATCCTGTGCAGGAGTGACAACCTTTGCATCGTTAAGTACATCACACTCATTAACATGGTGAATAACACCCAGGCGGGAACCAGGATAAAGTTTCAGTTCAGTGTTTGTTGGGTTGAGCAACCGCGCCACCGTGCACCCATCTTTTACCGGTGCCACCGTGCGTGCGACCACTAGGCCTAGCGTGTCACGCACCTCAGGCTCCAAATAACCTAAATAAGAACTGGTGTGTGGTCCAGCAAGGCGAGGTGGCTCAACCCGAACCGGTACAATAATTTCGCAAAAAGGCGGTACAGTCGTAGCAACAGACACAGATATGTTACAACACTCGGGTATGAAATCATCGACATGCATGAGAGGCACTTCAAAATCTCCGAGGCTGAGCAGTCCCTGACCAGTGTCCAAAACAGCATGGTTCATCAGCATGAAATCAAACCCCAACAGAACCGCTTGTGTTGCCCCCCGTACCACATGAACAACGTGCTCCCAGTGACCGCCACCCATCCGTATGGGCAGAGTCATCGTACCCAAGGTGTCCAATAATTGACCATTAACTGCACGGGCAAAGCTGTACTGCTTACTCAATGCACGTCTACTTAGAGTCGGAATGGACATTCTACATTCTTCAGAAATCAATGAAACACTTGAACCAGAGTCAATAAGTACAGTCACGTCTAGACCCTCTACGACCCCTTTAACATAGGCCGTACACTTGGACTCACCCACCGCACATGAGTCCGTCTGACCTGGAGTTGCTGTCGCTGAGATTTCACTTTGACCCTTGGGTGGTGAAGCTGGCATCTGGGTCCCGACGCCAGCTAATTGTAGTTTCCCTGCTGCCGTCCGTGCGGGGATGAAGATGGTGACCTCCTGGCGGGAGACAGGAACCTCACTCCACGCCTCTGTTGTCGATCCTCTGTGGCGCGCCGCTCCCCATCGTCTGACCGGTGTGGCGAGAAGTCAGCTCGGGCCCCCCGCTCTCGTGGGGACCACTCTCTGGCATTGTAACCTCTCTGCGGCTCACGTTGTGGAGAACGGCCCCTCGCACGGTCATCCCTCTGGTGGCTCCCGAACGTAGACCTGCAGCCAGACCTGCCACAATCACAGTGACAGGCATCTCGTTGTCCTCCGCGCTCCCCTGCGTCTCTACGCCGGTCCTCGCGGTTAAGGGAGCCCCGTCTGCCTTCCTCAGACCTGTGGCCACGTGTTTTCAGCTCCCTCACCTCAGTCTGTAAGTTATCCATCTTCAAGGTGAGGCGTTCGACCGCATGCACGAGCTTCTCTGCAGCATTAGCATTACAGTCCACAACAGCAGCTGGTGGTGAACTTAGGCTAGCCACAACAGCAGGATATGGAAGACTGTAGGGCGACACAGGTGCCGTGCCCACCCCCAGCACAGACTGCCGTGCTCGTTCACAGCGGCTCGCTATTATCAAGGCTTCGTCCATGTCAGTCGCTCCCTGTTCGTGGCACTTAGTTTGGAGAGCAGGGTCCAGTCCAGCAAGAAAACGCCTAAACTTCTCACCATTCTGTGCAGCCCAGTCATATTCAGGGAACGCCTCTGCCACAAGCCTGGAAATATCTGCTGCATAAACTTCCAAACTCTCGTTTTCTTGGCGGGGACGTGCATTCACGCAGGTCTGAAAATACAGCATGTATTGTTTCATCCCAAATGCCTCCTTCAGCCTCTCCTTCACACGTCCATAATCCAATTGTACAGATCCATGTAGACTGTCCCACAACAGGAAAGCTGCCCCGTCCAGCCTGGTAGGTAGAATGTTGGCTAAAGTATCCATGTAGACCGCGGTCGACGCCCCCCTCGTCTGAGCGCGAACCGCGGCTTCAAACTGTTTTATCCATGTAGCAAACGGCTTCTGTCCGTCCCCACGGAACGGCTGCGGGAGCTCCACTCTGAAGTTAGTCACAGACAAATCAGCACGTCTGCGCTCGTCTCCATCCGTCTCCCACGCGTCCTCGCTTTTAGTTTTATATCCGCCGTACATCGTGCTCAAGTCCAATGTAAACACAGTCAGTCCTGATTCAAAACTCCAGTAACTATCCACGGAGAGAAACTGTCAAAAAAACTCCACAATCCAAATACCGCTGCCACCAATGTAGCGCCGGCCGCAGCTAGAAGAATATGCAGGCTTTAGACTCTCTTTATAAGGATAGATGACAAGGAGTTTATCATTGGAACGCCACCGGTCGCTCCGTTTATTGTTATTCCACCACACAGCTCATCACAGCCAACTCTGGCGCATCACAACACTGCGTCATCAAAACACGCCAGCCTTCAGGCAAAAGCAAACGATCCTCGAGCCTACAGTAGTTTATCTTTACACAATGTTGGCTTCCAGCCCAGGCATAAAAGCCACTGAATTTCAAAACATTAGAATACTGTGAAGAAATCATCATTTACTTTTTGCAGAGCATGACTGTTTTAATCTGAATGTCACATTAAGAAATTAGGATCACATCAAATCAATCAAAATATGGTACTTTCAAAACAGAAATGTCAATCTTCAATACTTGTTTGGGAATCCCTTTGCCTTAATCACTGCTTCGATACGATTTGAGGCAATCAGCCTATGGCATTGCCCAGGGTTATGGTAGAGAGAGATAGTATTCATTAAATGGATTAAATATGATATGTAAATACTTACATAAAACTGTCGATCATCCACGCCGCTCGAGCGTTCTTGCTGCTTGTTGCCGGAAATTCCGGAAGTAGCTCCTGCTACTGCGCGTGCGTGGTGGTCCAAACAGAACGTAGCAAAACCGTAAAACACCTACAAAAGAAATCAACGTAAAACTGACTGCGCTCCAAAACCATTGTTTGGATTGTTGCTGCGCGTCTGTGCGTGCAGTTACGGTACGGAGCGGACTAAACGAGATGCAAAAATCGCCTATCAGCTATTTTCCAAGCGATTAATGCATGTTTTTGTAATGATAATTGTGAGGTTAAACATGGATGTTTATTCTGTAATGTCTAAATGTCATGTAGCCTATGTGTCATTTTATTTCTGCCTCTTGGCCAGTTCCCTGCACTCGAAAAAGAGATTCTGTCTCAATGTGTTTTACTGTAAGTGGTGAAATATTATACAAATTAATTCAACTTTTTTTTTTTAATGTAGTGGAGTACAATATTAAATTGGAAATTGGCCTACACAAATCTCAAAATTGTAAGTCATAGGCCTACTCATAATGTAGGCTACTTAGTTCCCACTGTAATTGTTGTTTTGTTTATTTCCTACTACTTTATCACCATTAGGCCTAACTATGTATCTTTCAATCACCACCGCTGACCAAAAGAGAGACATCTTAATTAATTAAAATAAAATAAAAAAGTTGGCTCAGCCAACTTGGCTGGCAGCGGTGGGATTTGAACCCACGCCTCCGAAGAGACTGGAGCCTTAATCCAGCGCCTTAGACCGCTCGGCCACGCTACCATGATGCACCGCGCGCACATTTTCCTATTTAACGTTAAACCATAAGTGACCTGAAAACCTTTAATAAAGACTTATTGATTGGTTGATTGAAAATTGTATTTCACAGATTTATACAGAATGGGAACATTTCAAACGAAAGTAGGGCTACAGGTAACAAAACGTACACGTCATAAACTCTGATATTACTGTACTACTGTGTAGTACCTAATTTCTTCCAGCAGGTGACACTGTAGGCACGTCAACTTATTCAGTGCCTCTCACACTCACACGTTCAGTTTAAAAATAATAAATAAGTGATAAATAAGATAAATGATAATAAAACTCGAGAACCGTTCGCCCCACCGATTTCAGATTCGACACACACGTTCCATCTCAGATTCCCACCACAGGGGGTGCAGTGCCCGCGGTGTCGAGTCGGTCTGACACACGGTTGTCCAGAACCGCCCCAAAAAGGCCTCTGCCCGGGCTCTGGACAGGGCCCCTGACCATAACCAGTGACCATGGAGCTGGCCTGTTCTGATGTCTTCATAGACTCCATATTTGGGCATGCCTGACAAAGAACTCCATATATGGGCATGAAAAAGGGACATATTTGGGCATGCCTGACAAAGAACTCCATATATGGGCATATAATGGACACAGACATAATATCTGGGTGGGGCATTAATTTCCAACTTGCATCATTCCAAGCAGGCCAGTGCCCGACGGGCACCGCTGTAGAGGCCCCACGCCCCACGGGCCTGATGGAGGGGAAAGGAACTGGTCAGAATAACGTGTTCCTTTCACGCGCTACGTTCGGCCGGGAAAACTCTCCCCTGTCTAGGGGAAAAGAAGCAGCTTGGACTCCTCATGCATAGAAGGAAGCATGAGGTCAGTCAGCGCCCATCCCCCCCCCCCCCCAGGTTGGCAGGGGAAGTGTAGTGCCCAGGATTACATTACACTCAGTGAAAAAATGTGGGATAAAGATTTAGTTCAAAAAAGATAAGATGATAATATAAGTGCCTTTTAAATATTACTCAAAATTAGTACATTGTCCCTTTAAAGACCTCAAATTACCAAGGCAGAGAATACTTATAGAAAGAACCCTAAAAATATTAATTTAGAGAAGATGCAAGAATTGAGACCACAACAAATCCTATAGGTTGGATAAGTTAGTGAAGAATAATTCAATTAGAGAATAATAAGAAATAAGAAAGTATTGTGAGATTCAGAAATTACATCCGAATAGAGTCTGAATGAAGTTCTGAAGCATTGTCCATGGCTTTATGAGGGAGATGACGTCAGCTCGGACTGTCGTGATTAGATGCGTCCTTGTTGGTCCCACACGTGGATGGAATGAGCTTCTCGAACCTTGATGCAACTTGGAGAGGCCCGCCGACCTTGAGGTTAGCAAGTGGAGACACACTGGAAAACAAAATGCAGATTTGTAGCATGGCCTTCAGGAACATGAAATCAGTGTGACATGACATATTAAATTCTAATGGAAAACAACATACTGTATAGTCACAAACAAGAAATTCCGAAAAACAAAATGTAGGGATGTAACCAGACAAATTTGAAGACATGGAGAAACATGGCATTTGTTTGTTAACAAATATAAAATATCCATCAGCCATACATGGCCTACTTGTGTGCAAGCAGAGCGTGCAAGTAGCCTACTGCTACTAACTAATGTCTATAGACCTGTTATTGACCTTTTTTTATAAAAAGAATATCCCACGATTTTGTGACCCATTTTCAGCCCTGTGTCAATTATCTAATGTGATCCTGGGCTCTGCACCCTCCGCCAACCTGGGCAGAGCAACAGACTTGAACTCATGCAGCCCATTAATTATAAGATTCGAGTGCCAACCCTAACGAGCGAATGTCCGAACCCCGAATGTTCGGGGACAGCCTTAGTGTGTGTGTGTGTGTGTGTGTGTGTGTGTGTGTGTGTGTGTGTGTGTGTGTGTGTGTGTGTGTGTGTTGGGCTGCATGACAGAGACACTTTATGAAAACCAACCAAAAGTTATATGTTCTGCTCGGACACAGCAGGGACACAGCCAGGAGTGATATGTTGCACCACTCGAAAATAGCAGATCTACAAGATCAGTGAGCTTGTAGAATAGCCACTGTTCGAATGCGGCCCCGTTCCCATATAGCTAAAACTGTTCAAACGAAAGAAAGCAGACTCGTATAATTTCTTCCAGGGGTCTGTAGATTGTCACCTTATTTTCCTAATGTAGAATGAACAAGAAATGAGCTCCGATTTCCCAGGCAAAGTCCTTCTTTTTATTCACTCAATGAGGCATCTCCCATGTTACATCAGGTTACAATGAGGCATCTCCATGTTACATCAGGTTACAATGAGGCATCTCCCATGTTACATTAGGTTACAATGAGGCATCTCCCATGTTACATCAGGTTACAATGAGGCATCTCCCATGTTACATCAGGTTACAATGAGGCATCTCCCATGTTACATTAGGTTACAATGAGGCATCTCCCATGTTACATCAGGTTACAATGAGGCATCTCCCATGTTACATCAGGTTACAATGAGGCATCTCCCATGTTACATTAGGTTACAATGAGGCATCTCCCATGTTACATCAGGTTACAATGAGGCATCTCCCATGTTACATCAGGTTACAATGAGGCATCTCCCATGTTACATTAGGTTACAATGAGGCATCTCCCATGTTACATCAGGTTACAATGAGGCATATCCCATGTTACATTAGGTTACAATGAGGCATCTCCCATGTTACATCAGGTTACAATGAGGCATCTCCCATGTTACATTAGGTTACAATGAGGCATCTCCCATGTTACATTAGGTTACAATGAGGCATCTCCCATGTTACATCAGGTTACAATGAGGCATCTCCCATGTTACATCAGGTTACAATGAGGCATCTCCCATGTTACATTAGGTTACAATGAGGCATCTCCCATGTTACATCAGGTTACAATGAGGCATCTCCCATGTTACATCAGGTTACAATGAGGCATCTCCCATGTTACATTAGGTTACAATGAGGCATCTCCCATGTTTCATCAGGTTACAATGAGGCATCTCCCATGTTACATTAGGTTACAATGAGGCATCTCCCATGTTTCATTAGGTTACAATGAGGCATCTCCCATGTTACATTAGGTTACAATGAGGCATCTCCCATGTTACATCAGGTTACAATGAGGCATCTCCCATGTTACATTAGGTTACAATGAGGCATCTCCCATGTTACATCAGGTTACAATGAGGCATCTCCCATGTTACATCAGGTTACAATGAGGCATCTCCCATGTTACATTAGGTTACAATGAGGCATCTCCCATGTTACATTAGGTTACAATGAGGCATCTCCCATGTTACATTAGGTTACAATGAGGCATCTCCCATGTTACATTAGGTTACAATGAGGCATCTCCCATGTTACATTAGGTTACAATGAGGCATCTCCCATGTTACATTAGGTTACAATGAGGCATCTCCCATGTTACATTAGGTTACAATGAGGCATCTCCCATGTTACATTAGGTTACAATGAGGCATCTCCCATGTTACATTAGGTTACAATGAGGCATCTCCCATGTTACATTAGGTTTAGGGATGCACCGAAAGGGAAATTCTTGGTCGAAACCGAATACCGAATATAGGAAACAGTTGGCCGAAAACCGAATACCAAATATCCGAATATGATTAATATTATACATCTTTTTTCCTATACCATTGCTGTCATGGCCGTACCTTAAAGCTACCTGATTTATGGCAAAATAAATGGTTATGGCCAAACTTAACTTAAATAATAATCACTATTATGGGTCCATAAAACATTTATTCAGCCCTTTTGAATGCATTAATTGCATGCATACACTATTCGGTGATATATTTTTATATATTTATATATTTTCTGCGGCCGAATATTCGGTGCATCACTAGTTAAAATAGTATTTTTATACAGAGTAATTACAGAATAAATAATCTCTCAATCACTTGGTATACTGTGACACAGTCCTGTATCTGAAAGGTCAGAAATGCAGTCCTTGCAACCACAATGTTTCCAGCCATACAGGTCTAGTCCAGAATGCCACTTAAGCACTATATACTTTGTTGTACAACAAATAGAAAAAAATGTTGACCTACAAGCTTGTAGATGTTTGGAAAATGTGAAAGATTTAGAAAGCTTTTGCCTATAATGCCATGTTGAAAGTGGTTATCACTTAACATACCTACACCCGCACAGTATCATTGGTATGAAGTGTAACTGAATATCGCTGTTTTAGTATCCTCACTTAACCCATTAACCTGAGTTTGATTCTACAAATGTTATGTTAACTTAAATTGTTATGGATCCATAAACATTTATTCAGCTCTTTGAATGCATTAATTGCATACACTATTCGGTGATATATTTTCTGCCTATTTGGGCCGAAACCGAATAGGCCGAAAATGCATTTTTAGCCATTTTCTGCCGAATATTTTCTGCGGACGAATATTCGGTGCATCACTAATTAGGTTACAATGAGGCATCTCCCATGTTACATTAGGTTACAATGAGGCATCTCCCAATACATTAGGTTACAAGCATAGCAAAGTCATCTTATCATGGTATCGCACATTCAGGCCAGGTCAAGCCTGTCCTGCATGGCCTCCTCCGTTTTCCAACTCTCCTCAAGTCATTTCCAACGCATATACAGTACATCTCTCTCATGCAGTGGGTTGTCACCTTTTGTCCCTGTGTGTGTGTGTGTGTGTGTGTGTGTGTGTGTGTGTGTGTGTGTGTGTGTGTGTGTGTGTGTGTGTGTGTGTGTGTGTGTGTGTGTGTGTGTGTGTGTGTGTGTGTGTGTGTGTGTGTGTGTGTGTGTGTGTGTGTGTGTGTGTGTGTGTCAGGGGAAACAGCACAAAGACCCCCAACTGTGACAATCCCTGCCTACTCATAAAATGCATGGAGACAAACTGTAGCCTCCTACCCTAAAGAATGGCTCCTCTGTCACTTATCAGTCAAACAGGAAGGCCTAAAGCTAAAGCTCCAGGTGGTCTAGTTTGGAGACCCTAAAGATAATATCAGATCAAAAGATCACTCCCAAGAATTATCTTGAGAAGTCAAAGGATTCCTGCCTGTGGAACAATTGATATGCAAATAGTTAAGACATTGTGGTGGGTGATGAAGTGAGAAATGGCTTGCAATATGACTAACCAAGTAGTTATGAATATGCTATATGATTCAAAGTACACCACAGCAGCAAATGAAAAGAAACCAAACTTGTCAAGTTAACACTTGAATATTTTTTCCAACATATGCACTATAGCTGTCATTATTTAATTTCACCCATATCCCCAGCAGACACAGTGGTTCTCCCATACAGGAGAATGATTAGTCAGGCTGCTGCATGGTCCCTAGAGTCATATAGGGAAAACCCCTGTTCGACTACATGTTGTGTATTGGTTATTTAGTGTAATAACTGACATAATAGCTGTCATTTATAGATGTCAGCTATAATAACAAACAAACACACACACACACACACACACACACACACACACACACACACACACACACACACACACACACACACACACACACACGCACACACACACACACACACACACACACACACACACACACACACACACACACACACACACACACACACACACACACACACACGCACGCACCCGCACGCATGCACTGTGCGGCATCCAGTCGATCCATACATGCGGTATGCGAGAGAGATATAAGGGGGGGGGGGGGGGTAATAAGAGGGAGGGGCTTATTCCCATCCTCGATGTGTCACATTCAAAGGAAGGAAGACCCGCCCCCCCCCCATCTCCTGTCTGTTTCTCTCCGCTCGGCCTGTCTGTCTCTCTGCCTCCACAAAACCCACCGCCTCAGAACCGAGAGAGAGAGAGACAGAGAGAGAGAGAGAGACAGAGAGAGAGAGACAGAGAGAGAGAGGAGAGAGAGAAGAGAGAGAGAGAGAGAGAGAGAGAGAGAGAGAGAGAGAGAGAGAGAGAGAGAGAGAGAGAGAGAGAGAGAGACAGAGAGAGAGACAGAGAGAGAGAGAGAGATAAGAGAGAGAGAGAGAGAGAGAGAGAGAGAGAGAGAGAGAGAGAGAGAGAGAGAGAGAGAGAGAGAGAGAGAGAGAGAGAGAGAGAGAGAGAGAGAGAGACCACCGACTCACGGATCCATTCGACCAACCAGCAACGCAACGAACCCACAACACCAGAGCAACTCAACCGGGCTACAATAAACGGTAAAATGTTTTAATAATAATAATAATTAAATTACGAAACACACAATTGCATTATTGTTCGATAAACGCTTTATTAGCCTATATTTTATTATCATAGCCTACAAATGAAGAAAAATGAGCGTGATATGTTCCTGCATGCAGCATATTCAAATGAAGTTATACCATTTATTTCAGATTGAATGTCTGGGTGAATAAATGAATAGCTATATATATCATCAATAATTGATATGTCTAATAGGCTAACATATGATGAATGATAGACAGGAACTATATACGGCTGGTTTATGCTGTAGAAAACGGCTCTTCTTTTATACGTGTGTTTGTATGAAGCGATCCCGTCACGATTCCTCCACTGTAGCCCAAAGATTCTGTTGTACAGTATAGCCCGCGGAATGGATCACGCACGCGATCTGGTGATCATGTACATTATATGTGTGTGTGTGTGTGTGTGTGTGTGTGTGTGTGTGTGTGTGTGTGTGTGCGTGCGTGTGTGTGTGCGTGCGTGTGTCGATCAGCATCCTTTTCTGTCTAATCGGCCATTTTGTGGCCGGTGGATTCACATTCTATAAGGAATATATTCCTCCTCCTCTTCTGTCTTCCCCTGAGGAAGGATGCAAGGTGCACTGCTTATTCTGAGAGGTCTTCATTTTTCATTTCGGTCTTCAGTTCTCTGTCTGTCTGTCTGTCTGTCTGTCTGTCTGTCTGTCTGTCTGTCTATCTATCTATCTATCTATCTATCTATCTATCTATCTATCTATCTATCTCATGTTGGAGATGGTGAATTAATTAATTGCCTATTGTGGATTCTTTGCGTGGATGGATGGATGGATGAGATAGGTATATGAATGGATGGATAGATGGATGGATGAGATAGGTGGATGGATGGATGGATGAGATAGGTAGATGAATGGATGGATGGATGGATGAGATAGGTGGATGGATGGATGGATGGATGGATGGATGAGATAGGTGGATGGATGGATGGATGAGATAGGTAGATGAATGGATGGATGGATGGATGAGATAGGTAGATGAATGGATGGATGGATGGATGAGATAGGTAGATGAATGGATGGATGGATGAGATAGGTAGATGGATGGATGGATGGATGAGATAGGTGGATGGATGGATGGATGAGATAGGTAGATGAATGGATGGATGGATGAGATAGGTGGATGGATGGATGGATGAGATAGGTAGATGAATGGATGGATGGATGGATGAGATAGGTAGATGAATGGATGGATGGATGGATGAGATAGGTAGATGAATGGATGGATGGATGAGATAGGTAGATGGATGGATGGATGGATGAGATAGGTGGATGGATGGATGGATGAGATAGGTAGATGAATGGATGGATGGATGGATGAGATAGGTAGATGAATGGATGGATGGATGGATGGATGAGATAGGTAGATGAATGGATGGATGGATGGATGAGATAGGTGGATGGATGGATGGATGAGATAGGTAGATGGATGGATGGATGGATGGATGAGATAGGTGGATGGATGGATGGATGAGATAGGTAGATGGATGGATGGATGGATGAGATAGGTAGATGAATGGATGGATGGATGAGATAGGTAGATGGATGGATGGATGGATGAGATAGGTGGATGGATGGATGGATGAGATAGGTAGATGAATGGATGGATGGATGGATGAGATAGGTAGATGAATGGATGGATGGATGGATGAGATAGGTGGATGGATGGATGGATGAGATAGGTAGATGGATGGATGGATGGATGGATGAGATAGGTAGATGAATGGATGGATGGATGGATGAGATAGGTAGATGAATGGATGGATGGATGAGATAGGTAGATGGATGGATGGATGGATGAGATAGGTGGATGGATGGATGGATGAGATAGGTAGATGAATGGATGGATGGATGAGATAGGTGGATGGATGGATGGATGAGATAGGTAGATGAATGGATGGATGGATGGATGAGATAGGTATCTATCTATCTATCTATCTATCTATCTATCTATCTATCTATCTCATGTTGGAGATGGTGAATTAATTAATTGCCTATTGTGGATTCTTTGCGTGGATGGATGGATGGATGAGATAGGTATATGAATGGATGGATAGATGGATGGATGAGATAGGTGGATGGATGGATGGATGAGATAGGTAGATGAATGGATGGATGGATGGATGAGATAGGTGGATGGATGGATGGATGGATGGATGGATGAGATAGGTGGATGGATGGATGGATGAGATAGGTAGATGAATGGATGGATGGATGGATGAGATAGGTAGATGAATGGATGGATGGATGGATGAGATAGGTAGATGAATGGATGGATGGATGAGATAGGTAGATGGATGGATGGATGGATGAGATAGGTGGATGGATGGATGGATGAGATAGGTAGATGAATGGATGGATGGATGAGATAGGTGGATGGATGGATGGATGAGATAGGTAGATGAATGGATGGATGGATGGATGAGATAGGTAGATGAATGGATGGATGGATGGATGAGATAGGTAGATGAATGGATGGATGGATGAGATAGGTAGATGGATGGATGGATGGATGAGATAGGTGGATGGATGGATGGATGAGATAGGTAGATGAATGGATGGATGGATGGATGAGATAGGTAGATGAATGGATGGATGGATGGATGGATGAGATAGGTAGATGAATGGATGGATGGATGGATGAGATAGGTGGATGGATGGATGGATGAGATAGGTAGATGGATGGATGGATGGATGGATGAGATAGGTGGATGGATGGATGGATGAGATAGGTAGATGGATGGATGGATGGATGAGATAGGTAGATGAATGGATGGATGGATGAGATAGGTAGATGGATGGATGGATGGATGAGATAGGTGGATGGATGGATGGATGAGATAGGTAGATGAATGGATGGATGGATGGATGAGATAGGTAGATGAATGGATGGATGGATGGATGAGATAGGTGGATGGATGGATGGATGAGATAGGTAGATGGATGGATGGATGGATGGATGAGATAGGTAGATGAATGGATGGATGGATGAGATAGGTGGATGGATGGATGAGATAGGTAGATGAATGGATGGATGGATGGATGAGATAGGTAGATGGATGGATGGATGGATGGATGGATGAGATAGGTAGATGGATGGATGGATGGATGATATAGGTGGATGGATGGATGGATAGGTAGATGAATGGATGGATGGATGGATGAGATAGGTAGATGAATGGATGGATGGATGGATGAGATAGGTGGATGGATGGATGGATGAGATAGGTAGATGAATGGATGGATGGATGGATGAGATAGGTAGATGGATGGATGGATGAGATAGGTAGATGAATGGATGGATGAGATAGGTAGATGGATGGATGGATGAGATAGGTAGATGAATGGATGGATGAGATAGGTAGATGGATGGATGGATGAGATAGGTAGATGAATGGATGGATGGATGAGATAGGTAGATGAATGGATGGATGAGATACAATTTACAATTTACAATTTAGGCATTTAGCAGACGCTCTTAATCCAGAGCGACTTACATTTAAGCAAGAACAAAGCATGGGAATACATCACATAAAAAGCATTTATCATGAAACATGCGTAAGCTAAGAAAGTAACAGTGGAATATTTATATAGTGAAACTATACATACACTATACATATAAACTATACATCTTTACTACTATGCTATATATGTGTACTATGGCGTGCTATGACTACATACAATACAATTACAGTGCTGTCTACATAACATGCTATAAGTCTGTATCAAATGCTATATAATCCAACAGAAATGCTATCTAAGGGTTTAGGGTAAGTGCTAAGGGCCATGATGGAGTCTGAAAAGGTGGGTTTTCAGGCTACGGCGGAAGATTGGGAGTGATGCTGCAGTTCTGACTGCAATGGGAAGTGCATTCCACAGTTTTGGAGCCAGAAGGGAGAAGAGTTTGGGACGTGTGGAGCGTTGTCCCGGCGTTTTTAGTGAGGGTACTTCCAGCTTCCCTGCGTTGGCTGATCTGAGTGCGCGGGAGGGTTTGTAGGGTTCAATCATACTTGTAAGATATGGGGGAGCCATACCTTTGGTTGCTTTGAATGCCAGCATCAGAGTTTTGTATTCTGTGCGGGCAGATAGGTAGATGGATGGATGGATGGATGAGATAGGTAGATGAATGGATGGATGGATGGATGAGATAGGTAGATGGATGGATGGATGAGATAGGTAGATGGATGGATGGATGGATGAGATAGGTAGATGGATGGATGGATGGATGAGATAGGTGGATGGATGGATGGATGGATGGATGAGATAGGTAGATGGATGGATGGATGGATGGATGAGATAGGTAGATGAATGGATGGATGGATGGATGAGATAGGTAGATGGATGGATGATATAGTGCGGGAAGATGCTATATTTAGGGTGTCAAAGTGCTGGCCCCGCGGCCGGCTCCCTCTGATGGGGGCCCGCCCGCCTGCGTGCAGCCGGACTCATATACACGTCACGTGCACTCGGGGGTCCGACTCCTTGATATTTAGAAACGTGCATGTGAAACGGGACAGAGTTTTTTTCATCATCATGCTGTGATGAGTTCTATCAGGACCTATAGAGAGGCTCTGTGGAAACGCCTCTAGGTGTGTGTGTGTGTGTGTGTGTGTGTGTGTGTGTGTGTGTGTGTGTGTGTGTGCGTGTGTGTGTGTGTGTGTGTGTGTGTGCGTGTGCGTGCGTTTGGAGGAGTGCAGTGTGCAGCACGTGGACCTCTTATATCGTGACTGCTCTGCTGACTATAACCTGTCTGTCTGTTCTGTTCTGTGACCTGTCTGCCTGCTCTGTGACCTGTCTGTCTGTTCTGTTCTGTGACCTGTCTGCCTGCTCTGTGACCTGTCTGTTTGTTCTGTGACCTGTCTGTTCTGTTCTGTGACCTGTCTGTCTGTTCTGTTCTGTGACCTGTCTGCCTGCTCTGTGACCTGTCTGTTTGTTCTGTGACCTGTCTGTCTGCCTGCTCTGTGACCTGTCTGTATGTCTGTTCTGTGACCTGTCTGTCTGTCTGTTCTGTGACCTATCTGTCTGTCTGTTCTGTGACCAGTCTGCCTGCTCTGTGACCTGTCTGTCTGTTCTGTGACCAGTCTGTCTGTTCTGTGACCTGTCTGCCTGCTCTGTGACCTGGCTGTCTGTTCTGTGACCAGTCTGCCTGCTCTGTGACCTGTCTGTCTGTCTGTTCTGTTCTGTGACCTGTCTGTCTGTTCTGTTCTGTGGCCTCATGGTGGCGCTATAATAGGCCAATGTGAAAAGGGTGCCATTTGTGCTTACGCCTTTGATGGCAATGGACGATTTGAGGCATTTTCTATGTGTTTTGCAAAAATTCACCTGTTGGTGGCGCTATAACAGGCCAATGTGAAAAGGGTATAAGGATATATTCCTCAGCCTAGTAGGAAAGTGCGTGAAAGATTTCACGTAAATTGCATGCTACGTTCATGATTTGAGGCTTTTTGTTCAAAACGGGCCAATCCTGCAAACTTTGAAAGCCAATGTTAGCCAATTAGGAAATACGAAATATCGGACAGATCCGTCTTGAACACAGGACTATAGAGATACTGTGTAACGATTTGCAGTAATATAAAAAAAAAGGTTTTACAAAAGTCGGCCTCCTGGTGGCGCTATAACAGGCCGTTCTGGAACATTGGGGGCAGAGGTTCATCGTTGGCATCCAGGGAGTGTGTGGGCAAAGTTTGGCATCGAACAGGTTAACGGTGCCAGAGATTAGATTACACGGACTGACGGACGGCCGCACTGACGGACGGAGTGCAAAACATACTCTCTCCCCATGCCTTCGGCCATCTGAAAATATGTTGTTCCAGGGACCCTCCAGAAGCAAAGTTTTGACTTAAAAACGTTCACTCTGAAAGAATAGGCTACTGTATATATTCAAAGATTTGCGACACATTTTCACTCTTTAAAAAAAAATAGCAGATCTACAAGCTCGTAGTGCGGCACTCGGTGCCGCGCTATGAGCTTGTGTGAGGACCACTTTTTGCAGGATTTTATTTGTTTCCTATAGCTGATGAATTTCACTCCAGTGAATTTTTATTATAATAGAAATATTGTATGCTATATGTTTGATTTCAGTATACATTTCAAATATTGTAGGCTACGTTTGACTTCACTACATTTATAATAGAAATATTGTAGGCTACGTTTGACTTCATTGTATGTTTTCTAGGACTTTTGGTTTGGTGATCTGATGTCGGCTGGCAGTTTGGAATTTGGAAATGAAAGCATTGGACACATCACTGTGTACTCTGCACGCACGCACGCACGCACACACACTCATTGTAGTTGCATCAAGAGACAGCGAGAGACAGAGGAAAAATAAGAAAACACATGGACAGACAGAGAGACTATTTTTTTTTTGTCTGTCTGTCTGTCTGTCTGTCTGTCTACCCTACAAAGTAGAATAAATATATGTGAATTTGCGCATGCCAAAATGAACATGAAACTTTCAGAGACAGATCACTTATATTTTTTATATACATTCTGTGCATTCTCTGCATATGTTTATCTCGCTTATACTTATCCAGTCACTCTGGATAAACAGTGTCTGATGAATGCCTACACATTGTACAATTGTAGATAAAGAGATGCATGGTAAAGAAAACTGGAATTAAACAATTATTATATCAAAATTACATAAAATTCTATAACCAATTTAGATACTATACATGTGTGGAAGTGTGACAGTGGGATGCAAGGAGGGAGGAGAGGCAGAGGAGAGGAGAGGCAGAGGAGAGGCAGAGGAGAGGAGAGGCAGAGGCAGAGGCAGAGGCAGAGGCAGAGGCAGAGGCAGAGGCAGAGGCAGAGGCAGAGGCAGAGGCAGAGGAGAGGAGAGGAGAGGAGAGGAGAGGAGAGGAGAGGAGGTGCTCTAATGACACCACGGCTGCTGCAAAGTCATCTGGGGCACCAGCTGTGCGTGCATGCATGCGTGTGTGCGTGCGTGCGAACGACATGGGCATGTAGAGGCACACACTTACTTGTTCGATGCACAGAGCAGCGCGCACGTACGCTCACTCACACACACACACACACACACACACACACACACACACACACACACACACACACACACACACACACACACACACACACACACACACACACACACACACACACACACACACACAGCCCCCTGCAGTGCAGCTTGCGTCAGAGGTGGCGTACCACATTGTACAGTATTTATTTGGAAAAATACTGTAAAAACATGTATTATTATTACACACCTCTATGTCGGCATCATCAGAACTTCGTCTAAATCAGAGGTCTAAGGTTTTTCAGGCCAAGGACCACTGAGAGAGATTGGTTGCTTGATTGCTTGCTTGCTTGCTTGATTGATTCATTCATTGATTACGTTCTACATTAGTAGGATTAGGTCCATTGTAGTCAATTCAATTGTGACATGTGTGGCAGGTTAAAACTAACCTGCAAGGTTATAGGTTTAGGGTTTGGGTTGTGGGTAGGGACCTAGGGTGTTGGACTAATACCTGTCGGACTGTTAGTATACGTCAGACCAAACACATGCAACCTATGGATATATTGTTCTCCAAGGCTAAATCAAAACCTTGAACAGCCAACCTAACCCATTCTGTACAGGAACCCCTTATGGTGTTTCATGCATTAGGTTATGCTTTAGCTATTGAAAAATAGCAGATCTACAAGCTCATATCTTGTATATATTCTTTCACAGCGAACATTTTTAACTCCAATCTTTGCTTCTGGGAGGTCCCTGGAACAACGTACCGGTATGTTCAGATGGGGGTCTGCGGCCAAATAAATGAAATTATGGGGGTCCTTGATATGAAAAAGATTAAGCACCAACTTAAATAGAAACATAGGTTTTTCAGAAAACTGTTAGGATTTAGAAGACATTTGTGGAATCTGTTCTTACGTCTAAATGGGTTAACATATAACATTCAGACGTCCACAACAAATCTGCATTGTTATTATATTTTCTTCAAATAAAGAATTCCATAAATAATACACATCAATGCATTGCATATGTCTTATAATACATACAATACATTAGGCTACATATTGTTAGAAAACATATTGGAAAATAA
Source organism: Protomyctophum parallelum (assembly GCF_964188405.1). Classification (NCBI taxonomy): domain Eukaryota; kingdom Metazoa; phylum Chordata; class Actinopteri; order Myctophiformes; family Myctophidae; genus Protomyctophum; species Protomyctophum parallelum. The sequence continues at coordinate 37,496,689 of NC_139716.1, forward strand.
AATCTATCCATCTTGCTTCCCTGAGCCACTTAAAGAATTGAAACATAGAAATGAATAAATTATACATTTCTCGTTAACATTTGATGGCAGATTGTGGATCTGTGCACTGACACGGTCTGTCTGTCTGTCTGTCGGCCTGATAAGGTAAGACAGGTGGAAGAGATTGAATGGAGCTGTGAGGGTGAGACAGGTGGTACAGATTGAATGGAGCTGTGAGGGTGAGACAGGCGGTCCAGATTGAATGGAGCTGTGAGGGTGAGACAGGTGGTCCAGATTGAATGGAGCTGTGAGGGTGAGACAGGCGGTACAGATTGAATGGAGCTGTGAGGGTGAGACAGGCGGTACAGATTGAATGGAGCTGTGAGGGTGAGACAGGCGGTACAGATTGAATGGAGCTGTGAGGGTGAGACAGGGCGGTCCAGATTGAATGGAGCTGTGAGGGTGAGACAGGGCGGTCCAGATTGAATGGAGCTGTGAGGGTGAGACAGGCGGTATAGATTGAATGGAGGGTCGTTGTAAATAATGACCTTTGGCTGTGACCTCGGGTTGATTAAACAGCAGCGCATGAGGGGCAGTGTTATCTCCCTGCAGACTGAGCTGATGACAACACAGCAGTGACTGATTAGAGGAGTGGGTGAGGGGGCTGAATTTGTTCTCCATGCACAACGATCCACCCACCATCTGATTAAAGGCATACGATGAGCCGTTTGAGAACCTCACATGTCCTGCCATTGGCAATTCAGTCAGTGCGTTGTCAGAAGATTGATTCAGTAGATTGTCAGAAACAGAAGGATTCAGTAGATGGTCAGAAACAGAAGGATTCAGTAGATTGTCAGAAACAGAAGGATTCAGACATTCAGTATAGATTGTCAGTGCATTGTCAGAACATCGTCAGGGAGAAAGGGGGGCGGGACAGATTCCCTGAATAGATTTAGGAGTTCCTCTGCTGGGTACTTCTTTTCAGTAGCAAAGCAGGAGGACTGCCCTTAAGTCAGACCTCGCATTAGTCCGACCCATGCTGCGGGTTACAAATCACCCGCGCTGCGGGTTACAAATCACCTGTGGCTTCCTGTGAGGTTAGGGTTAGGTTAGGGTTTGGGATAGTGTTGTAAATGGTTGGACCAACGGGAGGTCGAATCAATGCTACCACGCTACCCAAAGCAGTACAATTAGCATTAGGCTAATCAATGAACAAAACCTGCAGGGGAAACAGCCTGGTTTACAGCCTGATTTGCTGCGTTCTCACTTTGCCACTCAGCCTGGAAAGGGTCAACCTGGGTCAACCTGTGGCTTCTGATTGGTCTGTGGTGCGGGTTGGGAAAAAGGGAAAAAAAACACCAGTTTGACGTTGTATCAATGCGCACTGCTCAGCTGCTGCACTGCTGTTGCCCTGCATCATACAGTATGTATCAATCACTATTCACTAAACTCACCCCACACAGCCGTCACGTTTTTGAGTGGTGCAACCACTCCAAGGAACAGCAATGTCTGTGTTCACCTATGTGACGTTAATGTGTGTGTTAATGTGACTATGAGCACCAGTATGACTATGAGTACCAGTAGGGGCACTGTTGTGCCAGAAACAGACAGAGAGAGATAGTGCTGCACTGTTGCCTGCTAATGAGAGAGAGAGAGAGAGAGAGAGTTGCACCACTCAGTTCACACAGATGTGATTTTTAGTTACTACTGAATCTGACATCTTTTTACCGTAGGTTTTACTCTCGAGTCGCGTCTCACAGTGAGAAGCATGGACACTGGACAGAGTGGCTGATGAAGTGTCAGAAACAACGCGGCTACGTAACAGGTCACGTTAAGAAATACGAGTCAATTCAAATGCCTGCTGGCCAGACTGAGTATCAGAGAGACAAAACAAATCAGGGAACGCAGCGAAGCAAGCTGGAAGCCAGGCTGGAACCCAGGCTGGAACCCATGCAGGCTGGAACCCAGGCTGGAACCCATGCAGGCTGGAAGCCAGGCTGGAACCCATGCAGGCTGGAAGCCAGGCTGGAACCCATGCAGGCTGGAAGCCAGGCTGGAAGCCATGCAGGCTGGAAGCCAGGCTGGAACCCATGCAGGCTGGAAGCCAGGCTGGAACCCATGCAGGCTGGAAGCCAGGCTGGAACCCATGCAGGCTGGAAGCCAGGCTGGAACCCATGCAGGCTGGAAGCCAGGCTAGGGAAAACATGCATTTTCAGAAAACCTTTCAAGAGAAGATCAGGAAAGCGTGAAGAGTTGGAATCTCTTTAGTATCTCTATAGTAGTCTCTGCGAATCAAAAAAAAAAAAAAAAACAGTGCCGCCACAATGCTCTATGTTCCATAGTTATTATGGTCTGTTGAAATGTGGTTTGTTTTCTCCAATAAATAATCAACATAAAGCAGAAAAAAAACCATAGCCTATATTAAATGTATTTTATAATTCCTCCTCTATGCTAAACCGCAATGAAGAAGAAAAAACCTTGTGATCACATGATGGCTGGGTGTAATCTTCTTCGTCAAGGATCATTCACAGTTTGCGAAGGAGCTGTAGCACAGTGGTTCCCAAAGTGGGGTCTTGGGAGCCCCAGGGGTCCTTGAGGGAGTTCCTGGGGGTCCCCAGCTAAATGATAATAATAATAATAATAATAATAATAATAATAATAATAAAACTTTATTTGTATAGCACCTTTCATGACATGAAATGCAGCTCAAAGTGCTTTACAGAGCAATGGAGAGAAAATAAAAGCAAGGCATAAACATTAAAAAGTAATAGCAGTAATGGAATACAGTGAGGACATGACAAAAGAAATTAAAGATAAATTAAAAGCAAGAGTGTAGAGTGTTCTTTTCTAATGGGGGTCCGCAGGGCTAGTTAGTGTTCATTTCTGTCCTTCCTGACATGCGCATATAATACTGATTTATAAAACCACATGATGCAAACAAACTACATTAAAAACACACACACGTGACGCAAGCAAGCGCACACGCGCACACACACACACACACACGTGCGCTGCAATGCATCTGTCAGTGTCCGATTATGTAAAGGGGGGGATAATCTGGGGGGAAATGAATGCAGTGATTTGTTCACGCACACACACATGTGCGCGCACGCACGCACGCACGCACGCACGCACGCACGCACGCACGCACGCACGCACGCACGCACGCACGCACACACGCACACACACACACACACACACACACACACACACACACACACACACACACACACACACACACACACACACACACACACACACACACACACACACACACACACACACACTACAGTGAAGGAGTTGCTGACAGTCATCATTGTGAGGTCATATTAGAGGTCATTAACGGTCATCATAATGCTGTTATATGACATCATATCGTTGCCTTCTTAAACTAATGGCCTAAGTCATTTTTCAGAAGAAAAAATAAATGATCCCAAACAAAACTAGGCCTATATATTTCTTAACCATTTCACCAAAAACATTCATAACCATTTATGACTATTACCATAAAAATAACACTGTCCATTATGTAACATAAGAGGATTAAATAGAATTGAATACTGTACGATTAAACCTGACTTAGGCCAATTTACAGACTTACTCCTGACTTATGGCGGGGCTCCACCGGGCGCGCTGCGTCTCCGTCGCGTGCGTCAAAAAAAAGAAACAGGGCAATTGTAATGCAGTCACGCAACGAAACGCAACGCAACGCAACTCAACGCGGATCTGCATGATCCGTTTCAATAAAGGACTTTGGTGATTTTACCAGAGGTGGCTGCAGCGTCAGAAGACCGTAGGACGTCTATGGATGTTCTCCGCAGTCAATGTGTTAATTCTTGTTATTACTTGCGCAAGCAAAGCGCGCAAGTACTAGTTTCGCCCAGGATGATATTTTTTTTGCGTATGCACCGTCCCAGCAAATGACGTAATGAGTACTTGTGCCTGATACGGCAGTGGTGCCAGATTACATACATGTTTACATAGGAGCATTACCTTTAATCCTCCCAACACTAAAACATATCGTCATTACGTCAACTTCGAAAACCAATTACACTCTGGCATTGGGTCCTTTAATCCACAACTATATTATGTCATCATTGAGAGCTAGTTATACCAGTTATACCCTGCATCAAAAGTGGCGCAAAGTAACCACAGTATACCGCTAATCAACTTACAAATTACATATACATATACACAGAGGCATTTAGTATTAATATAGTCCAAGATTAAGTAAATTTAAAGCAATTGACAATTTAAAATAAACAATTAAATAATTATACTGTATACGTGATAACATCATTTTATTTCAGTTTGTATACCTTTTTTTTCCCTTGGATATCAATGATTTATTTTTCTTTGAGAAACTAAAAAGGGATCCAGAATAATTCTAAATCGATAAAACTGTATTTCTTTTATAGATGTACCATACCATACCATACATAATACTACTTTTTTACATGCATAAAGTAGGTAGGTAGCAAATAGCTAAACCTAATAATTCAACATTTCAAACGTTCCTTCACAGAGAAGCTGAGATTTGACAGTTTGTAGCGTTCGACAGTACTTGCACGCTCTGCTTGCGCACTAGTTGGCCATTTATGGCCTACTAGTGTGCAACAAGCAAGTATGCACTCGACAGAGTGCAGTTCTAGTTTCAAACTATTTTCAAAATGTTCCCCCAGAAATCTATTTGTTTCCCTGCAATACAGGGTGTTTTCTGCCATTTTTAATGCCGTCCTACAAACGATGTCGATGTCCTCACTAGTATAGTGCAGTCAGAACACTAACGAATAGATTTTCTTTTAATCAAATGCAAATACTAAATATTTATACTAAATAGTGTGTGTCCAGTCTCTGCTATAGACATTATTATACATATACAGTACATTACTCCCTGCTCAGTACATTAGAATACCAAGATATACATATCTACACAGACAGACAGACAGACAGACAGACAGACAGACAGACAGTGGGGGCCCCTCCTGGCTGCAGCTGAGGGCCCCGGTCTGTCTGTCTGTCTGTCTGCCAAGACCCGCCAGCTCACTACAGCATGAATGGAAAAGTACCAGCACACACACGCTGTGTGTGTGTGTGTGTGTGTGTGTGTGTGTGTGTGTGTGAGAGTGTGTGCTCGTGTGTGTGTGGGTGTGTCTGTGTGTGTGCGTGTCTGTGTGTGGTACCGGTTCTCAAACTATTCTGGCTCAGGTGACCCCTGTAAATATGTTTATGTATATATATATATATATATATGCGAATCTCGATTCTCCTCCACAAGAATTGATGGAGATCACGATTCTCACACGATTCTCACACGATTCTCCTTTTCTTTCTCCATGAAAACATTTGTCTTTAGTCTGTCGCATAGGTGTCTGCATCTAGATCACACAGCGTATAGGCTACTACCAGTCTAACAGTCATGAGTCCGACACCCTATACCCAAAACACAAACCCTAAACCTAACCTCACAGGAAGCCACGGGTTATAGTTTTATCCTGCCACGGGTTAGTTTGAACTTAATTGCCACGCATGTCTCAGGAGACACGAGTGAGTTTTAACCTCCCACGGGTTCGTTTTAACCGGGGAGCGACGGCGTCGTCCGACTAATGCCTGTGGGACTGTTAGCATGTCTAACCAACGTATGCACCCCCCCCCCCGCAGGCTACATGGATAGATGACCAGGAGAAATGTGTGTCTCTGTCTTTGTCCCAGACCGTCCTGCATGCTAGCCAAGCCTGAGGCGCCACTATAACCCCGTCCCGCATGCTAGCCAAGCCTGAGGCGCTAACCGTCCAACCATCCAACCTGTCCTAGCCGCTCGCTAACAACAGAAAGCCTGTGTGTGTGTGTGTGGTGTGGTGGTGTGTGTTTGTTCCGCTTCCACGCATGCCTGCCCACAGATCCATGATAGTGTCTGTCACCCTGTCGGACTCCTTGCAGTACTCTGCGTGCCAGCACCGCGCCGCTCCGTTCTTCTCAGGGGTTCGGTCGCGCCCCTTTTTTGTCCCCCCACATCTTTACCCATGGATGGACGTGGGACGGAGCTTGGATAAACAGCAGAGTTCTAATCTTCACATTGTTGAAGCTTTGGGAGATGTTAGGCTATTTTTGGCAAAGGGATTTGGTTTAGAGGGAACAAAAGGATGGGGGCCAGCGGTATAGATGGCCTGAGGGTAGATGTGTCCCTTATCGGGGCCGATGAGGGGACACACTTTGTTCCTTATTTAGTAACATAAAAGACGTGTCCCTTATTTAAGTGATGAGGGACACATGTTGTCCCTTATTTATTAACCCTCATAGCACGGCACTGAGTGCCACGCTACGAGCTTGTAGGTCTGCTATTGTTTTTAAATCGTGAAAATGTGGCGCAAACCTTTGAATATATATACTTTCAGAGCGAACATTTTTAACTCAAATCTTTGCTTCTGGAAGGTCCCTGGAACAACATATTTTCAGATGGGGGTCGACGGCCAATTAAATATTATATTTGGGGGTCCTTGACATGAAAATGTTTGAGAACGACTGACATAGAAACATTTTTTAGAATCGTCCTCAGGTCTAAATGGGTTAAACTAAAATAAATGTCCTTTATCTCTGTGTGGAAGCTGCATTTCAAAGGGACAAATAAAAGAATCACCACCCGTGTGAAGTGAGTGGCGCTCTGAACATGAACATCCTACATCATCTCATTCTGTCTAATCACAATTTGCGTCCACACTTTTCCATCTACACTTTTTATACCCAATACATACTTTCCTTAGCCAATCAAATCATCGCTATGGCGTGCTCAGCCAATCAAATCATCGCTATGTGGTACACATTGCTCAGCCAATCAAATAACCGCTATGGGTACACACGCACGTACACACGAAGCTGGGCATAAAACACGTCTGGTGATAAAACGCGCCCCATATTTTCATACTGGGCCCTGATTGGTCCCTGATTACTTCGGAGCGAGTGAACTCCAATCATTCACAACTGAGGATGTGTCAGACCAAAATCAGCAGGGGGCAATTTGTTTTTGCAAATATCTATGACCCAATAGAATCACAACCAATATGGAAGCTGGGGTATCGTGGCAATATCCTCTTCGGAAATTGAGGACTCTCTGTTTAAGACCTCAAGTGCTCTTCCCAGTGTGCTAGGATGTCACTCTTGTCAGAGGAGCGGACTGGAGTTGAGCCAGTGGTTTTGGGCCCACAAAGAGCACACAGAATGATGATGCATCTGAGACATTCCCAGTCAGGAATGGAGTGAAGCTCCTGCTGCATCTTGTCTCCAGTCCCTGGCACATGGACAGATTTTCTGGCAGCCTTTGATACTGTAGTTATCCCTCTGTTTGACCCACGCATGGCTGAAACGGACACGAGGTGAGAGACAATGAAAAGAGCTACATTATAAGAAGTTTTTAATTAATAACGGATGGAGAGATTCAACAGTCTTCATCTGTATTCAAAAAAGTGTGTTTAATGTAAGTCTATTCAGTATATATGTAGGCATATGTTGATGTCTGTGTTTTGTCGAAATTAAATTAGTTAAAAAAGTTGATTCAAGAAACAGAGCCTATGGGGAAATGTGGAGATGATGAAATCATTTTAGCTTTATTGAAACAATTGATGTGGCTGTGTCAGGCGGACGAGAGCGCTCCTCTCACTACGCGTCAGATGTATGTGCTGTGTCAAATGCATCCAGGCCCCAAGTCGCATCGTTCCCAAGTAGGCCAGTGGCCGACTGCGACGGTAAAACTACATCCCGAGAAAGATGCAAGCCGACACGCGTCGGTGTATTTTTTACGTCTCACTTCCAATAATAGAATCCACCTTGAGACATAATCTTTCCTTCCTTCTGTAGTTGACACCCGAACTCAATCATGCATGTAATTAGCTGCAGCTGTATTGCTTACATCACTGTGTACTATAAGGTCAGCCTTATGCCGCTGTGTTGCTTACAGTTCATCACCGTGTAGTACTATAAGGTCAGCCTTATGCCGCTGTGTTGCTTACATCACTGTGTACTATAAGGTCAGCCTTATGCCGCTGTGTTGCTTACAGTTCATCACTGTGTACTATAAGGTCAGCCTTATGCCGCTGTGTTGCTTACAGTTCATCACTGTGTACTATAAGGTCAGCCTTATGCCGCTGTGTTGCTTACAGTTCACCACTGTGCACTATTACGTCAGCCTTATGCATGCAACTTGCCATGTTGTTTAATCTGCTGTAATTATAGGGCTGCATTGAATATTTTTCAGCGATTATTTGGGGGCTTTTTGTCGTTATTAGTAAGTGGAGACAGAGACGGGTAGTGACATACAGCAAAGATTGGGAACGGGACTCTGCACTGTCAGGCTGCATTAGGAGCCTATAGGTGTCTGCGCTGTCAGGCTGCATTAGGAGCCTATAGGTGTCTGTGCTGTCAGGCTGCATTAGGAGCCTATAGGTGCTGTCAGGCTGCATTAGGAGCCTATAGGTGTCAGGCTGCATTAGGAGCCTATAGGTGTCAGGCTGCATTAGGAGCCTATAGGTGTCAGGCTGCATTAGGAGCCTATAGGTGCTGTCAGGCTGCATTAGGAGCCTATAGGTGTCAGGCTGCATTAGGAGCCTATAGGTGTCAGGCTGCATTAGGAGCCTATAGGTGTCTGCGCTGTCAGGCTGCATTAGGAGCCTATAGGTGTCAGGCTGCATTAGGAGCCTATAGGTGCTGTCAGGCTGCATTAGGAGCCTATAGGTGTCAGGCTGCATTAGGAGCCTATAGGTGTCTGCGCTGTCAGGCTGCATTAGGAGCCTATAGGTGTCAGGCTGCATTAGGAGCCTATAGGTGCTGTCAGGCTGCATTAGGAGCCTATAGGTGTCAGGCTGCATTAGGAGCCTATAGGTGTCAGGCTGCATTAGGAGCATATAGGTGCTGTCAGGCTGCATTAGGAGCCTATAGGTGTCAGGCTGCATTAGGAGCCTATAGGTGTCAGGCTGCATTAGGAGCCTATAGGTGTCAGGCTGCATTTAGGAGCATATAGGTGCTGTCAGGCTGCATTAGGAGCCTATAGGTGCTGTCAGGCTGCATTAGGAGCCTATAGGTGTCAGGCTGCATTAGGAGCCTATAGGTGTCAGGCTGCATTAGGAGCCTATAGGTGTCAGGCTGCATTTAGGAGCATATAGGTGCTGTCAGGCTGCATTAGGAGCCTATAGGTGCTGTCAGGCTGCATTAGGAGCCTATAGGTGCTGTCAGGCTGCATTAGGAGCCTATAGGTGTCAGGCTGCATTAGGAGCCTATAGGTGTCAGGCTGCATTATGAGCCTATAGGTGCTGTCAGGCTGCATTAGGAGCCTATAGGTGCTGTCAGGCTGCATTAGGAGCCTATAGGTGTCAGGCTGCATTAGGAGCCTATAGGTGTCAGGCTGCATTAGGAGCCTATAGGTGCTGTCAGGCTGCATTAGGAGCCTATAGGTGTCAGGCTGCATTAGGAGCCTATAGGTGTCAGGCTGCATTAGGAGCCTATAGGTGTCAGGCTGCATTAGGAGCCTATAGGTGTCAGGCTGCATTAGGAGCCTATAGGTGCTGTCAGGCTGCATTAGGAGCCTATAGGTGCTGTCAGGCTGCATTAGGAGCCTATAGGTGCTGTCAGGCTGCATTAGGAGCCTATAGGTGCTGTCAGGCTGCATTAGGAGCCTATAGGTACTGTCAGGCTGCATTAGGAGCCTATAGGTGCTGTCAGGCTGCATTAGGAGCCTATAGGTGCTGTCAGGCTGCATTAGGAGCCTATACGTGTCCGGACTGATATGGTGCCTTCACACGGGTAAAATCACGTGTGGAGCAGCTACATCAGTCGTCATGTCTCTGGCTTAAGAATTTCATACCAGAAGGCTTTCTTACCTTTATTTGTAGTTCTTACACCCCCAACAAAGAGGTCCAGGTGTTATTTTGTGCAAAAGTGCATTATTGACTATTTCCCCTACCATAAGCCCGCAATGAATTTAATTGAATTGAATGGGGCATTGGGTTGCATTGGGCATTGCTAATTGCCTAATTTGCTGATTTCCATCAATTGTTTTTGTATATATTATCCTCTCTTCATGTAATGTAAATAATAGTATCCCAAATTAAGGGCACACTTTACTATATTTATTTCGATGGAAATTAGCGAATTAGCACAAAAACCCAACCCCCATTGAGGGCTTATATTAGGGGAAATTCACTCGCTAAGAGTATTCAGAAGTGTTCATATTTTAGATGCGCGGTCATGGGGAAGAGCTATTGAGCCCCTAAACACAGTTGCTTTATTTATCCAGCGCGATTTCAAATGGAATACTCTTAAAAAGGCCTATAAAGGCCTCATCTACCACCTTCCTTTTTTCAATGCATTGAGGCTGAAGGGGAAGCAATCGAACATGGAGCTGCCACTCGAGGGGAGCTTTGATTAGCGGTAAGCCAACTTTATAGTTTTAGCATTAAAAAGGAAAAGTCTTCCTCTCTTAAATGAGTCAACCGACTGTGGTGCTCTCAGATGGGCGGGGAGGACGTTCCAACAGTTCGGGGTCGACCAAGCAGAAAGCCCGGTCATCCATGGTGCCCACGTTGGTCTTGATGGGTTTGTTGTGGCGGTTAGTGGCTTCCATTAACAATGAATGGTATCTTTGCATCTGTCCGTGTGAACGCAACATTAGGCCGGCCCCGGGCCAGAGTAAACCTAATATAATGTGGATTATTTTGACGCCTCTAAAAAAAACCTAAACTGTTACGCCACCTAAAACCTTCTGTGTTTCCGAAACAGCTCCGCCAACATGAAGATCGAGAACAGCTTGCCGCTCACCCAGCTGCCCGAGGCTCCGCCCCACATGGGCCTCCAGTTCACCGTGGCGACGGAGGAGGACTTTGACGACATCATGGCGATGAGTCAGCACATCTACGGCGGCCTGGACTACATCCCCACCCGCTACACCAGCTGGCTGCAGGAGCACAACCGCACGGTCATACTGGCCCGCAAGCACGGCAAAGTGGTGAGTTACTAACTAGGGCTATAGTTTATTTCCAGGGGTGCCATATGGATGGAAGGTTTATTTCCAGGGGTGCCATATGGATGGAAGGTTTATTTCCAGGGGTGCCATATGGATGGAAGGTTTATTTCCAGGGGTGCCATATGGATGGAAGGTTTATTTCCAGGGGTGCCATATGGATGGAAGGTTTATTTCCAGGGGTGCCATATGGATGGAAGGTTTATTTCCAGGGGTGCCATATGGATGGAAGGTTTATTTCCAGGGGTGCCATATGGATGGAAGGTTTATTTCCCCCCCCCCATGTGGTCCGCAGATCGCTCTGGAGTCGGTGTGCGTGATCGACGACGGCGAGACGGTGCTGGTGGAGGGTCTGCGCGTGGCCCCCCAGGAGCGGGGGAAGGGCGTGGCGGGGGTCCTGCTGCGCTTCTGCTCGCAGCTGGTCAAGTCCAAGTACCCCGAGGTCAAGGTCACCCGGCTGACCCGCGACGACCAGCTCGGACCCAAGGACTTCCAGAAGTACCGGCTCATCACCAAACAGGTACCGTCAGGACAGCCAAACGGTGTTCATATTTGTGACCCACCTTGACAAACACTAAGTCATTGGACTTTTTTTTTGTTATCTTTTTTTTTTAATGTCATATGAATCATAGCTTCAAATTGACATTGGTTGTTCCACCAGTTGCACCAGTTTTGACTGCAAATTCGCATAATTTTGCAGGGAACGGTGTCTTATTGTAAGCATTGCTAGCAGTTGCTAACTCTAACATTACACCTAGCTACATATCCGGTACATCCGACGTGGTACTTCAGAGTAAGGGTATACATAATATACAAGCAATATAGATCACATCTCAACAGAAATAATACATGCTTTACAATATGGGATAGGACTGGGCTCAGTTAATAACATCACTGTCTTGCCACCAGTCCGATCATTCATCCAATGCTATGTAATTCCTATATGATCTGTACACCTTCCAAGCTTCCAAAACACTCCCGAGGCGATCGACAACAACGGGAGGTATGATTAATTCTAACGCGACTATAGCGACGGGACCGTGATGGGCCGTCTAACACATAATCTTTGCTTAGAATTGGACGGAATGATTTAGATAAAGAGTTATTCAAGTTTTAAGATTTTCGGTCTTATCGGCTAAAATGGGGGGGAACATTTTCGATGACGTCCCACCGGGAAATAACATTGAATGTTGCGCAACAGACGCTCCCAGCCTGTGGAGCGATTGGTTTTGATATGAATAAATCTCCGTCCTTTTATCAATCTCCGTCCTGAATTCTGTGTGGCAGGTCATCTGTGCCAAAATTCCATATCACCAACTGAACTATCATGCATTGAAAACTGCAATTTCCCACCTATAGCTAACATGTTTAAGCATTTATTTCATATTTGCATGGGGATTTATTTCAAACTTGCTCTATAGGCCCATGTGAAGAGTTTGCATGCCTGTGTCATTAACTCATTTTGGATTAAAAAGCAGGTTACAAATGATGGTCCACAGCATACATACTGAACTCTGCTTCTTCATGTTTAGTTCTGATTCTAGGGACAGCAAGCAGACCTTTCCCAGAGACCTCCGGGGAGATCTCAATGGTTCATGACATGATGATACCATGATACCATGATACGATGATACGTGATACCACAAGATCAGAGATGTATTTTGTCCCAATAATATTCAAAACTTTATGGACCAACAGTATTGAAATCAATGATTTGACATGGAGGGAGCCAACGTAAAGATCTATGAACTGGAGTGATATGATACGACACCATATCTCTGCTGTCGGGAAGAAACCACCTAACTCCAAAATGTTCATTTTTCAGGAAATTAATTTTTTTTTTTTTTTTCAGGAAATAAAGAAAACCATATATTTTGAAAACAAAGCAATACAGCCTCATCGGTGAGGCATGTTGTGACTTTATATTATTAATTACTTTCATGAGAGGGGGAGATGTGGTGGAGGCAGCTGCTTTAGCAGACAGTTTGAGCATCCAATGGAGTTAAGAGGTTTTGTCCCAAGTGCTTTTTACTACTTGTCATTGGGTGTTCAATAGCACTGATTATTGGAGGGGGAAAAAAATCTAAAACCTCAAAAATGAAGTTAGTTGGTTTCCTCCCGACAGCAACGGAATTCTGATATATGATGTTCATGATTCTGAATCAACTGCGTGCATAATTCTGGCCTTTCCTCTTTGAATTGCTGTATTGAAATGTAGATGAGGAGCCGTTAATTTAAACATTTTCCCTTCCCAGAAATGTAGCAGTCAGAAGTATATGTGCAATTGCATGTCTGTGTGCATGTCTGTCAATTGTCTGTCATGTACTGTCCACCATTGTCTATGTAAAGTGTCTTGAGGCAATTTGTTGTGATTTGGCTCCATTTGAATTGAATTGAACTAAACTAAACTAAACTAAACTCAACTCAACTCAACTAAACTAGACTAGACTAGACTAGACTAGACTAGACTAAACTAAACTAAACTAAACTCATCTCAACTCAACTGAACTGGATTGATAACTGAATTGAACTGAACTGGACTGAACTGAACTGAACTTATAACTGAACTGAATATCCCTGACCTTCCTCCGCAGGGCATCCTGCTGGTTCGCTTCAGAGCTGAACAGCTGAAGAGTCGTCTGGCAGAGCTGAGTGCAGATGGAGACGCGCTGACCTCTCTGTCCGCACCTCCATCCTCCAGCCTCCAGGTGGCCCCGGTGAGGCTCGACGACACGGCCATTCAGCGCCTCTATCTCGCCAGGTCAGTGTCATTCATCCATTTAAAAAAAAAAGGGGGAAAAAAGAAAAAAGAAGAAATGACTCAAGTCATTATATATCAGCTTGCATTCCATTATCCATTTGCAGACCGCAGCCATGTTTCCATCAGAGTTTGGAAGCACTCGTTTTCTGTAAAGCGACGTCCTGCTGTATTTTGCATTATGTGCCAATTCAAAACAGGTGGTAGACAGGGCAGGTGAGTGATATCTAACGAGCACTTCCAAACTCCAGCACTTAGAAAAAGAATCACCTCCAAGGACACAAAGTTGCTCATAACATGTCTACAGTGGATTTTTATGAAACAAACACAAACACAGAAAGAGAATAATTCAAGCTCTCCGTACAGCTGTAATGTTGGTGAGTTTGACGTTGTGTAATACAATCAGATAGGACTCTTCTGTTTGGATGAATGGGCTGCCAATGGAAGTTGCACCTAGGTAGCACCTTGCCATTAACTTATATGGCAAGATGGCCGCGGTCTGGAGAATTCTCTTGCATATTGTACCTTAGTGGGGATTTCTATAGTCGCATTTGCAGTCTCTAGTCATGGTGCGGTGGGGGAGAGGAGAGTGGGCTTACTGTCCCATTGGCTGTATATTGGCTTTAGAGTTATCAAACTCTGCCCGAACCCGACCTGGCCCGACCGGTACCGAGCCGGGCCCAACAGTTATGCTAATTAGTCGGGCCGGGCCGAGCCTCGGGCTCAGTGATTTTCCGTGATTTTTTCTTTCTTTTTTTTCTCCTTTCAAAAAAGAAGAATGTTATTATAACAAATGTTATTTGTGTAATGTGTATACTGTATACATGTATGTATTTATCCCATTTTGAGCGGGAACCCCTTTTGGTGTTTTAAGCATTATGTTGTTTTAGCTGTTGAAAAATAGCAGATCTACAAGCTCATAGTGTGGCACAGAGTGCCGCACTACGAGCTTGTGGGTTTTTCAGAAAACTGTCAGGATTTAGAAGACATTTGTAGAATAAAGCTCAGGTCTAAATGGGTTAATATGAAGAGGGCTGCGCAGCGCACTGGCAATGGCATTTCAGCAGCACGCACTGCGCACAGCAGAGAAAAGACTTGTTACCGCTGGCTGGCCTCTGGTTTGCACACCAAATGAGCTTCTAACCAGTTAACTTGCCATAATATGCTTAAATGTTCCATCGGATTATCACACGATAGCTGAAGCGTCAGGTTTTCGTCATGCACGTTGCACTGAGCTATCTCGTTAACCCAGCTGGCTGCGATGAATAACCTAATCATTAATCAACGTCACCAGTCACCAAACGATCCATGAGTGATATAACTCTGTAAGCTACAAGCAAGTGTATGATGACCACGCAATGTGTCCATTGCAGGATACAGGCTATTTGATTTAGAAAATGCTTAGTATTATAGTGCCGTCCGTCGGCGCGCCTCGTTATATGTGCCCAAAATAACAGATCTGTAAGCTGTCGAGACACACATGAGCGGTGCGTGGATGGTTTGTAAACTTTGTAGGCTATGTTTGTTCTTTTGTACTTGGACACCGAACGGGGACAATACTTGGACATAACTGCTTCACTTCAGAGGAAACTAAAGGGAGCTGCTGCAGCTGATATTCATGTTTAGGCTACTCACCACCACTGGAAATGGAATCCATTAGAATGATGGAAATGGAACATTAACAGCCTGACGTGAGTTACATAAATCCTTTATTTCGGCGATAAGTCCGTTGAACTCCGTTCTTACTCTCACACAGAGACAGACACGGGCTTATCGGGCTTCGGGCCTAACATTATGGTAATCTTTAGGGTCGGGCTGAGCCTCGGGCCGACCCAGTTAGGGTAGAGTAGGGCTGGACTTTAATATTTGGGCCCGTTGAGAACTCTAATTGGCTTAGAGGCCAGCCAATCATGACAATCCGCCACTAGACCACGTGACTAGACTAGAAAGTCTGATCATTGATCAGCTCTGAAAGCTGATAAAAAAGTATTGTATTTACATTTTCAGTTTAGATTTAGATTAGCTTCAAATGTTATTATTTTATTTAACCCAGTTTAGCCTAAATGTATAGGAGGAATGGAGGATACGTCGGCTCACAAAACCTCACAACGCGGCATATTGTGAGCTTGGCTATTTCAAACATTTTGACAATCTTTTGACAAAAACTACTAGCACAGCTAAATATATTGGCAGATAAAATCACAATACCGGACAGGTCGATCTTAAAAAAGTAAACCACTGGAGAAAATGCGTGTACTCTGAATGCCTTGAACCTGAATAGACTCCTCCTCTCTCTCTCTGAGGCCTCATTCACATGTATCAAACACAATCAGCCACAACAATGCTTTTCCAATGGGAGTCAAATGGTTTGACATTTTTGGTCAAACCAAAAATGTTTGGTCAAACCATGTGACCATTTGTGTGGTGGCCCAAAAAGAAAAAAAAAAAAAACGACCAAACATTTGCTTGATCAGTGTTTGATATGTGTGAATGAGGCCTGAGGGAGATTTGACTGGGCCGCTCACACTCGCAGTGTGTTGCTTGTTAACAACAACGTCATTGTCTCATTGATTGACTATTGACTATTTGATCAATTCAACATTTGTATGACCCCCCCCCCCCCCCCCCCCCATTGGACTCAAAGGAAAATTAGCTGACATTCCCTTGGACTGAGATTAGAATGGCATACGCTCCTATCTTCCTCCAGTGGTACACTTTTTTGAGTGGTGCAACTAATTACTCCAAGGAACAGCAATGTCCCTATGTCCTAACCTATGTGACTATGTCCGTTTAGAGTACCAGTAGGGGCAAAAGTTGCGCTGTTGTGCCAGAAACAGAGAGAGAGAGATAGTGTTGCACTGTTGTCTGCTAATGAGAGAGAGAGAGAGAGGGGAGTTGCACCACTCAGTTCATTTTTTTTTAAACCGACCTGTCCCTATAAAGGGAAAGCTATATAGTGGGGTTCCGTCTCCATGTTAAATTTAGTTGTCATTTACAACTCATGTAAAAGTTTCACTTTCAGTACTAATTTGAAGGTGAGGGTCTATAGAACCATTTTGGTTCGAGTGGCAATCACCAAAATAAAATAATTGGCCTATAGGGGGCGTAGTCAGGTGCCAACCCCCATCAGCCCTACCAAGATATGTAAACTGTTGTAACTTTTGATTACATTATCCAATCTGAACATATGAGATATGTATGGGTTCACAAGCAGGAGTAGCATTTGGTACTTAAACCTTATTACACATATAATATTTATTTCCACCCAGTATTGGTGTATATGCACAAAAATAGCAGGAAAAACGAGCTAAAAACTAGTAATGGGGTCCCTAGACTGACCGTCATTTACAACTCAACAAAAGCTTAACTTTCACTTCTAATTTGTAGAGAATGACCTATAGAACAATTTTAGTTCGAGTGGCAAGTCTACAAATTAAAGAAATATATATTTTTGCCAAATTTCCAAAATGGCCAAAATCGGAATTATGTTTATTTGAAAAATGTCTTAATTTTCTTATATTGCTGTTTTTTCTTTGTTTTTCTTGCTATATCAAGTTAATCCTGTGTGAGGAATCAACTGGATTTCAAATATTAATGTTTTGAATAATCTGATATAGAAACAAAATAAAGATGGCTGCCAATGTACATTGAATTACTACATTACGCCTAACTTCTATCCTGTTGAACCTAGAATGGTGATGTTGGTGCCTATACCTATGTTATCATGAATGACTAATTGTATAAAAACAAAATACATATAATAGGACAATATATAATATTTCACACACATGAGACAATGCAGTACATATGTGGGGAACTAAATAGATATTGGAATATAATACACCACTCCTGTGTTATATTTGTTTATTTTATTTAATTAGTTATATGTACTGCCACTATAGGGGGCAGAGTAGCAGGTGTGTCTTAATTGTTCAGACTTGGTAGCTTTTTAGTTATAAAACTAAGCATACTGCAGAAGAGCATGAGCTGCACTGATTGCTCTCTTGTGGTATTGATATTTTGAAGGTAAGCAAAAAAGTAACACGTCATGAAGGATCCTAAAGTGTTTTTTATGAATATGGATCGTCATGGAGTGCCACGATACGGTCTTCTCCCAGCGCAACTGCCTTGTCGTTTATCTCTTGGGTGAGTTCTACCTTCTGGAATGAATGGTCTGCTGCATATGTTTCTTCACCACAAAAGAGATATTTATTACGATTAACAGGTGCACCAGTCCGGCATGATCTTCTTGCCAATGCCACAGTACCTCCAGAATGCCTTTTTTTGCACTGTCAAGTGCTGTTGCCCTGTAAAGATGCGGACAAGTTGTATGCCAGGATGCACGATTTAGCTTCATGGATTCTGCATCTGGAAGTTCAACGTCTGGGTGGGGAGAAGCGTCAATTGCTCTGAACTGACTTGCAAGGCCTATGATGTCTGTGTAGGCTCCTTCTCTACGACTGGCAACTGGATTTGCAAGAGGGCAAACAAGTCTTTCCTCAGTTTGCTTTTGGCACAAAATGCACAACTGCCATTTCGTTGTCCCAGCCATAACAGACAAATACTTTATCCAGGTTTAGTTTTCTGTTAGGGTCATATCATGACAAAATATATAAAAAATATTATATTATTATATTACTATATTATTATATAACTTTTTTATTTAACAGTTTGCCTCAACATATTAATACAAGAAAACAGTCAGCAGTGCATATAGCTACATTCACATTTACCATAATAATGAAAATAATGAAAACACAATTTCTTCCTCAGCATAATTGCTATACTGTAGCTAGCCTTTAGTTTTAGTCTGTGCTATACCTACAGGCTACTTTGGTTAATGCTAGCTCATACTATTGGGATGTAGTACTTTGGCCACTTATCCCACATGACTATCCATATTCATAAAAAAACACTTTAGGATCCTTCAAGACGTGTTTAACTTTTTTGCTTACCTTCAAAATATCAATACCACAAGAGAGCAATCAGTGCAGCTCATGCTCTTCTGCAGTATGCTTAGTCTTATAACTAACAAGCTACCAAGTCTGAACAATTAAGACACACCTGCTACTCTGCCCCCTATAGTGGCAGTACATAGTATAACTAATAAAATAAAATAAACAAATATAACACAGGAGTGGTGTATTATATTCCAATATCTAACTTTAGTTCCCCACATATGTACTGCATTGTCTCATTTGTGTGAAATATTATATATTGTCCTATTATATGTATTTTGTTTTTATACAATTAGTCATTCATGATAACATAGGTAAAGGCACCAACATCACCATTCTAGGTTCAACAGGATAGAAGTTAGGCGTAATGTAGTAATTCAATGTACATTGGCAGCCATCTTTATTTTGTTTCTATATCAGATTATTCAAAACATTAATGTTTGAAATCCAGTTCATTCCTCACACAGGAGTAACTTGATATAGCAAGAAAAACAAAGAAAAAACATCAATATAAGAAAATTAAGACATTTTTCAAATAAACATAATTCCGATTTTGGCCATTTTGGAAGTTTGGCAAAATATTTATATTTTTTAATTTGTAGACTTGCCACTCGAACTAAAATTGCTCTATAGGTCATTATCTACAAATTAGAAGTGAAAGTTAAACTTTTGTTGAGTTGTAAATGACGGTCTGTCTATGGACCCCACTACTAGTTTTTAGCTCGTTTTTCCTACTATTTTTGTGGATTTACACCAATACTGGGTGGAAACAAATATTATATGTGTAATAAGGTTTAAGTACCAAATGCTACTGCTGATTGTGAATCCATACATATCTCATATGTTCAGATTGGATAATGTAATCAAAAGTTACAACAGTTTACATATTTTGGTAGGGCTGATGGGGGTTGGCACCTGACTACGCCCCCTATAGGCCAATTATTTTATTTTGGTGATTGCCACTCGAACCAAAATGGTTCTATAGACCCTCACCTTCAAATTAGTACTGAAAGTGAAACTTTTACATGAGTTGTAAATGACAACTAAATTTAACATGGAGACGGAACCCCACTAATATAATATGAGAAATGTGGACCAGATGTTTTAATTAACCTCGTACTGACCTTTTGGATGTTTTAATTAACCTCTGCATATACTGACCTTATGGCCTCCATGCAGCGACCTGATGCTGTCGCTGCTGCCCAACGGCACCATCGTCCAGGACTGGCAGCCGTTCAAGCCTCTGTCGTCCAACATGGACATCCTGCTGAAGAAGGACATCGACTGGCTGGTGGACGACCCGGCCCGGCCTAGCGTGGCCAGCCTGTGCACCTGGCCGTTCAGGGTCCCTATTGGAGACCACTGGTAACTATACTACCTATCACTCTGTGCACCTGGCTGTTCAGGGTCCCTATTGGAGACCACTGGTAACTATAGTTATCTATCACTGTGTGCACCTGGCCGTTCAGGGTCCCTATTGGAGACCACTGGTAACTATAGTTATCTATCACTCTGTGTACCTGGCTGTTCAGGGTCCCTATTGGAGACCACTGGTAACTACAGTATCTCTCTGTGCACCTGGCCATTCAGGGTCCCTATTGGAGACCACTGGTAACTATACTACATATATCACTCTGTGTACCTGGCTGTTCAGGGTGTAAAGGAAATTTCCAAACTTCCCACGTTAGTAGTCTGGAATAAGGCATTCTAATGACAAACGGCAAGCTTTAGTCCCATGTAAGTCTCCATCCGTAAAAGTTTTTACTTTGTAATTAGATGGCTTGCTAAATAAAAAATCAGTTTTTTTTATCTGCACATCTTCGCTGTTGGGCAGAAACATTTCAACATTTTTATGTGTGTTCATCATTTAATTCTATACTTCATACATGACGTATGAACAAGAGTGTCAAGCTAAAGTGGGGGGAAATAGCTGATCTCCAATCTCACAATTATGTCGCGTGGCGATGGATTGTGAGCTTGCCGATCCGCTATTTTCACAATAGTTCCCGACATTTCTTCGTTCTTCTCAGGTATTAGGTCTCAATTTCTGCCATTTCTTCAGGTACTACCTCAACATCGACATGTTCGGTAAGGACCTGGCTCTGGTTCGCCGGCAGTTCCTGTGTCACCTGCGTCGCCACACTGCCACTCTGAAAGGTACGACCGCGTTTCATAGTTACATATTGTTGCTGTCGGGAGGAAACCACAAAACTCCATTTTTGAAGTTGAAAAAAATATTGAACCAAAAGATCATTAAAAAGCGCTTGGGACAAAACCTCTTAACTCCATTGGACGCTCAAACTGTCTGCTAAAGCAGCTAACTCCACCGCCTCTCCCCCTCTCATGCAAGTAATTGACAATATATAAAGTCACAACACCAAGTTTGATGAGGCAGTATTGCTTTGTTTTCAAAATACAATATATAAATATATTTTTCATTTTCTGAAAAACATTTTGGAGTTAGGTGGTTTTTTCCGGAAGGCAGAGATATAAAAGTTCACAAGTGTAAGCTATCGTATCGTATATGTGTCCGTCCGTCCGTCAGTCAGTCCTCCCCCTCCCCCCCACACACACATTGTTTGCATATATATCCAGCATTAAACATGAATCTGTTGCCCCGCCTCCTGAAAGGTCACGTGATGTGCCAGATGTTCCTGGACCCGCCCCTGTGGAAGCCCATGGAGGAGTTTTGCAGCCGAGCGCTGGGGGTGGAGCTTGTGAAGGAGTACACAGAGCAGTGTGTGGTGGAGTCCGACCTGTGACACACCAGCGCCAACTAACGCCACCGCCATCGCTACTACACATCTATAGTCTCGCGTTGCCAGACTGTTGCCTCTCGCAATTTTACAAATGCTTCCGTCATACTGTTTGGAGCAACGGGAGCTCTGATCATGATCAAGTGATAAAGCAGAAGTGGAGACTTCCTCCCCACTTCCATTTCGCCTTTACAGTCGCGCAAATTTATCAGAATATAAATAGAAATCACCTAAGCATATATAGCAAAGAAAATAAATGTAAAGATGTTTTAAAATATATTTCCGTCAACGGAAATGGCAGCTTCCTTACTCGGATTTTCGAGAGGTGTAGTTCCAGACTGTGGAATAGTTTGTCTGGCTACGCGAGACTACTACACATCCGACCTGTGACACCGAAAACACACAACGAAAAGCTTCCCCATCGGATCAAAACGCGAGGAGGACAAAACAACAACAACAACAACCCGGACGACAAAAACAGAGGATGAAGAATGAAGATGAAGGATTTTTTGCTTTTTTCACAGACACCCGACTCGACCGCGTTCCACTGGAAACTAGACAAAACCATCCCGGAGACCTGGCGAAACAAAGAAATCGTGTCAAGACAAAATATGTTTACTCGAACGTGCTTTTCCTTAACGATAACGACAAGTAACTCTTTAAAGGGGAGGGGGGGAGGTCTTAAAACGAGTTAGCTTCAGTAATGCTTTCTCACACGTTTTCCATTCAGTTAACCTTCTTACTCCCACCAGCCGATATAACATCTCACGGTAGCATCGTCAGAAAGAGGCTATAAGCTCACGTTATTCTTTGGAGAAAGAAGAAAACACACAAAAACAGGTTCTTAGCTCGGCACATGTCCTTAAAGGCCTCTCCCTTTTTTTTGTAAATATTAATTATTATAAATACATAAATACAAAAATATATATATATACTTTTGGAGTTGGATGAATACGTCTGCACATCTCTTTAGGCACTTTATGAAAACCTCCATAATGTCATTCATGTTTTTGTTTAAACGCTTAGCACCTCAACCGCTAAATAATTCATTCAACATTATTTTCGTTTTTTAATGATTGAGAAGTTTCTTTTTTTTTGTGGTTAAGTGGTTAAATGGTTAAGTTGAAGGGAAAGGGGTTGATAATATAAACTCAAGTAGGAGTGAGTAACAAATCCCAACATTGTCATAAATGTAAACATCTCGTATAGAACCTGGCGGCAAATCTCTTAGAAAGAGACAAAAATCTAAGTCAAAGAGTCAAATCCAAATGTTGACTCAAAGTCAAGACTTTTGACAGTCGAGCAAATAGTCTTAACTGAAGCTTTGGAAATGCTATTGTTATTAACATTATACTGTAGTTATTTAGTTAATATTAACCTTTTATTAAGGCGTCTATGCTAATTCACTTCAGTCATGCCACTAATTTATTGCTATTTTAACTCAAATGCTGCATGACATTTTTAAGAGGTCATTTATTAACGTCTGAAGCTTTAGGAAACTCTTATTTTTTATTATTTTCATTATTATGCAATCAGACTTACTGTTACGGGAGCTTAAATGGCTTTTTTACCAATTGCATATATCGGGCGTTTGCTAGACAGCTGTGCAGTCTAACACGTGGCTTAAATCGGTATCGATATTTATGTCATCATTAAGTCTTTGTCATTTGAAATCCTTGCCGGGGGAGAAAGAAAGACGAGAAAAAGAGAAGCTTTTTAAGAAACAGTTTCGCGATCGGGTTTCAAACGTCTGTCACCATCGGATAAAGTTCAGTCGCGTTATTGCGTTATCGCGTCATACAGTCGAATCCAGGACACTACATAGGGGAATACTTTCTCTTGGAAGCTTCATAGCCGACTTAAGACCCTTCATAAGAGCCTTCATAGTCTAAGACCCTTCATAAGAGCCTTCATAGTTTAAGACCCTTCATAGCGTGTCCCGTTTAGCCTCATGCGTACTGCAAGGAAGTGGACGGTGTCACTTTAAACCACCATGTCCTCAAGATGACGCGACTTTTTTTTCCGAATTAACTCTACAACTACGGACCCAAATATGAAGAGAACGTGCTTTTCATTTTCTTTGATAAAGAACAAATGAAGGACACCACTTCAAAGAGACGGATTTAACATCATATTAAAAAAAAAACTAAAATCACGTTCACTTTTTTCCACCTGAACGCCATATGAAGATCACATCTTTGGGAAAACAATCCTTTTTGAAAAAACTGACGCAAGACCAGCTGTTTCCCGATACCAACCCACCCCTTTTGTTTAGTTTTTTTTTCTTGTATTGTTCCTGTTCGGGCCAACAAGGAGAAATATTTTTTCACTTGAACTGAAGAAGGCCTTTTTTAATTATTATTATTGTTTTGCGGCGATTGAGCACTGACGACGAAGATGGCGGCGTTGAGGAAGATGCAAGCAGCCTGATCCCCTTGACAGGAGGAAGTATGCCAGCAGCACCCCCTACCTCCACCTCGATGCTACTACATATTCCACGCACACACACACACACACACACACACACACACACACACACACACACACAGACACACACACACACACACCCCAACACAGCCATCAATGAGCAATCCTCGAAATCCATTTAAACGGCTCACAAGCAAGTACACCCTCACTGGTAGCATCTGAATTTGTTTTGTTTTTGTTTTTTGTTTTTAAATCTCAAAGTCGAGACCGGAAACGTTTGGGTCCAACGCCCACACAGGTTCCCAACCTTTTCCCGGGTCAAATCAGTAGGGGCCCACTTGAACACATAGCGTTTGCGGCCACGGCAGCCAAATTACTATAATGATCAATCGGTCGATTGTCTTGCGGCTTTCGATCAATGGAACTAACATAGAAGTTCCTATTTACTGGTATCACAACAAAACAAAAAAAGGTTTTAAAATAAACAAATAATACCTGTTGATTTCCTTTACAATATTGCTTTAATAAAAACGTAAATAGTGTTGCCAATTATTTGGCGATATCCGCATTGCTCACTGGTGGGCCCTGGTACGCAGGTTGGGAACCGCTGCTGCATTAGGGTCAAACACAAGTTGTTTGTCCACAATCACTGTGGCAAAGTATTTGTGTTTTTGGAGTCTCTATCCACTGGTTGACAAAGTGCTCCATCAAACCTCTAAAGTGTGTCGTGTAAGTGTAACTGCACTGAATGCTAGCTTAGCATGTCTGCCTCCCGGTGCAGTGGTGACCCTGTCTGTGTCAGTGTTTTAGGTCGTCATTTCTGGCTCCCAAACAAATAATAAAGATCGTCTCACACCACGTTGCTCGAGCTCAAATGTATCGGTTATTATAGTCTTTCCAATGAATGGCTGAATGATACGTTGTATTCCTCATTTGAACGTGGTCCGTCTGTCCCTCGCTGTCTCTGAACAGAAGTATAATTATGTCAAAGCCTGCGTCTAAGACCATATGGCCGGCATGGGTCCACCACACACATGGGGCCAGCATGGGTCCACACATCACCAGCCCATGGGAGGCAGAGCGTTGTCAAATGAGGGTGTACCGAACCGTGATGCTGTGCGTGCACACACACACACACACACACACACACACAAACAAACACAGCCCATCTTAAAAAAATGTAAATCCGTTGCCTTTGATTGATTGCTCATTTTAAGGTTTCATGTTATAACTAATCTGTCTTATGGCAACAGAGGGACATTTTGGTTTCACAAACTCTCCTACTTCACCAGAACATTGGGACTTTTACATTGGGGTTTATGGGTGTGCCGTACGTGAAACGTGTGTGCGTAAACCGAACTGTAGTGTAAAACGACTGTCTGACGATATATATAAATGTGACCCGAGTGTTATTATGATGGTTTGTTTGGGAGACGTCGGTGGTCAGAAGAGCTGCTTCATGTGTGTTTGTGTTCGAGGGAAGCGTGAAGGAAGATGGAAGCAGGTCTTCCAGCGGTGGAGAATAATAACGTTTAATGCATCAGAGCGGCCAAGGGGATGAGTAATGTTTTATATTACATTGCATGGCCTTGCAGGGCTGTAATACTTTATTGTTCTCAGTGACATGGCCTTGGGGCTGGAGACCTAAGCTATCATGGCTTGATCACAGATTGATTTCCTTCACAGAACCCGTATAAACGTTACTCTGCCCCCTTGAATACTTCCCAAGCACACAAACACAATGAAGAAACAATGCGTTAACGATTTTGTTCATGGTGTGTCGGAACTCTCTTTTATGCAAAGCGAATAACGATGACGTTAATGCTCTGTTGCTGCACGCATCAGGTCGGCGCGACACGGTACGACAAAACTCAGGAACGTCATGTGGCTGGATATCAGCATTTTGATTGGCTCAAAGAAAGAAAAGCTTCAAGCCATCCATTTGAACGTAATGGGAGAAATCACCAGGGTTGGGAAATCGAGTTGCGTCAAATTCAAAGTTGCGTGGAAACGGTTCCCCCATGTAGCGCCGACCTGACAGTATTGACCGGAGCGTTGGTCGTTTATGGATCAACGGTTACGTTTTCATTCACACTGTGGAGGGTGAAATCTCAACGGTACAACCGATGCCTTTCTCTGTTGGTTCCACTTGTGACCCCATTTCACACATTATCCTATTCCATCTCTACTCTGGGACCCCCAAAACTGTAATGTAACATCCTCTGTGTTACTGTAAGTAAGACAGAGAGAGTATAGGGTACAGATCAAACCAAATTGGTTCCACCACGTGTACACGCTCAGAGTTACAGACCTATAACAGTCCTGTTGGACTCCTGGCGGTCCCCAGACCCAGAAGGGATCTTGTTGACAACCACAGTTTAAATTGCAGCATATACATTCCTTACTATTGCAACTTTTGTATATTCTTTCCCCAGCAGAAATGTTCAAAGGCAGCAGATGTGCGAGCTACATCGTTGTTATCGTCTCTGGTTTTGGTTTATCCACATTAGCAGCGTTTTGGTCACAAGCCTCACAACAGAGAAAAGCATGCGAAGAAATCAATCGATTCTGCCAGTATTATGTCACGTTATCTACCAACGGTCATCGCCACGGTTAAGCAACTCTGCACAGATCAACAACCGACCCACCACCCACTCAACCCAAGACAAGTCAATAGTTTCCAATTATAAAACGTGTCAATAATTTGCCATGATCTAAAAGGGGACGAGCTGCTGTACATCGGTTCATAGCGCCGATCCAAAGCAACGGGTTGGGTTGGATTGATTTCTGCACGTTGCAGAACCAAGCGGTGGTATTTTGAGAGCCGTGTCACTTTGGAAGAACATCATTCATTGTATGAAGAACATTGAATAACATCATTGCGTGCTTGTTATTTTCTGTCCAGCCCTCTTTTCCATCTTCACTGTCCTTCACCTTTCTCCCTATCGAAAAGCAACATCACGTTCCTAATATGCACAAAGCATCGCTCTGCCCTCAGAGCTTAGATGTTAGGATGCTGGCGGAAACCGTCCAGGATCTTGAGATGTTTCATCAGGATCGTAGATGTGGTGAGACCATCTTAGATGCTCAGATGTTGGGTTAATCATGATCTTATAGACGTTAAGGTGATGGGTTTATCACAATCTGAGATGTTAAGGTGGTGGTTCCATCAGGTTAGGTAGGCGTTGATGCCGTTGGCCGACTCTTACGGGTCCATGTAGTCTGTACCCTCTCGCGGAAAAAAATAACAACGGACAACATGATTGTTTTTGTAGATCCACAGTAATCATCCGAGACCCCCGAAGGCAGCCGGACGATCATACAGTGTGAGGTGACGTGTACGAGACCGATAGCTTTGGGAATTAACCACTTAGACCCTGTACGTATACAGTAGACCGGAGTCACCCAGGGCTCTATGCTAGGGACTCTGATGTTTTCGCTCTACATCTATGAGCTTACAGCACGTTATGGATGATGTTCGACCAAGAATAGGGACGCTAGGGTTCAAGTGGTTTAACCCATTGAGAGCCGAGGCCAATTAAATGCCTTCTAAATCAGTAGTTCTCAAAACATTCTCCTAATTCAAAATGACATTAACATTCAGTGTCTAACGAAACTCTTTTTTTTTCACCCAAGTTCAAAATAGCGTAGTGTACAAGATCGCAGCGTGGCACGAAGTGATGCGTTGTTAAGCTTGTATAGTTCTGCTATATTATTTAAATAGCCAACGACACAATCTAAAATGACACGCATGCTTTCCCCGGGTTTTAATGGGTTTCATAATTTGATCCTACTGTACTGTAAGGCACATCCCTGAAGGCAGTGAGTGAAGAAACCAACATGGCTGCCGCCCAGCGCAGTGAGGTGTACAACGAACCCCTTTTCCTCCCGTTTAGCTGAAAGAGCTTGATCCTCTCACCTTCTGGACACGAAGACAGTACAGTAGAGCTGTGTCACTGTACATCGTACGGTAACGTGAAACCTGCTCTGCTCAGGTTTCACCAACACTGTAGGCTCTCCGATCATGAATAATGACAGCATCGCAAGATAGATGAGAGGACAAGACACCCCCCCCCCCCCCCCCCCCCCAGTACGCACGCACACACACACACACACACACACACACGCACGCACACACGCTCTTACATGCACACTCCAACATTCAAACGGACTCTTGTTGTCATCCCATAAATCCACCTCCCTTTGTCTCGGTGTGAAAGGAGAGCCTCCGGTCTGCAACCATCTGTCCAAGTTTTAGTAGGGGGGAGCGCAGTGTGTGTGTGTGTGTGTGTGTGTGTGTGTGTGTGCACACGTGTGTATTGAACGGTCTTGGTTGATGGGAAGTCATATTTGAGCCAAATAGGGCAAAAACTGTCTCTTTGCGACAACATATACCCTGCCCCAGCTGAGAGAGAGAGTGTGAGAACGAACACTAAAACCCATTAAAACCGGGAAGGCAATTGTGTCATTTTAGATTTGAGGAAAAAAAAATATTTTTTTTAAATCTTTGCTTCTTTTAATCTTCCCTAGGGCTGGAACACAATATTTTGAGATGGGGGTCGGCGGCCAAATACATATAGAATATACATTTGGGAGGTCCTTGACGTGAAAAGGTTTGAGCACCACTGATATAGAAACATATTTTAGTTTTTCAGAAAACTGTTATAAGGTTTAGAAGACATTTGATTATAAAACTGTTGTAGGTCTTCTTGTCTTCATGGTTTAAATCAACACCATGGATTGGACAGTTTTGTTGGACACTTTCAGAGAAAGGAGTGCACGTACATAAAAGGAATGTGTTGGCTAGAGTTTGGTTAGGCGGTTACGTAACTAGTGGAGAATCTAATTAAGAGGATAAATGGCTTACACACACACAAACACACAAACCTTTCGTCAATGAATGTGCACACATTCATTCATTCATCCCCCTTTCCTTTCTCCTCTTTCTCCATCATTCCCATTCATTTTTTTTTACCCAATGTGTTTTATTTGATTACATTTTCATTTTAGAAATCAAGGTCTGAACCTAAAAGGGAGGAAGTTGGAAAGAAAAGCAAATTGATTAAGATGTATGAAATACATTGTATAAATGATATGCATTTCCACATCCTTGAGTTTTAAACGAAACATTGCTCTACAGTATACTGTATACGTTCTTAACCAATGAGTTAGAACAGGTTGCAGATTGCAGCTTTTAAAGACAGCTTTTCTTCTCAACTCCCTTTTTTTCTGAATCTCTTAAAACGTATTCTGCTGAAAGGCAGTGAGATAAAACAGACTAAATGTACAAAAAACAAAACAAACATGTCAATACCTCAATGTAGCGTGAACAAACACGCGTGTAAATGTTCTCGTTTTTTGTCGTGATGTTTCCATGTAAAGCACAACTGGGCTCTGGTGTGCACTGTAGTCACGTGACCTGAAGTTCCTCAGCCTCTGCAACGGCACAGTCGGACATTATAGGGCATAGTGGGTATGGTATCGGCCATTCATTTTTACCATAGAGATTTGCAAAAAATATTTATATCAATTATTTTAAGACTAGAATCTAGCCATCCAGGATCCTGGTGAACCATAATAATAATAATAATAATAATAATAATATTTATTTATAGAGCACCTTTCAGACACAAGTGTAGTTCAAAGTGCTTTACAAGTAAAAAAGGAATTCACACAAATGCAGAAAATTTAACAAAGGTAAAAACTAAAGTAATATAGCTTCAAATCTGGTCAGTAGAATTCATGAAATTAAAATGGAACATTTAATTCTGTGAAAAATAAATAAATGAAAAATACTAAACAAAGGGTATGTATCAAAGGTTTTATGGCCATGAATCACCAGGATCATGGATGGCTTGATGATTAGAATAATTAGAATAATTGATATGAAATATTTTTGTAAATCTCTATGTGGAAAATTAATTGGAGAGTTTTCAGTGGGTCCGGAAAACCACGCCCACTGCTATGCTCTATTGCGTGTGAGATTGGATTGGGTACCTTCGTACCACCTGAGCTGCTCAATCTAGCGCTGTCACCATTACACATTTAAGTTGTGTGTGACGATTAATTGTCACACAGATAATTGCGATTAACGATTTAATTGTCATATCATTCAAATGACATAACCCTAACCCTTTAACCACTATAACTCGAAATACTTGAAATTCTAATATTTTTGAAACATTTTTAACACAAATCTTGTCTGGGGAGGGTCCCTGGCACAAAATAATTCCAGATGGGGGTCCTCGGGCCAAATGCATATTAATTTGGGGTCCTTGACGTGAAAGAGGTTAATTTGGGAACCACTGCATTATTAAGAACACGCAAAAAGCTTCATGCCAGGCATGAAGCCTTAGCTTTTATAAGTCAGATGTATTACAATATAGCAAGACACACTTTGGTTTCCAGTTGTGCTGAGTCTTTGACCCAGAGCAGTATTGAACACATGTCTCTTTTTTGACCCAACTCTTTGACCCATAGCAGTATTGAATACATGCCATTGTTATTGTTGTGGAATGATTTTTTACTGTTCAGCCATCTGATGGGTGGGGGCAGAATTATGTGTAACACCAAGACATGGTCATTCAGTTGTCTGATACGTGGGGAGCATCATTAGGTGTAACACTCAGAACTGGTCATTCAGTTGGCTGACACATTGGGGGCATCATTAGGTGTAACACCCACCCAGACACCCAAACATTGTTGGGCTATAATATGGCCTTGATAACGTTGCGTGATCAGTACTCTTTGTAGTTACTTAAATCGTGATACCACGATGTGGTAATGATTCAAAAGCATTAATCAAAAATATAAACAAATACAATTCATCATTGTCCATAATGGCCCCATTTTACAATCCAGTTAGTGGATGCATTGATGTGTTAATCACGTTGATGTTACAGCTGGAAAATGTGGGTCTGATTTTATTAATGTCATTTTCTGCTGTGTAGTCTAACCTAATGCGTCATTATTAATCACTTGATCATGCATTCAATTATGCTACAAAAGCTGCCAAATAATTGTAGCAGAGTGAAGGAGGACTATATTAGTAGTGGACTAGACATGCTGGGAAATTGAAATGCTCTGAGAAAATCTGAGTTGTACTGAAGCAACAGAGTACTTGAGTAAATATACTTTCCACCACTGACATTGTAGCCCCCAAGCACCCGTCTCTTTCCCCATCATGCCAAAGACCTATCTAGTTGTCAAGTATCACATCCAAAGTATATACTTTAGATTATATCCAAAGTATACAGTACACTTTGTTACATCGCTGAATCTCCGTGAGCTCAACTGAAAGACCTTACAATTCCAAAATGGACGAGCCCCCTAATTGACACCATACATACTGTACAACAAAAAAACTGAATGATGGCAATAACTGATGTGCCTGATCACATGGGGCGTGGAATGTCGAAAGATCCGCCGTTGTAGTAGTGATCTAAAGAGATTGTCGCATATTATCAAATTTCGCAAAAAGGAGGCAACCCCCAAAATATTTTTTGAAAAACACCAAGTTGCCGAAACATCTTTCAACACCACTAACGGGTCCAACTCAATGACCACACTGTAAAATCCAGAGACTTAACACGGATACTGTACGAATCTGTACACTCACTGGGTTAAAAAGAAATGACACTGACTATTCTATTGTGCCGTTCAAAAATAAATCAGCGTACTGTACATTGTTATGATTTTGCCTCAGGGTCACAAAGCTTCGGTAGCCACACCTCGACTCCCGTTTTACAAAAAAAATGTAAAAGGCTCTTTTGTGTTTAAGTGTCTGTCGATCGCGTTGGCTAACGGAAGTGTCCTCAGGTCACTCCTACGTGCCGACGCGCTCGTGAGACGAGTTTGACAACGAGCCTTATGCCGGGTACGAGTTGGTAGTGTTTTTAACGTTTTAAACGTTTTTTTAACGTTTTTTAACGTTGGTGGCGTTTTGAAAAGTGGCCCTTCCTTCGGTCCTTGATATCCACCTCAGCTGTCGCACCGCTTCAGTCCAGAGCCTCACAATGAACGCCTGTGCACGCTGTACGTTTATTAATATATCGTAAAATGAAGAGGGAGAAAAAAGAAAGAAAGAAAACGATTGCAATTAGCACCCGGATTTGCTGCTGCAGAAGAGTGGGGTATAAAAAAACCCAGGTTTGTCTGTTTTAGAAACCTTTGTCGGTTATGTTGAACTTTAACGGACGCATGGTTAAAAGCTGATGTCATTGTGTTCATCGTGATGTCATTGATGATGTCGCTGTGTCCGTCGGCAGCATGAACGTTCACTTCTCTACTTTGTGAGGCTCTTTGCTGATTGGGCACAGCTGGCGCCTGTCGAGGGGATAAATAATAATATATTATGATGCCATTCAGAGGCATTTGGGGTTTTAACTGATTCTTTTTTTCTTTTCTTTTTTAATATAAACCCAACTTTCCCGCTTATTCTCAAGCGGATGATTTGAGGAATGGTGTGTGAAAAAAAGAGAAAATATTTTTGTTATTTTTTATTTATTATCAATTAATTTTTTATTAT
The DNA here is from genome assembly GCF_964188405.1 of Protomyctophum parallelum. Classification (NCBI taxonomy): domain Eukaryota; kingdom Metazoa; phylum Chordata; class Actinopteri; order Myctophiformes; family Myctophidae; genus Protomyctophum; species Protomyctophum parallelum. The sequence continues at coordinate 37,529,099 of NC_139716.1, forward strand.
TATGATTATTATTCCAGAAGAGACTAATTGTTTTTTTTTGAGAAGAGATGCAAAACTATTTTAAATACAAATAATAACTTTTTAAAACAAACCAACAAAAAGGTGTTCGTCTGTTGAGATGATGTAATGGATGTGTTTCTGTTTCATTTGTTTCTTCATCCAGATGTGTGGCTGTCTGTGAGGGGCGGGGGGGGATGTGGAGGGAGTGTGTGGGGTTGGGCATTTGGAGAGGGTGGTCTTTGGCCTCTGATATACATATTCGGTGTGGCTAGGTTTACTTTGACAACACTTTCGACATCACTCGCTCATATTGTACGCAGGCGAAGACAGCGATTTACAGCGGAGGTCTCCATACACGAATAACATCATTTTTGTTCCACCGAATACCAAACGGACAAAACTACTCTCAGTACTGAGGTTAATTTGGGAAGATACACAGTGGCATACAGCTATAGTACTATACACACACACACACACAGCAATTAAGTCATTATTTAAACCTCATTTGATTGACTATACTAATTATATTCCTGTAAAAAACACAGACATATTGTTTATTACGCTTTAACAGTTTCTTTTTTCTCCCAATGGTGATTCTCCGCTGTAAAATTCCATGGACTGTGCAGTGGCAGAGTGTACCGCTAACCGCTAAAGGCCACTCAACAGTTCCTTACATAACGAGTCATTAATGACTAATTAGACATGTGTTTGTATTGTGTTATGTAATGATGTATGACATAACAGGAGCTTCAAGGGCGGTGAGGATTTATAGAACAAATGCTGAGTGTTCATTTCAATGGTGGACAAATTAAATACTCTTTTAAACACTTCATAATATATTTTTGTAAGTAGGCACACACCGCTGGCTAATTTTAAATTGACACTCAGAATTTGGAAAGGCTTGTCATGGGAATGGGAACGGTAGTCGATAAAGCACTGCATACGATGCTCGGAGTAAACCTAGCCACAAAGACCTGACATGGAATTCAAAAAGCTATGTAATTTAAAGACCTGACATGGAATGACCAAATTCTAAAAGCTATGTAATTTAAAGACCTGACATGAAATGACCGATGTAATTTTCTGGCGACAAAGGTTAGTATTGTAAACCATTTTTAACTCTTTAGGTTTTGTGCTTGCGTTTATATATAACTTCGTTGTATAGTGGACTTGTACATGTGTGCATTTTCAACATACCATTCCTCCCTAGTATATATATATATATACCATTTCCTTTGTAGTCTGGTTTAGTATTGTAGCTATCTCGAATACGACAAGGACCTTTTAACATTTACCGATATATTAACCATACTAAATGTATTATGCAACGGTATATCTATATTTGTGAAATTGTCGGAAACGGGAAAAACACCAATGGAAACCCAGTACTTTTGTGTGTAAACTGCTGTGACGTAGTTCCCTCTAAACTCTGTAATTATGGAAAAAGCATAGCTTTTTAGATAACCTTTCAGCTACTGTTGTGCAGTTTTAATTTAATTTTTTCTGTTGTAGCTTTTTCATTTAGTATTTTAACGGAGGGCTTGGTTGAGAGGACTAATATTGCACAATGAGACGCAAATTGTTAACGCAGAACTTTGCGAGCGTTTGGCGGCCTGCTGCTTGTCAGAAACTCTGTTGTTGACATTTGTTTCTTTTGTTTGTTTTTATTTCCGCCACTTTGTTTCGTAATACTTTCTTTCCTGTTTTGAATGATTTGCTTTGTTACTGTAGGTGTCGTTTAAAAAAAAAGAAAAAGCTCAGTAAGAAATGCATGCCTGGTTGTTACATTAGACTCTGTAGTCCAACAGATAGGTTTGTGTCTCAAAGAGAAAATAATTCCTACCGGGAAGGAGAGAAAAAAAAGACAAAAAGAACAAGAAAATAAAGGTGGGTTGGGTGACATGTGTTTGATTTACAAATCAGGACCAAAAAACAAGCAAGACAAAATACAGTAAGACTAGCAAACACACCAACACATATCCTCACATGATTACAATTAGGGATGGAGCTCGTTACTTTTTATTGATAACGAGCACCTTATCGATCAGGCTTATCGAGCCAGGTTCTTTATATCGAGACCACTATCAAGCATTTTCTATTTTTTTGTGGAAAATAATATTGATGTCAATAATATTGACGGTGTGTACCGTCACTTCAAACGCGTTATTTTGTTTACCCGGGAAGCCCTGGTTGGCAGGTATCAATACACATTTAGACCGACATGTTGTGCCAGCATGGGTGATTAGATGTATTTCTCGCCTCTTGTCTTGATCGTTTTTTTTCGGGTATCGGGTTATGAGCTCCATCCCTAATTATAATCAGTATAGTGGTTATGAAAAATAACGTTAGGTATAGGGAAGACACTACATTTGGCTTTGCTTTGCAGTTTCATACGTGCAGATGTGCAATGTAGCTTATAGTAACATCTTATACCAGCCTAGTTTACATCTGGCATTAGGAAGTGTCTTGTGTTTTTATTTGTGTCTACAGTCATCATACTCTTGTAATTATGTTGCATCCTTTGACAAATTGAGAATCACCACATGTGCAGTATTTCTTCACCAAAACTGGTTAGTTTTCACCAAAAATGGTTGGATTTCACCAAAGCTGGTTAGTTTTCCAGTGTTACATTTGAATAGATTTTAGCATCAACTAAATCAATTAGCCTCATCAAACACATAACCCTAATATACTAAGCTGTACAATATGGTGATGTATACAAAAAGCTGAACTACAAGCTCACAACCTGTCGCATTGTGAAGCGTTGTAATTAGCTTGTAGCTCTGCCTATTTTCACATTTCTTCTAAATAATTCTTCGTTAATCGTAATCAAGGCAAAAGTTTGACCTAATGGTGACATTGATCTGAGGTCGTATCGCCCAGCTCTAATTTGCATCCGTTGACGTCAGTTGATATAATAACGGCAACGGTGCGGAACACACCACAAAACCTACTTGTGGACTGTAGCGACGGTGTGGGACACATCGCAAAAACCTACTTGTGGACTGTAGCGGCTTTTGAGCTTGTTGCGTCAGGGCCTTGATGTGACAGCTACGTTTGGAGGTCATCTTAGCATGAATTTCCGCCACCGCGGGTTTCTCCATCTGTATAGGAAGACAAAGCAACAGGTTTTGTTTGGTAGTCTAGAGATGGCCAAACACCAGTGCACTTCCAATCACCACATTGAAGGCCTTTTCAGACGGGGGGGAGCGACTGGCGCGCCTAGTAACTCATTTTCAATGAGAGGCGTGGTGTTTATTTTGGACGCGCAGAGAAGCTGAGAGGCGATTTTAGACGCAAGAAATTGCAGCGCGTGTGCTCGTTTCGTGCAAGCGCCCGCCGGGCCGACTAGGTCACCTGGATTGTGGTGAGCTTTTCTTTCACACTATACGTGTCCCGCAAAACCTCGTGAGCAGACCTGTTGCTGATCCAGGTGACGACGCCTGCGTTGCTTGCTGCCCGTCTGAAAGGACCTTTACTACTTGTATCTAGCACACTATACTATAGTGAACCTCCCTGTGTGACATGTCATTAAAGGATCAATTATTAAAGGTGTAGGGCAACGGAAATGGTAGACATTTAATTTGGAAGTTTTAGCTTGAAATGCTGGCTCTGAAGTTTCTGAACCAATCAGAGTGTCGCATCCCTCCGGGCTATGGGGTCTCAAAGTCTGTGACTTCCTGCATATGAATTTCGTTGTGTCAGAGAGACATGGGGAAAAGTCAGCGGATTATACACAAGCTATATACATATTTTAGCGTGATGATTACGTTTAAAACAAGTACAATACATTGTCTGGATGTCATCGTGAATGAGATTAAAAACGGAGTAGTTCTTTAATCAAAACCAGCTGTGTGGAGGAGGACAAGAAGCATGGGAATCAAACTGGTGAGCTTCATTTTTATTGGCTTTTATTGATGTGTATCTCTACACGTCATCACGCAGCACGTTTTCAGGAAGTAATCAAAAACATATTTGTATGGACTTTTGATATAAATGAGAATTTGACCATTTTTTTGGCTTCCAATTGTTAGGTATGCCCATATGATGACCACGGATATGGTCTAAAAGTGTGAAAAACGTATTTTTCATTTCACTATGGTACGACTCCATCACATAGCCATGGAGAACTTGAAAAGCAGATTACTTTGGAATCAAACTTTGATCAATTGATCGAATACTTAATTAACAAGATTGTTAAGTGGTACGAGTACTCGAGGAGTACAGTCAAAGGTTGTGCTAAAAGGGTAACTGAGTGTGGTTGGCTAAATATATATATTTTCTCTCTTTATAGGAATATTGTTGAATTAGAAGAGTCAATTTGGGTACATGTCAAATGTATACAGAATGTCCAATCAGATGAGGTCAAAGCGCACATATGCACGATTTTTAAGATTTTTAAACGATTTTAACGTTTTTAAACTATTTTAACACTTTTTAATCAAAAGCGTTAAAATAGTTTAAAAACGTTAAAATCGTTAAAATCATCAAAAGTTTTGATGATTGAAGTGCTGGAGTGCAACAATAGTCTGCTTGCCTATAGGCAACCACACTAATAACACAAAAAACATGTTTCCATTATGGTTCATTCATTGTACTCAATTCATCAGTAAGATAATGCAACACAATACATACAATATGAGATATATCTCATTATATCTATATCTTTTATCTCGTTATATAAAAAACGGTCGGTCATTCCACGTTTCGGTGGCAGCAACTCCAACGTTAGAGAGAGCAGGGGTCATCACCATGTTGACCTTTGGTGGACAATTTTGTCAAAAAACCATTTTTTCCACGACATACTGTATAGGAACATACACAATGAGTACACCAGAGAAACACAAAGAGATTGTGACTGCAACAGGTTTGTTAAGGTGGTTGCACACTGGACGCGTTTGTTCGGAAAACCGACGGACATTTATGGTGGTTCTTGCAAATAAAACCACTCCACAAAATTGCTTTATACACAGAGGACAAATTATTAGTTCAGGATAGTTCCGAAAAACGTACTTCTCCCGAATGCTGCCTTTTCGGGTATATGGCATGAAAAGGAAATGGGATCATTTGCATTTCTTTAACCATAGTAAATGTATAGTAGTAAATTCATGGTCTGGAGAGGGCAGTTTTGTGTTTGTTCCGACTTACTAACAGTCCTACAGTCTTGAGTCCAAGACCCAACCCTAAACCTAACCTCACAGGAAGCCACAGGTGAGTTTTAACATGCCACATGTTACGGTAGTTTTAACCTGCCACGCATGACGGGAGCCATGTGATAATGATAATGTGTGCACGTGCCAATAACATATGGTGATCAGATTCACTCTACAGGTACCAGTGTATACATCTCCGAGGACCATTACCTTAGTGGTTGCAGGCTTGCTTCCTTGAGAGGTTGCACTTAACTCTGACATGAATATCCAAGTTTTAACTTAGAATTACATTAAATTAACACGTCAGGATGTTTGCGTTGAATGCGGGGGACAATTCAACAAAGCAAGAATGGTGTGAATACATATTAAAATGTTTGCCTCATCATACCACATCATGTTCTGGCATAACAAGTCTTCATCAGAGATGACAAAGAAAAGCACTGTATTCATATATATTATTATCACGTCCTGATTACATTTTTTCTTTAGACAGATCATCCGGAGTCCGGATAATGTCATTATAGGTGAACATTTTCATAAATCATATATTTTTTTATTTCCTTTTTTACATGATTTGTCGGAATCCATCCTGAATGCAACAAGAATACAAGGACGTCCATTGTGGACAGACAGACAGACAGACAGACAGACGTATAAAGTGTAATGTGTTTTCCAGGGCAGTCAAATCCGAGTCATCAGGGTTTCAACAAAATGGCGGTCAAAACGGAACTAGATCCTAACATGGGGGTTTGGGAGTTGTGTGAGGAATTATCAATCATTAAATCTCTTTTTCCAAGAGAGAGAGAGAGAAAGAGACCATCACAATCGATGGCCACACTGGTAGCTCGAGTTTGAGTTGCATAGTAGCGAAAGGATGGGAAAATAAGTTATAATCAGTTATAAACATAAACAGGTGAGTCATTGCAGTGACCAGGTGACAGTTTAGCTTGCACTGATTGGTCAGCTGATGTATCCTCCTTACTGGGCTAATAATATACAATATATATAAATTATGTCATGGCGGCACTGATTTGCCCATCAGCATGCCATGGGCATATTATGGTCACTTGTCTCAAAGGACCACTTCACCACTTTTCAACCTATCTTCATATAATAGGTCCTCACTAATAATCATGAAAAAATGGCGCAATTATTTTCTACTCAGTCTGTGTCTCATAGGAGGGATGTGGGCAGTTCAGAAACCGTCTTCCACTGACATCATCGACGGGGAATACAAGCTAATAGAAACTGCAGGCTTTCTAGTGCTGAAAAGTTGCAATGCGAAAATGGAAGCCATCGTTCTCACGATAATGAAAATCTAAACAATTTTGTAAAAAAATCTTGTTTAAAAAAAAAAACTGCCTAATGATGATGTCACTGGAAGACGGTTTCTAAACTGCCCAGTGCCCACAGCCCTCCTATGAGACACAGACTGAGTAGAAACAAATCGTGCCATTTCATCATGATTATTAGTGAAGACCTATTATATGAAGATAGGTTGAAAAGTGGTGAAGTGGTCCTTAGTTAGAATAGTTTCACTGAGATCCTTGACCCCCAAAACATAGACAAAACAAACAGACACCTCGCTCATCAGTTCATTTAAGCACAATATTGGCTGAGAATAGTGAAAATCGATTTTTCATTAATGGCAGCACACATACACATTGCAGACTTTTTTAACATAGCTCATTCAAGTAAGACATTTTCACTCGTATTTCCAAATGTATAGCTGATACTGACTGAATATACTTTCTCCGATACTAGACCTGTACGTGCCCGTCAGCTACTTGAGAACGATGCAACTTGGGAACCTAATAATAATACCCGTTGTCAACTCGTTTTAACTATCTGTCTGTGTCCCTTTTGTGCCCATACTGTATATGGAGGTGTCTGTATCTGTCTGCCTGTGTCTGAAGAGTGCTGCAAACTGACTGTGAAAAGTGGACTGGTATAGTTGAAGGATATGGGCATGGGACGTTTTCTACAAGTGAGGCAGTTATTTGTCAAGCGGAAAGTATTTTTTTTTTGTGTTTCTGGGGATGATGTAGGACGGTCATATTTAAAAATGCAATGGTAGCAAGCCCCAAAATCATATTCTGCTACTTCTCCTTTGAGTCAGGATACTACTTTCAGACTAACGTGTCTATGTATTGTGAATTCATATTTTAGTGAATTAATATTTGCCTTTACACAATTTTGCCAGAGCCTATACCAAACAAATACATATCGTTAAATTGTCTTCCATGTTGTTTTTTCCGGTCAAGGAAGATAAAGAAATTAACAATCTGGCCCAATGCACATAATATGGCAAACCGATAGTGCTCGTCTGAGGACCACCTGGACTATAGAGACAACATCATTTTTGACTTAGATTTACAACCAGGACATGTCTAACTAGAAAGACAACATCATTTTTGACTTAGATTTACAACTAGGACATGTCTAACTAGAAAGACATCATTTTTGACTTAGATTCACAACTAGGACATGTCTAACTAGAAAGACATCATTTTGACTTAGATTTACAACTAGGACATGTCTAACTAGAAAGACATCATTTTTTACTTAGATTCACAACTAGGACATGTCTAACTAGAAAGACAACATCATTTTTTACTTAGATTTACAACTAGGACATGTCCAACTAGAAAGACAACATCATTTTTGACTTAGATTTACAACTAGGACATGTCTAACTAGAAAGACAACATCATTTTTTGACTTAGATTTACGACTAGGACATGTCTAACTAGAAAGACAACATCATTTTTTTAGTTAGATTCACAACTAGGACATGTCTAACTAGAAAGACAACATCATTTTTTGACTTAGATTTACAACTAGGACATGTCTAACTAGAAAGACAACATCATTTTTTGACTTAGATTTACAACTAGGACATGTCTAACTAGAAAGACAACATCATTTTTTGAGTTAGATTCACAACTAGGATTTGCCATTTAGAGGTTAGGTTTAGGAGTTATGGCTATAGAGTTACGGCACGCCGTGAGGTTATATAGATTGTAAACACACACACACGTGTTTGTGCGCACGTGCGTGCATGCATGTGTATATGCACGTGTGTGTGGTATGGATGGGGGAGGGCCGGGGATGTGGTAGAGTATAGCTCCCCCCACCCCCACACTCTGTCCTTCCAAACGACACGCGCCCTCCCGCATGCGTCCTCTGCAGTGCATGGTGCAGCAGAGCAACCGAGTGCATTTACACCAAGTATACTGGTGCATGTATTTAACGTAAATTACTTTTATAAAGTAATTTATATTTGTCTCGTACGTATCAGAAACAAATACGGTATTGTATGTTTTACTACTATGTTACTTTGTACACATTTAGACTACTATCGCAAAACATACATTATATTAACCACTGTATAGCTTGTATTTATATTGTATACCCAGTGGTGGAAAAAGTACTCAAATGTTGTACTTATAAGTAAAAGTATCAATACTGCAATGTAGATGTCCCGTATTCAATCGGCATCAAATGTAGGCCTACTTGAGTACTAAAAGTAAAAGTACTCCTATTGCAGAAGGTCCCATTCGACAAGTTTGACAAGTTTGACAATCTTTTGAACATCTACAAGCTCGCAATGCGTTAAAATTAGTAACTAAAGTATTCAAATAATTGTAAAAGTACACATTATGGCTCTGAGAAGTAGGCTAGTGTAGTAGAAGTAATAGTATTGGAAATAATCAAGTAAAGTACAAATACCGCAAAAGTGTACTTAAGTACAGTACTTAAGTAAATGTTCGCTACTTTCCACCACTGTGTATAGTATAGTACCCCAACGATCTCACAAGCTGCAAGCTCAGCTATTTTCTGAAAAGGTTTTTAATTTGGTAGTAAGTACTGAGACTCCACTACATGTCAAGGAAACATAATTGTACATTTTTCCTCAATTATTTTACATAATTGTACATTTTTCCTCAATTATGAAGTGATGTGATGAAGATGTAGATAATTATTATTATTATTATTTACAATACATACGTAAACAACTCAAGCCCTACTTTATACATTACATTCTAAAATCACATCACCATCGGCTGCATTCTTCTAAAAGGAATATAAGATACATTTCATTTTGGTATACCAGTAAAGTACATTTTGCTACCTAAACTGTGGTACTTCTGCTCAGGTGAAATGTTGAATACAGACGTTTCATTCATTCATTTATAATTACATTTTATAAATACTATATATATATATATATATATAGTGGTGATGATGCTTTGATTCAAAACATCAAAGTATGCCGACGTTTTCCCCCACTTTTCCTCTCATCCATCCCTGCATCCCTCCCTCCATCCCTCCCTCCATCCATCCATCCATCCATCCCTCCCTCCCTCCCTCCCTCCCTCCCTCCCTCCATCCCTCCCTCCCTCCCTCCCTCCCTCCATCCATCCCTCCCTCCATCCATCCATCCCTCCCTCCCTCCATCCATCCATCCCTCCATCCATCCATCCATCCCTCCATCCATCCATCCCTCCCTCCATCCATCCCTCCCTCCCTCCCTCCCTCCATCCATCCATCCATCCCTGCATCCCTCCATCCATCCATCCCTCCCTCCATCCATCCTTGGCACAGATTCTCAGGGTATTGGGAGGATGGCAGCCTGGCATGTCAATGCCCGAGAGAGTCCTGCACGCGCGCGCACGCACATACACGTACACACACACACACACACACACCCCTCCCCCCCTCTCATTTGGCCGCCGAACACCAATCAGAAGAACCCCCTCCTCATAGAACAGAGAGGGGAGGGGCCAGGGGGGGAGCGGTTGAGTAAAATTCCACTGAAGACCTCTGGTGCATGTGCTGTCTGTGATGTAATACTGTGTTACCCAAACTATGGCTACCAAGACCCCACTGTGGATCAGGAACACATTCCTATATACTGTGTTACCCAAACTATGGCTACCAAGACCCCACTGTGGATCAGGAACACATTCCTATTAGAGATTCGCTAGTATAGCGCATATCGGAATCGGCCAAAGCGGCCATAAAAAATAAATATTGTTATCGGATATAATGCAGATTATTTTCACCAATATTGATGACGCAATAATAATGTGACCATCAATGGCTAAATTCGACATTTAATTTGTGTACTCTCTACTATCTCATGCAATAGTCATTCAGTAGTGAAAACAGACTGTCTGGAAAAAGCGTATTGATTGATTGAATACTTCATTAACCCATTTAGAGCATTTTCAGGTCATGTACCCTCAAAAATATATGTATTTGGCCGCTGACCCCCATCTGAAAATATGTTGTTCCAGGGATCTCACCAGAAGCAGAGACTTGACTTAAAACGTTTGCTCTGAAGGAATATATATATTCAAAGATTTGCGTCACATTTTCAAGACTTTTCAAAAATAGCTAAAGTATAACATAATGCTATAAACACCAGAATGGGTTAGCAGGCTTTGGGCCAAGCCCCTATAGGGCCCTATAGGGGCCCCTATAGGGCCTAGGGCTTGTTTACATTTTGGTCCTGGCAGATATGACCCTGCAAATAATCGGAGATCGGCAATATCATTTCATAATCGTGCACCCCTAATTCGTATGGGTCACAAGTAAATAATAACGCTTTTCTTTTTCACTATACACATTTTTTTATTCCATGAGCCCTGAATGGACCCCGAATGGGCCCGGAACCCCACCTCTCTGTGTGGAGTTTGCATGTTCTCCCCGTGTCCCCTAGAGGGCAGTGGTTCCCAAACCTTTTCATATCAAGGACCCCCAAATGGACACAAATTACTAATTAGCACACACACACACACACACACACACACACACACACACACACACACACACACACACACACACACATTGACAATAAAGATAATTTAATGTTTGTGTTGGCACATGTTTGTGTTTGTTCTACATCACCTCGGTGAGGATCGTTTTGCCTTTTATAGACAAAGTGTTTGACCGCTCTGTAGCCTACGGTTTACATTTCTGCCTAATACAGTATTCAATCAATCAATCAATCAATCAAAAAGGAGCAGACCAAGTACAGCCAAATCAGGTCAAGTTTACAAATTATTGAGTGGTTAAAAACTTAAAATACACATTAACATGAATCCAATTAAGCTATTAATTGAAAACGTAATAGGCTATCCCTGCTTCATCTATCTCTATAAGGGGAAGACCCCTGGTCTAGTGAAGTCTAACATTGTCACTGTCTTTGTCGCCCTCGTGTGTACAAAAAGTGAATCAATTTTTTTAATTCAATCATGCAAGTATTTTTGTTATATTTTATTGTAATGAATTCAGCTATAGTGTAGATTTCTGTCCTAACACAAACATTAAATGCCATTGACAATGAATGGAAAATTTATGTCATATGCAGACGTGTAAATTGACAATGAATGGAGAATTTACGTCATATGTAGAGCAAATGATGTACTGTACAATGATAAGAGCACCCCTCACTTCACACAGGTGTGATTTTTGAGGGCCTCCTATATACAGCTTTTGTCCCCACACCAGCGATGCGATTCTTCTTTGTTGAGCCTCCATTAAAACAGGATTTTCAAAGCGCCGTATCCCCCCAAACGCACCCGACGATCGTAAATCATTTGTGAGTTTGTATGGCACCGCATTGAAAATGTAGCTGGTTGTACTGCTAGCTAAAGGCTGTGAGCTGTGTTGTGTGGTGTTGTTCCCCTTCCGGAAGCCCCCCCCCCCCCCCTTTCCTGTTTAACCCGGAAACAATTCAAGCGCCGTATAATGGGAGCAGACGAGAGGCACATCTGCAGTCAATGCATTTGAACACTAGATGGCAGTCAAAGATTTAAGGCTCTGTTCCATATAGTGTACCTACAGTGGTTCTCAAACATTTTCATTTCAAGGAACCAAATTTGGTTCCATTTGTACTCTCGAGTTACAGACCCATACGGGGCCATCTGGAACCCACTCAAGGACACTTTAAAATCCCCATTTTGACTGCAGATTTAGCACCTCACCCACTCAAGGACACTTTGTGACCCACTGGTGTAGCAGAGTGCTTCCAGTGAGCCAACATGCACATGTAGCAGCACCCTGACTCTGTTCGACCAGAATGGAACAGAGCCTTCATTAGCAGCACCCTGACTCTGTTCGACCAGAATGGAACAGAGCCTTCATTAGCAGCACCCTGACTCTGTTCGACCAGAATGGAACAGAGCCTTCATTAGTATCATGGATAACACCTGTGAAGGAAGTCAGAAGAGGCCCAGATGTAGGAAGATTCCGATCCTTTGATGTTGAGTATCTGCCAAAACCGACTTTCCCGATCTGATATTATTATTTTTATAGAACACTTATGCCATATCACAATATAGTACGATCATGTTCTTTTGCTCCCGATCCGATTCCAATCATTTAAAAATGATGTCCGATCGGGCAGAACTGATCACGTGATCGGAAAGGGACAACCCTACTGTCAAGGCATGGTCTGATGTGCATGCAAATCAAATGACAAAAGAACAAAAAACTTAACAAAAATATATATATATTACATACATAAGAAATAAAAAAACAAGGGGGTAAACCCCTAAAATTAATTAAAAAAAAGACTACAAAATAAAAATATATAACTAAAAAACATATACAAAAAATATATTTGGCTCTCAGGCTCTCCATCCTCGTTGCGAGGGGCGGGCAGATAATGTTGACAAATAGAGCTCCGGTAACAAAATAAAAACGAAATAAAAAAACTAATAAATAATACCAATTTACAAAAAACGGATGGCACAGTGGCCACCAATCTATATTCAGCATGCACGGTTTCCTCTGAGCATAAACTGCGTGGAACTCTGGGTTTCTTTTCTCCCTCACCAAAACATGCAAGTTATAGGTATACATTCTCAACATCACAGCTTTAAAAGCAGTGGGTGAAACTCGTTTTTGGCACAACTTACACGCACATTGCTTTTGCTTTGCGGTCGAGGGTGGTGCAATTTCACTACCAGGCGGTAGTGAAACTGCACCACCCTAACTCTCTCTCTCTGGTTAGAATGTCCTGTTAGATGCCGCTAGGGGGCTGAATGTCTTCAGCTTCAATGAGGTTATGCCAGATGCATTTTTTTATGTGCCGGCTGTAAACTTGTTGATCGTATAATATTTCGTGAGCACTTCCTTCAGGTTTACCCCATATAGGGTTCAAAGTATCCAGTCCACAATAAACAGAGCAAATCAGGGTTTGTTTGGTTCACTGGTGATCACCCGTGGTGGGAGGAGCACTCACAAGTTTAGTAACTTAGTTACTAACTAACTTACTCCACCCAATCACCCAATACTGTTCCCTTAATGCTATTTAGGACCACATAGGCTTAACTCTTAGCGCTCCTTATACGTAGCGGTAGCAGTTAATGCCGATCACTCCCTAGGTAGTCGGTTCCACGGTGGAATTGTATACAACAAAGCTAGTCCAACACTTAAGAAATATACCCCCTTTAAATTAAATAACCTGCACAACAATCAACAAAACATTTTTACCTCCCCAGTACCCGGGCGACAGAGTAAGGCCTCATTCACGCCTAAAAGACACCTGTCTTGTCCGTCCGTGTCTTGTCTGTGTTTAATGCATTTCCAATGGAAGTCACATGGTTTGACCAAACAATTTAGTTTGATGGCCATGTTCTGCCCCCCTCCCCGCCATCAAACAGACATGTTTGGTCAAACCATGCGACTTCTATTGGAAATGGATTGGGGCGGCCATTAAACACAGACAAGACAGCTGTCTCAATAGTGTGAACGGGGCATAAGACGGGGGCCTAAGTGCTGGGGGGGTGGGGCTGAGCTGGGGGAGATAAAAAACTTCTGACATTGAAGTGTGGATGATCGGTGTTCTGTGTTCAGGGACTTAACATTTTGTCAAAGAACTCCAGCTCTTGCTTCGCTCTACCATGGCGTCGCTTTTACGTGATGGTTTTGCTGGCTGCGGAGATAAACAGTCGAAAACAAACCTGGAATACTGTGAGCTAATAATAGCTAATCTATTTGTCTCTGGGTGTTTTCCTATCATAATGGGCTGTAAACAAACAGTAAGATCAAAAACTAAAACTAAATAAAATCATCAAGAAGCTTGAAGAAACAGCAACAAATCCTGATTGCTGTATTATACTGTTCAATGCCTGTTGACACCAGCAGAGGGAGCACTACGTTAGCTTGAGATATTACTCAAACTAACTTAGTGCAGCACTGCAGCTGGTTAACAATGTTGGGCTCGGGGACCACCAACGGTCCAAATGGGCCCTATACAGGACTAACTCAGAGTGTTACACGTGGAACCAAGTGAACCCTTACGGTTGGAGGGTCCATTTGGTTCCCTTTGTGCACTCTCAGAGTTCACATTAACACTGAGGGTGTTGATTGTATCAAGTAGTCCATGGACTAATATATATATATCAAAGTGAAGGTCCTTGAAATACAAAAAGGTTGAGAATCACTGTAGTCTGTGAGCTGACACGCAAGTGTGTCTCTGTGACGGTTCTATGTGCATTTTTTACCATGCATTACACAAGGTGTTTACCTCTAAATATCTACCTACCTATACCGTATATATACACAAAGGTGACTAGCGTGCCAATTATACTATTAGATTGCTTGCACTGTGGAAAATATGTAACATAAAATATGCCTAATCATGCATTCAACTGAGCCTTCGACTGAGCCTACCTACCAAACTTGCAAAACACCAACAACGATATGCAAGAGCCACCCAGGTGGGGGTATATGCCTAAACCTAACGTTGCCTCACGAAGAATATGCCTAAACCTAAGCGTAAACCTGACAAAATGTATGCCTAAACCTAAGCGTAAACCTCACAAAAAGTATGCCTAAACCTAAGCGTAAACCTGACAAAAAGTATGCCTAAACCTAAGCGTAAACCTCACAAAAAGTATGCCTAAACCTAAACCTAACCTCACAAAAACTATTCCTATAAACCTAACCTGAAAAACCAAGCTCCTCCTGGGGTATACGAATCACCTGAAAAAGAGGCTCTCGTGTCTATCTAGCAGGCGGCAGTGGCTCAGGAGGTAGAGTGGCCACGATCCCGGGCTCCGACAGAGTTAGTGTCGAAGTGTCCTTGAGCAAGACACTGAACCCCTAGTTTCTCCCGATGTGCAGGTTGGTGCCTTGCATGGTTTCCTCCGGCATCGGTATATGAATGTGTGTGTATAAATGGGTGAATGTAATGCACAGTCTATGTAAAGTGCTTTGGCTAAAAGGAGCTATATGAATGCACCATTTTCCTCAAAATTACTTCTCTCTGGGTCGTCCTCAGACGAACCCTCAATCGTCGCTTCCAGTCATCCCGGTTCTCCATACATCTGGCCAGTTTGTTGGTACTTTGGGCTCCTGCATCTTTCTTAAGTACATCCACGTATGTTAGTGTGGGACGTCCTCATGACCGGTGCATGTGTGTCGGTTCCCACAGCACTGGATGGCAGGTCCTAGTGTCTTTAGCAGTGTCCTGCTAGATGTATTATTTTATAGCTCACCCTTGCTCACCCTTGGCATTCCATCATACACATTATTGTTGGTAGTGTGTGAACTCTTGCTGATATCAAGTACTGCATGGTGTAGCACCCGTCTAGAGGCTTCTGCAGGGTTGGCTTCAGGATCCAGCATTCACTGCCGTATAGGAGAGCAGACTCTAGGCGTTGCATAGAAGAAGCCAAGTTTGATTCGACGGGAGGAGGTTGGCGGTTCCATAAGCTGCCCTATATATACCCAGCTCAGACACTCCCCATGTGACCGCCGTGCAGGCTTCCCTCGAAGTCCTCCACCTTGAAAGAAACCTGCAGCACCTTGTCTCCGACGCGGTGGCCGTTCAGCTTGGCGATGGCGTCGATGGCCTCGTCGTAGCTGTCCATGGTGACGAAGGCCAGGCCGCGGCACTTGCCCGTGCGGAAGTCGCGGATCACCTTGACGTCGGCAACGCCGCCGAACGGGCCGAACATCGCGCGGATGAGCTCCTCGTCAGCGTCCTGCTCCAGGTTGTAGATGAAGATGCGCGGCACGCTCGCCCGGTGGTCCACGCCCCCCTGTTGGTGGTGGCCGTTGTTGCTGTGCTTGTTGTGGTGGACGGTGAAGCCTGGCCCCGCCGCTTTGTTGGCCTGGTCCTCCGAGCCGGAACGGAGCTGCTGCTGGGAGGCGGCCGCCGCCTCCCGCTGGGCCGCCACCATGGCCTTGATGCCCGGCCCGGGGCACAGGATGGGCTTGGAGATGCGGATCTTCTTCTGGGCGCTGGGCGGCCGGTGGCCGTTGAGCTGTCGCGTGGCCTCCTCGGCCTGCGCTCGCTTGTCGAAGCGGACGAACGCGGCCCCCCGCGACCGGCCCGCCTCGTCCAGGAGCATGCGCGAGTGGATGATGCGGCCGTACGGTGCGAACAGCGCCTCAACGGCCTCGAGCGTCATGGTCTTGGGCAGGTCGCTGATGTATATGTTGGCGTCCTTGATGGCGTCGGAGCTGGGCCGCGCGTACGACACCTTGATGGTCTTGGTCTGCAGCCGGAGGCCGTTGAGCGAGTCGATGGCTCGGCCCGCGTCGGCCGGGCTCACGAAGTTGACAAAGCCATACTGCAGGCTGTGACCTTTCACCTTGTCCATGATGACCTTGGCGGAGGCCACCGTGCCCACACTGCTGAAGAGCGTGCGCAGCTCCTCTTCGGTGGTGCTCTGAGGGAGGTAGTTGATGATCAGGTTGGTCCGGACGTCCCCCCCTGCTGGCGTGCTGGAGTCATAGCAGCTCATGTAGAAATGTTTTTATCTCTTTGTAATTTGAGACCTTGTTGAGAGACGAACAAAGGGTTTTTTGCAAAAAAGTAGCGAATATATCGGATGCTCCCGTCGGTTGGCTACATATATGTGGCCACGGAGACATTACGTCACCGCTTCATTTCGACATTGTGTCGTTATTGGTCAATCTCTCAATGTCTGGTCCCGGGGCCCAACAGGGGTCCAAAGTGACCCTTACAGGTCCGTAACTCTGAGAGTGTAACAAATGGAACCAAATGGACCCTTACGGGTCTATAACTGTGAGAGTGTAACAAATGGACCCTTACAGGTCTGTAATTCTGAGAGTCTACAAATGGAACCAAATGGACCCTTACGGGTCTGTAACTCTGAGAGTGTAACAAATGAACCCTTACAGGTCTGTAACTCTGAGGGCCCTATTTTGCGTGTCTTAAGTACCAGGTCTTATAACTTAACTTAACTAATAAGTAAACAAATACAAATAATAATAAATCAGATATACTGCGTGGATGCAGTATTACCATTATTGTTATCATGTTATCGTGGAGCAATGTCCTACTCTTCTGTAGGTCTACCTGTCTGTAGGCTTCACAACACAAGACGTTGATCCTTTGTAGATGTTTTTATTCCAAAGTTATGGTAGTGACAAAATGCCTGTTTTGCCTGTGCCTATGAGTGTCAACCTCTAATTGCACTTCCACGCTTTCAGCAACAGAGGGCGCCAAAGGACAAGCAGAGAGTAGGCCAACCCTGAAATAATCACAGCCATGAGCTGCAGTTTTTCGTTTGTTTGACACGAGTTCAGGGCAGAGCCATGTCTTATGTCTACATCTAAGGCTTTGGTCCAGGGGTGCCGGCGTGCCGCAGAATACTTTGATATTACTTTGATATTAATATTTGGAATGTATCAATGAAGATAAGGTGATAATAACGAGGTTAGGCTCAACGGACAGTCACAGCTGCGCTGCAGGTCCCCAGTCTCCCCCTCCCCTCTCTCTCTCTCTCTCTCTCTCTCTCTCCCTCTCGACTCACGTTCCTTCTGTTTACAAGAGTGCTGGCCTGGGCAGGAAGCGAAACGAACCAATCACGTCTTTTCTTTTCGAGTTGGAGTACTCACTGTTAAATGTTTATGTATATTATTACGACTGAGGGCGATTTGTTTCTGGCCTTTCAGATTCGTCTGGTTTCCATGGTTACGGTTAGTTTATTCACTGCTGGCAGGTAGGGTATTGTGTTTCAGGTGTTAAAACGTGTTCGTCCCTGGGTGGACTCGAACCACCAACCTTTCGGTTAACAGCCGAACGCGCTAACCGGTTGCGCCACAGAGACTGTGTTGCTTTGGACTAGATCTTAACGTTATGGCAGTGACGTCACCAGCCTCGACTTTATTGAATAGCCTACATTATTAGGCAGAAACAGTAGAGAGTATAGTCAAGCAGTCTAGTCTAAAAAGATATCTCACCGGAAAACTAGAAGTCCTTGATGTCTTGTTTCCATTCAGGTCCTGAGGTAGGCTACTCAATTCATAATCAAAACCTGAAAAATAACAAAATTCAAATAATCATAAAAAATAAACATGTATTGTAGGCCTACAGGTTGGAGTGTATTACTGTGTGTGTGATACAAAGGGCAATTCGAAACTGGCCCCCGTATAATCTGAATCCCCCATTTCTCCCCTCACTGTAGGCTATATGTTTTTTCCCTTTATCTAAGATGATTTCCTCTTTATGGCTATATAGAAGTGGTATGTATGTCTCTAAATGTTATGATGAATTGAACAAGGTGGACCCGCTGCTTTATTTGGTCGTCCACTCACAGTTGACAGTTTTTGTATTGAGTTGTGCTTGAAATGTACTGTAATTCTGCAAACTGTTAATCAATCGAAACATTTTTAGGACGTTTGTATGCCTAAGACTTGTTTACATCAAGGTCCTCCATTTTCAATTCATCTGAACATTTAAAGACGTAGGTACAATACACTTCTTGGAAATGCAATTATGGAATGCACGTGCTAATAAAGAATATAAAAAATATTGCCTTTATATTAACTTGTAACTATTAAGTTGTTTTTTATTAGCATATGCAATTATGCATTCCATAGGGCTAGACCACACATGGGCATATGACATCATCAACTTGCGACAGGAGCAGTCCCTATTGAGTGAAAGATTCGCAATTTATGAAATAAATATTTAAGGTGTTTTTTTTATTTTTGTTATAGAGGGCAAGTATAATGTTTTAAGGCATATTTGTCTCATTATCCAGGGATCCTTGACTGTTGGTAGGGCCGGTGCGTTCCACATTTTAGCATTGGTATCCCAATAATCATGGACACCATCAGACCATAGAGTCTATATGTCCCATACATTAAACACATCAAACATTATTTTGTTTTATCGTCATGTAGCCTACCTTTAGTAGGTTTTGGTTGAATCACGTCAACTTGTGTGAATCCTGGAAGTGCATTCCACTGTTTCAGCAACAGAGGGCGCCAAATGACAAGCAGACGATGAGCCAGCCCTAATAACATGCAGTTGTAACTTTAATAATATACAAAAATAAACATTCAGACAGAACCTATTGAATACTGTTAATGTTATTAATGTCCATTGATTGACTGACTGACTGACTGAAAATGTATTCACAGTATGTAGAATGGGTACAGTTCAAAGTAACGGAAGTACAGGTCAATGCAAAAACTGCTAAGAGGATAAAACCAGAAAAGTACTAAGGCTTGTTTACATCAGGTTCCTCCATTTTCAATTCATTCGGCTCCACTCTCAGAGTTAAATTGACACCACAGATGTTTCATTGGGCTCCACTCTCAGAGTTAAATTGACACCACAGATGTTTCTTTGGGCTCCACTCTCAGAGTTAAATTGACACCACAGATGTTTCTTTGGGCTCCACTCTCAGAGTTAAATTGACACCACAGATGTTTCTTTGGGCTCCACTCTCAGAGTTAAATTGACACCACAGATGTTTCTTTGGGCTCCACTCTCAGAGTTAAATTGACACCACAGATGTTTCTTTGGGCTCCACTCTCAGAGTTAAATTGACACCACAGATGTTTCTTTGGGCTCCACTCTCAGAGTTAAATTGACACCACAGATGTTTCTTTGGGCTCCACTCTCAGAGTTAAATTGACACCACAGATGTTTCATTCGGCTCCACTCTCAGAGTTAAATTGACACCACAGATGTTTCATTGGGCTCCACTCTCAGAGTTAAATTGACACCACAGATGTTTCAGGGAATCCACAGTGGTGGAAAAAGTAGGCATATACTCTTTTTATTTAACTTAAGTAAAAGTATCAATACTGCAATATAATTACTCTATTACAAGTAAAGGTCCGGGACTCAATATTCACTTGAGTATGTAACATATTGGTATCAAATTGTACTTAAAGTACCAAAAGTAAAAGTACTAATTATGCAGAATGTCCCATTTCACTCAACATAGCAGATCTACAAGCGCATGATGCGTCACATCGTGAACACATTGTGAGCTTGTAGATCGGCTATTTTCAAATGGCTGAAATGTATACAAGGCTGAAGTGGTTAATGTATGTTTTGTAATAGTAATAATGGAATGATCGGAGCTTGGATCCGTGGTTTATTTCAACAAACAAGATGCCATTTGTTTCAACCAATGTGTTAAAAGTAATGCTACAGTATGTGCATCTGTATACGAATACCATATAAAAGTAGTGTTGCCTGAAGCCCATCAGCACAACGTACCAGTGTTGTTTTTGTCGACTAAAACTAAGACGAAAAATGTTCGTCGACTACCTTTTTTCACTGACGGAAACTAAACGGAAACTAAATGAAAACTATAAGCTATGATGACTAAAACTAAGACTAAATGTATTGACAATTTCGTCAACAGATAAAAACTAGATTAAAATGTTAGGAAGGGACTAGTGGACATTTTCCACTTGGTTGCATCCTGAAAATAGCCGATCTACAAGCTCACACGTTGTGAGCTTGTAGATCGGCTATTTTCAGCAAGTGTAAAATCAAATCAGTCATTACGACGGCATCAAGGTACACTAAAACATTCCAGGTGACTAAAATGTGACTAAAACTAAATGAAAACTATTCAATATCACTAAGGTGACCTTCACACCAGAAAGCTTTACTGCGATTAAAAAAATTCCTGCTACACATTGTCGGAAAGTGCGCTTCGTTTGGCAGGTGTGAAGCATCATTCGAATCCTAATGCGCATCAAAGAACGAGATTCTACTCCGACCAAAAACGGGGGTTTCGCTTCGCTTCCAATCGCACTTGATTACGATTCGGTGCAGGTGGGAATGCAATCCGCAGCAAATAAAGGAAATGAAGAAAACAATGTGGCGGGTGAGAAGCTAAACACAGTTGGAGACGGAGAAGGCATATTTTATGCAGCGCAAAGATGTCCCGTTACCGTGGATAGACCATGGAGCTATAAAGGATAGACGTAGTCGAATGAGGTGACTGAAGCCCTGGTCGAAATGAGGACGAGTAAATGTATCAATTGCTTAAGGAAACACATAAAAACACTGCAGTGTAGCCTACAGAATATTCTGTCTGTCTGTCTGTCTGTGCGTAAACATGGAGTGCTGTCACTGTGTGGGGACTTGGGAGTAGGGACTTTCATCTCGATAAACATTTTGTGCTGCTGTCTGTTCTCAGTGCACTCAGCGCTGTGCCTCCATGCCCAAAAGAACAGTGTGTGGCTGCGTGCGTATAGTGAGAGAGAGAGAGAGCTAGGGAGAGAGAGAGAGGTCCAGTCCCTGACGGCACGACACATGCACGTATGACGTTATCATTTTAACACCATAGATTTCACTGTGTAGGCTATAATTTATGAATTGAACACATTGATAAGGTCCCTGCTGCGTTTCCAATTGCTGCGGATACACAGCGCAGTGTGAAGGCAAACCGCAGCAAATTAAATATGCAAGAATCCCAACTTCTCCGCCCATTCGCATCGAGTCTACCGAAGTATTAGGTGAGAATGTGACCTAAATCAAAATTTGCTGCCAAAAACAACACGTACGTCTCCTCCTGGCCATGTGTCCACATTTAGGTGAGCGGTATACAATGTGGTCTCTTGTTGTGCATGTAAGAGACGTGTTCAAATCCCAGGTAGACATACCAAAAAAATGTAAAAAGATAGTAGCTGTAAAAGTGAACTTTAATGGTGCGACTAATTTCTATTAAGGCTTGTGTGTGTGTGTGTGTGTGTGTGTGTGTGTGTGCGCGTGCTCATTTGAATAATGGTATTTTTTGTTCTCAAATTAGCTTGTTTTATGTTTTTTTCCTTGCAGCCACTTGAACTTTGACCACAGAAATGAAAGAAATTAACATGATTATGTTTTATAGCTGCCATTAATATTCAAGTGCTCTTATAATGTCTGTCTGTCTGTCTGCCTGCCTGTCTGTCTGTCTGCCAGCTAAACATGTATCCTTTGTTGTAGAATAATGATAATAAAATAGCTTTAGTTAAAAAGCACTTTCCTGAACGGAAATGAGCACTGCAAAAAGATAACACAAATGACAAAGGACACACTTAAAATATTACAATAGAAGAGAACAGTTACAGAAGAAATAATAATAATAAACATTATTTATAGAGCACCTTCCATGTCATGAAAGGTGCTTTACAATAATAAGGTAAC
The DNA here is from genome assembly GCF_964188405.1 of Protomyctophum parallelum. Taxonomy (NCBI): domain Eukaryota; kingdom Metazoa; phylum Chordata; class Actinopteri; order Myctophiformes; family Myctophidae; genus Protomyctophum; species Protomyctophum parallelum. Next base: position 37,551,689 of record NC_139716.1, read on the forward strand.
ATGAGATTAACTAATACATTAAAATGGCAATACGTTATGTTGTTTTTTTTTCAACAGATACGCAGAGCAATATACCACAATGGTGTCATTGATTGATTGATTGATTGATTGAACATTTACATTTTGTAGAATGGGTATACAGTTCAAGGATGCATGGTACGGTCAATTTATTTTGTTGTTTTTGTCACATTTTAGATTTTCTTTTATTCTCAGTGGAGAGTGAGAGAAAGAGAGTGAGAGAAAGAGAGAGAGAGAGAGAGACAGAGAGAGATGGTGATGATGTCTCCAGACTCTTCATCATGCGTGGTTGAGCCATAGAGTTATATAAACTAGAGGGCAGACTGCCCCGCCTCCACCATTCATTGTAATGGAAGTTGTTCACTGGCATTTGAAGCACCCAGAAGAACGCTCTCCTCCCGCAATTTCTCACAAATGTGGAAGTGCTATAAATGGCCTGACGGCGCCTGAATCCATTCACGAGCGAGCGCGCCGTGCGTAAACCTGCTGCGCGCTCTTTTGCTCGTGCTATACGCGCGCCCGTCTGCAGTACCAGCTTTGGCCAGTACTATAGGGTATAGCACGGCTTCAACGTTGGCCAGCCACTCTGGGGGGCTTGGGTTGAGAGAGCTATGGGGTCACTGCTGGAATCCACCTAATGACAGACCACACCTCCCTCCGATCTCACTGGTCCCTGGAATCCACCTAATGACAGACCACACCTCCCTCCGATCTCACTGGTCCCTGGAATCCACCTAATGACAGACCACACCTCCCTCCGATCTCACTGGTCCCTGGAGCCATCCACCTAATGACAGACCACACCTCCCTCCGATCTCACTGGTCCCTGGAGCCATTCACCTAATGACAGATCACACCTCCCTCCGATCTCACTGGTCCCTGGAATCCACCTAATGACAGACCACACCTCCCTCCGATCTCACTGGTCCCTGGGAATCATCCACATATATGACAGTCCACACCTCCCTCTGATCTGATTGGCCACAGAGCATGTGGCCATGGAGGGGACGAGACGATAGGCTCGGCGTGGCACAGCCAGTCACAACGTGTTGCTGATCATTCAGTATATGAAACATGACGTCAACTGTCAAGTGGAATTTTGGGGATATTTAAATAGGTTACAGTCCGTCCCCCCCTCCCCCCCAGGCTGTGTTCAGTGTCCTGAGTGGATAAGGCATGTTCCCACGCAGTGTGGATGAGCTAAATACTTTAAAGGAATAATTCACCCTCCGTCCCATAAAAACGCCTTCATATAATGTGGCCATTTTCTGATTCTTCCTAAGGGACCCGTTCACTGAGAGAGACAGATGAAGCAGGGTCCCCCTTATAGCTGCTTTACATATAGGTTGTGCATTACGGAGGAAACCTGCACATCATCGGGAACAATATAGGCGGGGTTCAGAGTCTTGCTCAAGGACACTTCGACACTAACTCTGGGGGAGCCCATAGGGTTCGAACTGGGAACCTTGCGGTTCCATCCGGCCGCTCTACCCCTGAGCCCCCATATTTGTGCATCCCAAAGGTCAAATTAGCCTTCGTGTTTTTGGGAGATAAACAATTACCGCGAAAACATATTTACAATATATTTACAATATCACTTATTTGCCAATTATGTATAATTTGGCTGACCGGTTGAAACACTTTTAAGCCATTATAGGCGGGAACTCCTTTGTGTTTTATGTTATACTTTAGCTATTGAAAAATATCCGATCTACAAGCTCATAGCGCGGCACCGAGTGCCGCACTACGAGCTTGTAGATCGGATATTTTTGAAAAATTGTGTAAATGTGGCGCAAACCTTTGAATATATTCTTTCAGAGTGAGCATGTTTAATTCAAATCTTTGCTTCTGGGGGGATCCCTGGAACAACATATTTTCAGATGGTGGTCGGTGGCCAATTACATATATTTTTGGGGGTCCTTGACATGAAATATTGAGCACCACTGATATAGAAACATGAGGTTTTTCAGAAAATTGGCATGATATAGAAGACTTTTTTTTTTTAATTTCGACGTCAGGCCTATAAAATAGGGTTAAACCATTATCAGCCATTCTTTCTCTATAGTTACTGCACTTTGGCTTTGTTGGGTAGAGTTGTGAACAGAGTTTATTTTTCCTCGCTTTTTGCGTGAGTAGAGAGAGAGGCACGTTTATCGACAAGCTGTCACTAATGTCTCAGTGTGAGCTTTGACACGAGACCGGCTGGTCGCGCTGCCTGCTCACATCAACGTCCACACAGCGTGCACTCCCCTATTTCCACACGACGCCATTGATCCATTGAATAGTGAATACCGGTACTTTATTAGTCATAAATGTAAACAACGCAGAGGTATACAGTCAGACATCAAGGCTAAAAGGATAACACAATACTGTATTAACACTATTAACGGGGATCATTTGGTTCCATTTGTACATTAATTACATTAACATTGATTTTAAAATATAAATCGGGGTCCCAGAGATAGAAATTCCATTAAATGGGGGTCTGGGCGTAGACTAATGCATGTCAAACTGGGGGTCCTTGAAATTAAACAGGTTGAGAATCACTGCTAGAGCCGTAAAGATCTTCTCTCAGGAAACGGTTATATGTGATTATATGTAATTGGCCGCCGACCCCCCATCTGAAAATATGTTGTTCCAGGGACCTCCCACCCAGAAGATTTGAGTTAAAAACGTTCGCTCTGAAAGAATATATATTCAAAGATTTGCGCCACATTTTCACGATTTTTCAAAAATAGCAGACCTACAAGCTCATTTCATCATGATCTATGATGAAATGGTTGTGGCGATGATGAAAACGTGAAGTAAACAACATTCACTGAGGAGAAGATGGTTGGATGACATCATCTGTCAGACAACTCATCCATCAAACATCCCTGCTATCATCCATCCATCTCTCTCTCTCTCTCTCTCCTCATTTCTCTCCATGTCATTCTTGTTCAGTTCACATGATTACGTGCATTTGCATCTTTAGCGCTTTAACTCTGTAACGACTGCATGTGCGTGCGTGTGTGTGTGTGTGTGTGTGTGTGCATGCTCGTGGCTTGTGCTTGCAAGCTCGCGTGTGTGTGGTGTGAGCTTGTGTTTGTGCGTGTGTGCGTGCATGTGTCTAAACACATCACATACTAATGCACATTATGTGTCATCCACGCCCTGCAGGAGAGAGGTGAAGAGTTCACGCAGGATGATCGCCCCCTAGTGGTCATCACCGGGTGACATGGGGCCCAGACGGTTAGCTCAAGCGCCTGCGGCCTGGGCACCTAGGCTGCCTGGGCACCTAGGCTGCCTGGGCACCTAGGCTGCCTGGGCACCTAGGCTGCCTGGGCACCTAGGCTGCCTGGGCACCTAGGCGGCCTGGGCACCTAGGCTGCCTGGGCACCTAGGCGGCCTGGGCACCTAGGCGGCCTGGGCACCTAGGCTGCCTGGGCACCTAGGCGGCCTGGGCACCTAGGCGGCCTGGGCACCTAGGCGGCCTGGGCACCTAGGCGGCCTGGGCACCTAGGCTGCCTGGGCACCTAGGCTGCCTGGGCACCTAGGCTGCCTGGGCACCTAGGCGGCCTGGGCACCTAGGCGGCCTGGGCACCTAGGCGGCCTGGGCACCTAGGCGGCCTGGGCACCTAGGCTGCCTGGGCACCTAGGCTGCCTGGGCACCTAGGCTGCCTGGGCACCTAGGCGGCCTGGGCACCTAGGCTGCCTGGGCACCTAGGCGGCCTGGGCACCTAGGCTGCCTGGGCACCTAGGCGGCCTGGGCACCTAGGCTGCCTGGGCACCTAGGCTGCCTGGGCACCTAGGCTGCCTGGGCACCTAGGCTGCCTGGGCACCTAGGCTGCCTGGGCACCTAGGCGGCCTGGGCACCTAGGCTGCCTGGGCACCTAGGCCTGGGCACCTAGGCGGCCTGGGCACCTAGGCCTGGGCACCTAGGCGGCCTGGGCACCTAGGCTGCCTGGGCACCTAGGCTGCCTGGGCACCTAGGCTGCCAAGCCAGCCGGACGGCGTGCCGTGGGTTCGACTCCTGAGCCTTTGCCGCATCTCTTTCCCCTTTTCCTGTCTATATACTGTTCACTATCAATAAAGGCATAAAAAGCCCAAAAAACAATCTATTAAAAAAAGCTTGTATAGATCGCCTGTTTTCAGGCCATATTTCTCGTTTGAAATATGGCTTATAGTATGTAGATTGTTGGTGCCTTAACCCATTTAGACCTGACGACCTGACAGTTTTCTGAAAAACCCATGTTTCTATATCAGTGGTTCTCACACTATTCCATGTCAAGGACCCCCAAAAATATGTAATTGGCCGCCGACCTCCATCTGAAAACATGGTGTTCCAGGGACCAGTGTTGTTTTTGTCGACTAAAACTAAGACGAAAAATGTTCGTCGACTACATTTTTTCACTAAAACTAAGACTACATATATTGACAATTTCGTCAACATAAAAACTAGACTAAAGTGTTAGGAAGGGACAAGAGATCCAGTATAAGTCATTTTTTTATTTTACACTTGGTTGCATGCTGGTTGGTTGCATCAAGGCCCGCCAAAATACATTTTAGTCGACTAAATCAACTGTAGATTTAGTCGACTAAAATATTATGACATTTAGGGCTCCATTTTCGTCACCGCTAAACCCCTTATCCCTAAACTTATTTGCCTTTTTTACTATTTTGAAAATCATTTTTTAATAGTTCAACTAGCCAATCTACATTGACACATTATGAGCTTGTAGCCATTTTAACTATTCAAAAATGTTTTGCAAAATAGTAAAAAAAAGGAAAATAAGATTAGGGATAAGGGGTTTATAGAGGTGACGAAAATGGAGCCCCTAGTCTAAACAAAACTAGACTAACACTAAGACATTCCAGGTGACTAAAACGTGACTCAAACTAAAAGAAAACTATTCAAGAGACTATGACTAAAACTAAAATCTAAATTTGCTGCCAAAAACAACACTAACAGGGACCCCCCCCCCCCCCAAACTTAATGCTGGCGGAAATTGGGTTAGCTCCACGCATGGCAAATCCCTCCCCACCCCTTCTATGGTGTACTACAGGATAGGGTGTAGGTAGGCCCAGGCCGTAGCGTAACGGTCTGGGCACCGGACTGGTAATCCAGTCGCAGTGTGCCACGGGTTCGACTCCCGGACCCGACACGGCCTTTACTGCATGTCATCCCCCCATCTCTCCCCTGTTTCCTGTCAGCCTACTGTCTGTCCCTTCAAAAATCAATAAGGCTCACCCCCCGAGAATGCATACGGAGCAGCGGTACACAGACTCTCTTTCATGCCAACTGCTATCAGACTCCATAATGCAAATGCATAAATACTGCCTCCCTCCATATGGCCATATGGTCCTTGGATGGTCCTGGTATTGTCTGGTTATGTTCACTTGTTGTTGTTTTTTCTTCCTGTTTGTCCAGTAGTTTTAGCTTTATTTGTGTGTGCCACATTATGCTTCAATTTCCCCTCTGGGATTAACCCATTCAGGACGGGAACCCCTTTTGGTGTTTTAAGCATTAGGTTATGCTTTAGCTATTGAAAAATAGCAGATCTACAAGCTCATCACGAGCTTGTAGGTCTGCTGTTTTTGAAAAATCGTGAAAATGTGGCACAAATTTGGAATATATATACTTTCAGAGCGAACGTTTTTAACTCAAATCTTTGCTTCTGGGAGGTCACTGGAAAAGCATATTTTCAGATGGAGGTCGGTGGACAACCCTAATTAAACCCCCCCCCCCCCGCCTACTCCTAATAAACCACACCGTTTGCCCACATCTCACCATGCACAACACCAACTACATCTGACCATGCACAACACCACCTACATCTCACCATGCACAACACCAACTACATCTGACCATGCACAACACCACCTACATCTCACCATGCACAACACCACCTACATCTCACCACGCACAACACCACCTACATCTGACCATGCACAACACCACCTACATCTGACCATGCACAACACCACCTACATCTGACCATGCACAACACCACCTACATCTGACCATGCACAACACCACCTACATCTGACCATGCACAACACCACCTACATCTCACCATGCACAACACCACCTACATCTCACCATGCACAACACCACCTACATCTGACCATGCACAACACCACCTACATCTGACCATGCACAACACCACCTACATCTGACCATGCACAACACCACCTACATCTCACCATGCACAACACCACCTACATCTCACCATGCACAACACCACCTACATCTCACCATGCACAACACCACCTACATCTCACCATGCACAACACCACCTACATCTCACCATGCACAACACCACCTACATCTGACCATGCACAACACCACCTACATCTCACCATGCACAACACCACCTACATCTCACCATGCACAACACCACCTACATCTCACCATGCACAACACCACCTACATCTCACCATGCACAACACCACCTACATCTCACCATGCACAACATTACCTACATCTCACCATGCACAACACCACCTACATCTCACCATGCACAACACCACCTACATCTGACCATGCACAACACCACCTACATCTGAACATGCACAACACCACCTACATCTGACCATGCACAACACCACCTACATCTCACCATGCACAACACCACCTACATCTCACCATGCACAACACCACCTACATCTCACCATGCACAACACCACCTACATCTGACCATGCACAACACCACCTACATCTGACCATGCACAACACCACCTACATCTGACCATGCACAACACCACCTACATCTGACCATGCACAACACCACCTACATCTCACCATGCACAACACCACCTACATCTCACCATGCACAACACCACCTACATCTCACCATGCACAACACCACCTACATCTCACCATGCACAACACCACCTACATCTAACCATGCACAACACCACCTACATCTCACCATGCACAACACCACCTACATCTCACCATGCACAACACCACCCACATCTCACCATGCACAACACCACCTACATCTGACCATGCACAACACCACCTACATCTCACCATGCACAACACCACCTACATCTCACCATGCACAACACCACCTACATCTGACCATGCACAACACCACCTACATCTGACCATGCACAACACCACCCACATCTCACCATGCACAACACCACCTACATCTGACCATGCACAACACCACCTACATCTCACCATGCACAACACCACCTACATCTCACCATGCACAACACCACCTACATCTCACCATGCACAACACCACCTACATCTCACCATGCACAACACCACCTACATCTCACCACGCACAACACCACCTACATCTCACCATGCACAACACCACCTACATCTTACCATGCACAACACCACCGGCATGCTTGTCCAGACATAACTCACTACTTTGCATCCATGCAACGGTCATAATTATTGCACAGTTTCCATTTGTATGAAAAACCATGTTATTGCGCAACATTTCACAGTGACGCAAATTACATCACATTTTAGGCCACACCCCATTCCACTGCACGCACGCACACACACACACACACACACACACACACACACACACACACACACACACACAGGACGCAGCAGTATAGTATTGTACAGTACAGCACAGTATGGCACAGTACAGTACAGTATGGTATAGTATTGTACAGTACAGTACAGCAAAGTACAGTACGGTACAGAATGGTATAGTATTGTACAGTACAGCACAGTACGGTACAGTACAGTCTGCTACAGTACAGCACAGTATGGTACATTACGGAAAAGTATGGTACAGTACGGAAAGGTATAGTACAGTATAGTACCGTATGGTACAATACAGTATGGTGCAGTACAGTACAGTCTGCGACATAACATTACAGTACAGTGCGGTACAGCACAGCACAGCACAGTACAGTACAGTACAGTACAGTACAGTACAGTACAGTACAGTACAGTACAGTACAGTACAGTACAGTACAGTACAGTACAGTACAGTACACTATGGAACAATACAGTACAGTCTGTAACAATACAGTACAGAACAGTCTGTAACAATACAGCACAGTACACTAAGGAACAATACAGCACAGTACACTAAGGAACAATACAGTACAGTATGTAACAGTACAGTACAGTATGGAACAATACAGTACAGTACAGTATGTAACAGTACAGTACAGTATGGAACAATACAGCACAGTACACTAAGGAACAATACAGTACACTATGTAACAGTACAGTACAGTATGGAACAATACAGTACAGTACAGTATGTAACAGTACAGTACAGTATGGAACAATACAGCACAGTACAGTATGTAACAGTACAGTACAGTATGGAACAATACAGTATGGTACAGTACATACATTAATAATGCACTGTGCTTCGGACAATTTCTAATGAGTTGTTCGGCCCGAAGAATTGTGTTTGTTGTCATGATTTGTCACAACTCAAGTTGGCTTTGTACGACGCTTAAAAGGTCTTTAAATAAATACTTTTTTGAAATGTCTATGAGGAAAATGAACGGGGAATAATTTCCTGGGCCCTGGTAGGGGGCGGGACTGCGACGCTCTATACAACTAATACAGTACAACAATAGTAATTAATAATAACTCACTGTGTATACGTTCAAATTAAAAAGAGATTATTTAGACATAAAGCTCAATGCAATAAACACAGTATCATTTGACCTCCGCTAGGAACTAGGTCTACGGCTCATCAAACATGCAGACAGTGGCATATGGCGTGCCAGGCCATGCATGCACGCACGCACACGCACGCACGCGCACGCACGCACGCGCACGCACAGAGATCCATTACGGCCCTCTTTATAAGAGCCAGGGGTCAACAGTTCACACATCTGCTGCCGTTGCCATGGCAACTAGCTGCGGCTGCCCCGATAGGCTGACGATGCCTCCTTGAAAGCTCCTATCTCCATATTCACACTTTTTAATTATATATATTGTTTTGTGTAATTAGACAGACAGACAGACAGACAGACAGACAGACAGACAGACAGACGGTTATGGCGTCTTCGGTTCAGGACAGAAGCGTATTCGTTGTACACACGGAGACACAATGGTGGCGTCGAACAACAACAACTTTGTTGTTGGTCTGATATTTTCTGCAAAAAGCGTTTCCCACACTGTATACGGTTTGCTGCGTGTCGAGGACCCGTTCTACAAATGCCGTTCTAAATCCTGAGAGTTTCCTGAAAAACCCCATGTACTCGGTGTCCGCGCTACGAGCTTGTAGGTCTGCTATTTTTCAAAAGCTAAAGTATATAATGCTTAAAACACCAAAAGGGGTTCCCGCCCCCAAAATGGGTTGTGGTTTTTGTATGTACTATTTCTTAATAGATAATTTGAACCTGTTGAAAGTAAAAGAACAAGAGCTCGTCACAACTCGTCACGTTTCCTGAAAAGTCAAGGTCTTGGACACAATATATATGAGCCGAATTTACAATGTACAGTATAGGCATTTAGCACTCTTATAATCCAGAGCGATTTACAGTAGAGCAAGAACCAACACATGGTAATACATCAAATACGTGATAAAACACTGGAATATCTATAGGCCTATATAATGAAACTATTGTCTACATAAAATGCTATATCTAAATGACATAAGTTGAGCCTTTGCATACACACCTGTAAGGTCGTCGAGGCTATAGGGCCAGTGCTACGGCAGGTGCTACTACGCCGCTACGGGCTATAAGATGGAGTCTGAAAACGTGGGGTTTCAGACGATACGGCGGAGGATTAGGACCGAGTCTGCAGTTCTGATTGCAGTGGGTTCCAAACAGGATGGTGGGGAGGTGCATGTGCGTGCATGCGTGGAGGTGATGTGAGGGAGGACAGTGTGTGTGTGTGTGTGTGTGTGGGCTGAAATATGGTGAATAACTACAAATAGAATCTTCATTTGCAAACCTCGTCTACTCCCTCATGGTGTCACATTCATACTACATAAAACATGTCCAAATGAAAACACAGGCTCACTGCGACCTCATTACTGCGTTGTACCGTGCGTGCGCGTGCGTGTGCGTGCGAGAGAGACTCTTTTAAGGTAGCAGAGAAGTATAAAGGTGAACGTAATAAAGAAGAGCAGAGAATAAAAGTGTCATTAAAATCTCCCTATAGGCTGTTCAGTTTGTTTAATGTAGAATGCTGTTCATTGTTTATTACATCATGCTTATGCCATGTTTATTGTTATTGTTTATTATGTTTTAATGGGGGGGAAATACAGGATTATGAGACAAACATTACCATTTAGGGCTGCAAATATACATTAAATAATAATATGTATAAGCTCAAAACATGTCACAAAATCACCTGTCATCAATTATGTGTTCTTTTAAAATCCTTTTAAAAGGGAAAATATACAGTAATTGTATGCAAATAAACCAATTTATTCAATTTAATTGTTGCACCCCTATTACCGATTATATTTCTTTGCTTTATTCTAATTTTGACTTTAGTCTAATTTTGAAGAAATCCTATTCTATCAGATGCTATAGTTTAATTTGTTATTACAAATTCAATTGTCTATAAAAGGCAGGACGTTTACAAATCTTAGAAAAACTAGAGTTCCTTCTCAAACGAATGCCTTTTGATGTTTGAAGTGATTGCTTATAATAAAAAAATCACACTTATTTGAAGTGAGGGGAACTCTTATCATCATCATACATTATCACATTCCGGCCAATCACAATTTGGAGTCCTCGCTTTCCTGTCATTCCGACCAATCACAATTGGCGTCCTCACTTTTTATCCTAAATACATACATTGCTCAGCCAATAAAATCATCGCTATGGGGTGATCAGCCAATCAAATCATCACATTCCATGCTACGCACACACAGACACACAAAGCTGTGCATAGGGGGCTATCATACATGTGCTGTGCATCATCACACATCACATTCCATGCTCAGCCAATCCAATCATTCCCGTGGTATACACACAAAGCTGGGCATAGGGGGGGGTCGCACTCCTCAAAAAGATCCAATGATCTTTGAGGGGCGCTAGGCCAGTGTTGTTTTTGGCAGCACATTTTGATTTTAGCTTTAGTCATAGTCTCTTGAATAGTTCATTTAGTTTTTAGTCAGATTTTAGTCACCCGGAATGTTTTAGTGTCTAGTTTTAGTCGACTAAATGTCATAAGATTTTAGTCGACTAAACCTACCATTGATTTAGTCGACTAAAATGTGTTTTGGCGGGCCTTGATGCCGTCGTACTGGCTGATTTTACATTTGCTGAAAATAGCAGATCTACAAGCTCACAACGCGTCGCAGCGCGACCAAGTGTAAAATGACTTATACTGGATCTCTTGTCCACTAGTCCCATCCTAACATTTTAGTTTTTATTTGCTGACAAAATTTATATTTATTATATTTATTATTTTTTATAAAATATTTAGTCTTAGTTTTAGTCATCATAGCTTAGTTTTCATTTAGTATCCATTTAGTTTCCGTCAGTGAAGAAAGGTAGTCGGACATTGTTCGTCATAGTTTTAACCAAATCAACACTGATTGTGTGGGAGATGGGCCAATTGGTTGAGCAGTGCATAACGGTTGTGACACGGGGGCTGATACTCCAGATATACAAAAGCATATGAAGACGGAAAGATGTGAGGACGCACATTGTGACTGGCCAGATTAACCCATTCTGACCTGAGATCAGATTCATACGAGGTTTCCGCCGGACACACACTGGTCTGATGAACCCATTCTGACCTGAGATCAGATTCTAAAAATGTCAGTCGCTTTTTTAAGTGCAGTATAATGTCCAGTCCAGGCATAGGAGAAAATAGCAGACCTACAAGCTCGTATCGCGCCACTCGGTGGCGCGCTATGAGCTTGTAGATCTGATATTTTTAAATAGCTAAAGCATAACATGATGCTTACACCAAAATGGGTGCCCGGTCAGAATGGGTTAATGAGATGACGTATGTATGATGATAGTATGATAAGAGCGCCCTCACTTCACGCGGGTGTGATTTTAATTCCAGTAATTGCATGAAGAAATGAAGGAAGAAAGTAGTATTAGTGGAAAATAGCTCGTGTAGTCGTAGATCTGCTATTGTCACTATAGCTAAAAAGTATTGTGTTCAATTAACACAGTGGGGTGTTAGAGGGTTCCAGGTGGTCGTCAGCTAAACGGTGAGAGAGTTGGTAACCAAGTGAACCCTTATAGATATTTAACTCAAACCGTAAGGTAAGGTCCATTATTGTCAAATATCTGTATTACTTAAGAAGATACAATTAGAGAATGTAGAAGAATTGTTATTTTGATCAATGTTTGCCTGTTATGCCTCCTAATGGTACAAACATCAATACAGCATGGAATCGTAGACAAAACCTTATCTAACGATAACAACATATTGAGGCTAAAATTGAGGTAAAATCTCATCAAATGGTGGTTGGTCCATGGCTCAAATGCTGAATAAATAATGGACATTGATATAAAGTGATGGTATCAGTGGGGGGTTGGGGGGGGTTGGGGGGGGGGGGGGGGGGAGTCCGTGGGGGCCAAATGCACATCAATCTGGGTGGTCCTTGGAAAGAAAAAAGAACAGTAGAGAATGAGAGTGAATTATAGGCAGTCGGTTTTGTGTGTCAATTATTCATGGTTATGTTTCTGCGAACACCCGGCCAACGAATAAAAACCACTCCACTTTATACCTGCTGCTATCCATTTGTGACTCTTGAGAGCACGTACCAAAACGTTTGGTACACATGCTCTCGAGAGTTGAATTAGCGTATTGGTCAGTGGTCAGAGAGAGAGAGAGAGAGAGAGAGAGAGAGAGAGAGAGAGAGAGGCAGTCAGAAAGGAATGGGTCATCATTGTAAGCCCTGGACTCTTGTATGCTATGATGCCTGGACTGGACATTATACTGCACTTAAAAAACTGGTGAGATATTACCTTTTAGGCTTATCTTTGTGTTTGGTTTCAGTGCTCATTTTTTCACAGATAATACAGATTTAGTCTTATAGTCTTTTTGAATAACACGCCATTTAGTTTTAGTTATATTTCTAGTCATTTGAAAATAAATTGTCTTAGTCGACTAAATATCAAAAACCTTTTAGTCTCTCAGTCTTAGTCAAAATAATTAGCACTGTTTGGTCATCACAGACATATACTGGATTTAGACCTGAAATAATAATCACAGCCTTGTTCTTTTGCAGTGTAACATGTTGTAAGAAGACAAGACGACTTGTGAAATTACAATTATATATTTTAACATATTAACCCACTCAGGGCAGGAACCCCTTTTGGTGTTTTAAGCATTATGTTATACTTTAGCTATTGAAAAATAGCAGATCTACAAGCTCATAGCGCGACACTCACAATTGTGAAAATGTGGTGCAAATCTTTGAATATATTCTTTCAGAGCGAACGCTTTTAACTCAAATCGTTGCTTCCGGGGGGTCCCTGGAACACCATATTTTCAGATGGGGGTCGACGGCCAATTACAGATCATTTTTGGGGTCGTTGATGTGAAATATTGAGCACCACTGATATAGAAACATAGGTATTTCACAAAACTGTCAGGATTTAGATTGGACGTTGTTATTTTCATTGATTTATATCATTTAATTTGTATATATGTATTGTATTTAAATTAATTTGTATCTTTCTATATTAGCCACATTTCACTATATGCATGCAAGAAATGGATACCAAAATAAAGAAGATGATTATAAAAAAAAAAGAATCTGATTTATTTTGGCCTTAACTCAACCATCCTTTTTCCAGCAGAAAAAGATTATTATTATTATTGGCAGAAAGGAGATATTTAAACCGTTTTTGCACTAAGATTATCACACTTGATTTGATTTGAAACCTTGTGTCTCCACATTTATTTTATTTTAATAATTGCCTTTACTTCACCATAATACGAGCACGCTGGGCAAGACCTACATACGCTTATAGACGCTGTCATTGTTTTTTTTTGGGGGGGGGGAGGAGTTGGCGGAAGTTGCAGGATTTTGGCGGAAGTATACCGCTCGAGGAAATTACCTTGATTGCTTTACAAATCTGTTTACATTCCTCCGTGAATGAAACAAGTGTTGTGATTGGTCGGAAGTATATATAATATCGTATCCGGAGGAAATACATCTGACCAACGTTCCGAATTAACGTCGTTAATTAATTCCGAATTAGCCTTGTGACCAGGCTTTTCTCTTCGCGTTTTCTCTTCTAAATGTTTTTTATAAGGTAAACTACACTGTTGTGGCTTACCTTATGAACAGTTTTGTCCCAACCCGACCCTTCGGTGTGGTTTGGGCTTTAGCATCATGTTGTACTTTATAGCTGTTGAAAAATAGCAGATCTACAAGCTCGTAGCGCGGCACTCAAGCTTGTAGGTCCGCTATTTTTTCCGAATAATCGTGAAAGTGTGGCGCAAATCTTTGAATATTCTTTTAGAGCGAACGTGTTTGAGCAACACTGAGACATTAGAAACATTAGGTTTTTCATAAAACCGTCAGGATTTAGTAGATATTTGTGTATAGAATGGAGTTCAGGTCTAAAATGGGCTCAAGGCGTGGGAACCGAGGCTACCATACGAGACCAGAGGGCATGGGAGCAGTAGGGGACGGACGGACGGACGGACGGACACACCATCAGTCTCATGAGGACGGGGGGCGGGGGGGGGGAACGTCTCCTCCACTTTTGAGAAGGAAGAAAAAGTTAAAAGGTGTGACGATGAAAGCCTGAGGACTGTGTGGAGCTGCAGGGACCCGTCTGTGACATCACACAGGCTATATAAAGAGGGTGGCGATGCTATAGTTGCAACGTGGAAGCAATGAAAAAATATATAATAATTTAAAACATCAGTCTGTCTATACACTTTTGTAGTATTATTTTTGAGTGGTGCAAACCACTCCTACAACCAGCTTGCAATGTCCTCGTACCTGTTTGTTTGTGTGTGTGTCTGTGTGTTTGTTTGTTTGTTTGTGTGTGTGTCTGTCTGTCTGTCTGTTTGAGCATGAGTATGTGACTTAATAATAGCAGTAGGGGGCGCCAGAAACAGTGAGAGGGGTAGTGACTCTAATGAGAGAGAGTGAGAGAGAGAGAGAGAGAGAGAGAGAGAGAGAGAGAGAGAGAGAGGCGGGGGGGGGGGGGGGGGAATTGCACCACTCAGTTCACACGTGTGTGATTTTTTGATCAGATTATTGGATCCAGATTTGCCTTGAAATCTGCAACAAAAAAAAATCCATGAAAGAAATATGCTGAAAATGCGCAAAGTTTAAGTCAGCCCCAAATCGCGGTTCCCTCCCCGGTTATGAAATGCACACACTGGAAATATCAGATTTACAAATCTTCGGCTATAGTTTCACTATTTATTTAATGATAAACAAGTAACCGTTTTGTTACATACAAGGTTTCAGTACAGGTTAAACCCGGTAGTCTCTAGGACCGGGGAAGGGATTATTTTATGTTTTTACAGTGTAGGGTTAGGGAGGTCGTGTGTGTGTGTGTGTGCGTGCGCGTGCGTGCGTGGTCCCAGCGCGCGGTGCATTCACGGTTCAGTGCAGGGCGGAGCCTAACGCAATGTGACGGCACAACCTTTACTGTAAGCACCATAGCATGCACGCACGCGCACATGCACACGCACACACACACACCACAGCACATCATATCAGCGAGGCTGACCCAACCCTGAACCCAGCGCTAACACGGAGCAAATTAACATCAGCATCACTAAAGATAGATGCTTACCTCTCTCTCTCCCCCTCCCTCCCCTCTCTCATCCCTCTCTCCTCTCTCCTCCCTCTCTCTCTCTCCCTCTCTCTCTCCCCCCCCCCCCCACCCCCTCTCTTCAGATCTCATATAAAGCCGTGCTGCCAGCCCAGGACATCAACTTGATGTCAGGTTGAGTTAGCTCACGCATGCATAGTAAAATATACCAGATATACTCTAGTAAATGTATCATATACAAAATATACTCTAGAATAAAGTGTATCATACAAAATACGATAGGAGGCCTTGAGCATTATATGTTATACTTTAGCTATTGAAAAATAGCAGATCTACAAGCGCGGCACCGAGTGCCGCACTACGAGCTTGTAGGTCTGCTATTTTTTGAAAAATCTAGAAAATGTGGCTCAAATCTTTGAATGTATATTCTTTCAGAGTGAACGTTTTTTTTTTTTTTTTTTTTTAAGATATTTTTTTGCGGCTTACGCCTTTTATTGATTTTTTTTAAGGGATAGAAAGTAGGCTGACAGGAAACGGGAGAGAGATGGGGGGATGACATGCGGTAAAGGCCGTGTCGGGTCCGGGAGTCGAACCCGCGGCACACCGCGACTGGATCACCAGTCCGGTGCCCAGACCGTTACGCTACGGCCTGGGCCAGAGTGAACGTTTTTAACTCAAATCTTTGAATGTATATTCTTTCAGAGTGAACGTTTTTAACTCAAATCTTTGAATGTATATTCTTTCAGAGCGAACGTTTTTAACTCAAATCTTTGCTTCTGAGAGGTTCCTGGAACAACATATTTTCAGATGGGGGTCGGTGGCCAATTTTATATCATTTTTGGGGTTTTTCAGAAAATTATTATTTAGAAGACATTTTTTAAATTTCGCTGGGGTTATGTATCACACAAAATACATAGTAAAATAAATGTATCATACAAAATAGCCCTAATATTGTAAATGTGTCATACAAAATATCCCTACTATTGTAAATGTGTCATACACAATATCCCTACTATTGTAAATGTGTCATACAAAATATCCCTACTATTGTAAATGTGTCATACAAAATATCCCTACTATTGTAAATGTGTCATACAAAATAGCCCTACTATTGTAAATGTGTCATACAAAATATCCCTACTATTGTAAATGTATCATACAAAATATCCCTACTATTGTAAATGTGTCATACAAAATATCCCTACTATTGTAAATGTGTCATACAAAATATCCCTACTATTGTAAATGTATCATACAAAATATCCCTACTATTGTAAATGTGTCATACAAAAATAGCCCTACTATTGTAAATGTGTCATACATACAAAATGCTCTATGGTATGGCATCGTACAAATTACTTTAGTCAGTGGATACAAATAATATATGTGAATCAAAGTATTATATTATTCTACTGTTCTGGTCAAATATTCTATACTCTAAGTGAAATTTGCTCTATATCAAAATGTTGTTCTCGTGTTTAAAAGTACTGTATTGCTTGAAAAAATATTATGCTGAAAAAAGTGTTTTCTGTTTCACATCCAACGCTTTGCCTTGTTGAAACCTAAAGAGTTTTCTGTTTCACATCCAACGCTTTGCCTTGTTGAAACCTAAAGAGTTTCCGACCCCAAAATGCAAAGATCTTCCAGAAATGTTCACCGAGTCGTGTGAAGTGAGGCCATAGGGCGCGAGATGTATTTATATGACACCTTGCATCGTCAACAAACATACCTACTTGGCTGGCATAGATATTTACACTCAAGTGCTCTTAAAACCTTTGGTGTTTTAACTAAGCATTATGTTATACTTTAGCTATTGAAAAATAGCAGATCCACAAACTCCATATCAGGTCTGCTATTTTTGAAAAATCGTGAAAATGCAAACACAAATATTTGAATATATATTCTTTCAGAAGACTTTTTTATTTATTATCTGCCATACGACGTAATCAAAGCCACACATCGGAGGGGCTCAAAAAATATATAATCACAGTTTATTAGATAGCATATTATGTATAGACATACTGCAGCACTCTATAGTGTATATGCATAGTTTCATTCTATGGATATTCCACTGCTGTATTATAGTGTATTATAAGTATATTATCCAACCATGTGTTTCCTCATCAGATCTCTCTCCGTGTCCTAATGACGCTTTATAGCACTCTTGCTGCTCCGTTTGGAGATCAGATCTCTATCAACGTGTGAGTGTCCTAATGACGCTAGCACTCTGCTAGCTCTGTGTAGCCGACTGGAAGACATTGCGTTTGGACACGCCTGACCGAGTCCAGCCTCGCCTTTGGATTCTGTCTCATTCCTCTGGTTGCAAACATAACAAAGAGCTAATCTTCCTCTCCTCCTCCTCCTCCTCCTCCACCGCAGCGTCATCTTCAGCGCTCATTGATTGATTGATTGATTGAATACTTTTTGTTAGTCAGAATGTAAACGGTTTCCTGTAATGCTACTCTGTGATATTTTGTTTTAATATATATATATATATATATATATATATATATATATATATATATATATATACACATACACAGAAACAAGTTGGGGAAAAGGGCTCCGTTGCTCACCCCAGGTTGGCAGGGGGAGTGAAGCGCCCAGATTACAATAATAGACAATTGACACTGGATGAAAAAAAGTGGGTTACAAAAATCACGGGATAAAAAATGTAAGAAAACAAAAAGAGCTTATTTCATAGAGCAGATGTTCTCAAACGTATTTGTCTAAGGTCATCCCACGGCACATCCTGACCGACATTGTTGCTTTATAGCACCTTATGTCATATTAACGCTACGTATATATGAACATCTTTCCCCCTTAAGATACAGTATTACCCGTATGTCACGGAGGACAATGTATCCATTATAGAACAGACTGAAAATAACTTTTATACTTTTAAATACGTTTAACCACAAGCTCACAAAGTGTCACAGTGCTGTGATCTTGTGATGTTGTAGATCAACGATTTTTGGTCAAGAGAGTTGGGGTAGATGGAAAAAGAACTCTTCAAGTACAGAGTTGAATGTCTGAAAATACACGTTAACATCAAGTCCAACATACTGTATTAACCCATTTAGACTAAAAAACAAAACTTTTCATGTCAAGGACACCCGGAATTATCTGTATTAGGCCGCGGACCCCCATCTGAAAATATGCCATTCCAGGCACTCCCCAGAAGCAAAGATTTGAGTTAAAAACGTTATAAAGAATATATATTCAAAGATTTGCGCCATGCACATTTTCACTTTACTATGACTAAAACTAAAACAAAAAATTGCTGCCAAAAGCAACAGTGTTATGAACGTGCGTGCAGCACTATCCCCGCTGCTCCCATATCCAGTTAGAAGGCTGCTCCCCCGACGCTGGATCTGCTATTTTCGAGTCTAGCTCTCCCACCGAGTGGTTCAGAAACTGTTGGGACGATCAAAAACACTATATGGGGTTCCTGTGTTACATTGAAATCGGTGACCTATGATATACGAATAATGGTTTCGACGGAAGCCATTTGAAATAGTCTCGCACAGCAGGGCCATGATGCAGGTTGCTTAAGCTACCAGTAAATTCCATTGTTTGATCCGGGCCTGCCATGCTTCATCTGTCTCCGTCAGCCTGGGAAAAACATTGAAGACCGACCACCCAGTCTTAAAAATCAGCTCATCAGCATCTCCAGTCAGCCAGGTGCGTAATGGAGTGAGTGAGGAGGTATAAGGAACAGGATGACAGTATAGGAGGAAAGCTGAGGCAGCATCATGTGTCTGCTCAGCACCATGGAACTCCTACAGACCTACGTATAGCCATGCAGTAACAGCACAGCATCTATCCTGTTCAACCATTTAGACCCCACGTCAAAACTTTTAAAGTTTTATAAATCCTGACAGTTTTCTGAAAAAACCCTATGTTTCTATGTCAGTCGTTCTCGAACGTTAAAAAACGTTGGCTCTGAATATAATATATAATGATTTGCGCCACATTTCCACGATAAAAACAAAATAGCAGACCAACAAGCTCGTAGCGCTATACGAGCTTGCAGATCTGCTATTTTTCAATAGCTAAAAGTAGAACAGAATGCTTAAAACACCAAAAGCGGTTCCCGCCCAAAATGGGTTTTAAGCATGACCACAGCAGACCACACTCTGACTCAGTGCATGGGTATATATAGGCCTAGAGCATGGGGTGGCAGTGGCTCATGGGTATATATAGGCCTATAGCATGGGGTGGCAGTGACTCAGTGCATGGGTATATATAGGCCTATAGCATGGGGTGGCAGTGGCTCAGGGGTATATATAGGCCTATAGCATGGGGTGGCAGTGACTCAGTGCATGGGTATATATAGGCCTAGAGCATGGGGTGGCAGTGGCTCATGGGTATATATAGGTCTATATCATGGGGTGGCAGTGGCTCAGGGGGTAGAACAGACCACACTCTGACTCAGTGCATGGGTATATATAGGCCTATAGCATGGGGTGGCAGTGGCTCAGGGGGTAGAACTATATCGGATTCGTATGCAAATCAAGCCGTAATCACCAGCAGGTTATACTTATCAGTCGAAAGCAATGGTGTCAGTGGGCTCGCTTGGATTTGGAAACACGAAGGCGTCCGACTATTACTAACCCTAAACCTAACCCTATTACTAACCCTAAACCTAACCCTATTACTAACCCTAAACCTAACCCTATTACTAACCCTAAACCTAACCCTATCTCACTTATCGCTAACCTATTACTAACCCTAAACCTAACCCTATTACTAACCCTAAACCTAACCCTATTACTAACCCTAAACATAACCCTATCTCACTGAACGCTAACCTATTACTAACCCTAAACCTAACCCTATCTCACTGAACGCTAACCTATTACTAACCCTAAACCTAACCCTATCTCACTTAACGCTAACCTATTACTAACCCTAAACCTAACCCTATCTCACTTAACGCTAACCTCATATCAGTCTTAACCGGCCATGTATGTCCCCTAACCTCATATCAGTCTTAACCGGCCATGTATGTCCCCTAACCTCATATCAGTCTTAACCAGCCACGTAAGTCCCCTAACCTCATATCAGTCTACTCTTAACCAGCCACGTAAGTCCCCTAACCTCATATCAGTCTTAACCGGCCACGTACAGTATGTACCATAACCTCATATCAGTCTTAACCAGCCATGTAAGTCCCCTAACCTCATATCAGTCTTAACCAGCCATGTAAGTCCCCTAACCTCATATCAGTCTTAACCAGCCATGTAAGTCCCCTAACCTCATATCAGTCTTAACCAGCCATGTAAGTCCCCTAACCTCATATCAGTCTTAACCAGCCATGTAAGTCCCCTGATCGATGTCACTGATAGCATCACAAAGGTACTGAAAGACCCACCCACCTCAGACATCAGCAACATTATGAAAATTACAAAAAGAATATAATTGTCAGGGTGAAAATCACCCACTGTTTATTGTTCTAGAATCTATAGTGTTAAAATAATAAAGGGTTGTGGCTCCGGTGGGTCATTAGTTCAGAGTGTGTTCAACATACTGCATTTAAATGCTTGTGATGCTGCCAGAGGAGCTGTTCTCACGCATCACATCCTTTTAGCGGCCGTCCCTGTTCGACCGCACGTACATGTGCGTGCGTGCGTGTGTGTGAGAGAGAGAGACAGAGAGACAGATATATCATCGCTCATAAGGTCCAAAACGGTTACTTACTTATATTACAATTAAAAAAGCCTCTGATGCTTGTGTGTGACGCTATAGTGTGATCAAGTAGGGAGTTCATTTACAGAAAAACACACAGAAAGTTACAATACGTAAAATCGGACATAATAGGTTTTTGCCCGACAGCGACGATATACATAGACTGTGTGTGAGACTATTGGAGTGGAGTCTGATTTATATGCAATGTGTCGCATGGTCACACACACACACACACACACACACACACACACACACACACACACACACACACACACACACACACACACACACACACACACACACACACACACACACACACACACACACACACACACACACACACACACACACACACACACACACCAACGTGCGAGATGAGTGTTTTTCTTTTTCTTTCTTCAAGCCATGAGTTGAAGAGGTGAGACGTCACTTCTCCTTAAGGTCACACAATACCGCCTAGCCTCGGCTAACGCGCACACGCACACACACACACACACACACACACGAGTCAGGACAGATACGGATCAGAAGAATCACCATGTCGTTTTTAACGGGCAAGGGTCGTCATTTTTTTAACAGTGCTTGTTAGCACCACTGCTAATTAAGCAGATTGCTTCTTGTCACGATCTGATGAGGACCCAAAAGCAGGACAGCCAGGCAGGTATAGGCCTACTGTATAGTGATCAAAGCCAGGCAGGTATAGGCCTACTGTATAGTGATCAAAGCCAGGCAGGTATAGGCCTACTGTATAGTGATCAAAACCCACTGGTTGGGTGTTTTGCGGGAACCCCTTTTGGTGTTTTAAGCATTATGTTATTAGCCTGACACTCAGTCTGAATTTTCATTTAGTTTCACTTCCTTATTCAGACTGAAAGCCCTCCCCACGGCAGCAGTTTATCCGATGGGTGTCGTCAAAGCGGCAGTCTTCGGTGATTGGTTCATACCAACCAATCAGAATAGTAGGAAAGCAGTTGACGTTGTTGTCAATCATGTGGATATGGCTAACCATGCAGTGACATAGAAACATAAGTTTTTTCAGAAAACGGTCAGGATTTAGAAGGCATTTGTAGAATCGTCGTCAGGTCTAAATAGGTTAATAAACAATAGGCCTACAACTAAAGACTAACTATAACTACAGTAACTAAAGCAGAGTGACACCAAACAATGAACCGACAAGGACTGACTAGTGTTACAATACACAGGAGGGCTGATTACACATGAGAAACACCTGGGCAAGACATGAACACATATAGAACCATAACAACAACATAACATAGAAATACAACACTTACAACACAACACTCATTTTCGCGCAAATTTGGCCCAGACCGGCCCACCACCACAACCAGCGCGCAGATAGCAGAAACTCTGTCGAGGCACACACAAACAAACAAGCCCTAATACCATCACTTTTACAGAACAACATAAATGATACAAACCAACAGACAACTACACAACCCTTTGTTGCTCTCACAAGAATGCTGGCAAAAGGATTCAAGATAGAAGAGGGTTTATTTGTCACTCACTTTGCCTGCCTGTCTTTTATTTTTATCATATAACTTGAGTGGCCGCCCATGGTCGTAATCTGACCGGTACGTCCTGTGGCCAGTCCACCCCTGCAAGACAGGCAACGTCTGTGATGTGACAGTTCTGAGCTGTGAAACCCTTCAGTTGTATCAATGAGGTCAGTTTCAGCTCTGGTTCAACCTGGTGAAACCCTTCAGTTGTATCAATGAGGTCAGTTTCAGCTCTGGTTCAACCTGGTGAAACCCTTCAGTTGTATCAATGAGGTCAGTTTCAGCTCTGGTTCAACCTGGTGAAACCCTTCAGTTGCTCCAACATGAATAAATCAACACCATGATTTAACAGACAGTATAGCCATGCTGACAAACCTTGTGAAGCCATTGTGTTTTTGAACACACACACACACACACACACACACACACACACACACACACACACACACACACACACACACACACACACACACACACACACACACACACACACACACACACACACACACACACACACACACACGCACACAGTTACATTGTTACTGCTGTGTTCATACATCACGCTGCACACCAGACCATCGTCCTCATGTTAATTATTCATTAGAAACACCTTAATTATTCAACATGCTCATTAGATAAAAGTTTAACAAAGTATAGAATCAATGTCTGACCCCCTCCACCCCCCACCAAGCCAAAGACACTGCACTGCATCCACGCCGGCCCTCACAGCAGTACAACAGGAAAGGAAAAGGCCCTGGATGGAATCTACACAAGAATGCTACGAATGGCATCTGAATCAGAAATGTGGACCTCTATATGGGGACCTACTGTACCACGGGTCACAGACAAAGTCAGAGAGAGAATGAGGCTGGCACGGCACTGCGTCACGCACCCAGAACTACAGAGGCAAGTAAATCGACTCCATATGGGGAGCCAACCCATGAGGGCAAAGCCAGGAGGGGAAAGAGGCGTGCCACCTACGCAGAAGACGCACTGCGCAGCGCGACAGCTTGGCTGACAACACTGCAGAGCTCAAGATCCTGACGTTGGATAGGAAGGTGTGGAGGGTGATCCAGGAGTCCTGTTTTTGTCAGCTAATTTTGATTTTAGTTTCAGTCATAGTCTCTCTTCAATAGTTTTCATTTTGTTTCAGTCACATTTTAGTCACCTGGAATGTTTTAGTGTTAGTCTAGTTTTAGTCGACTAAATATCGTAAGACTTTAGTCCACTAAATCTACAGTTGATTTAGTCAACTAAAATATATTTTGGTGGGCCTTGATGCCGTCGTAGGTCGTAATGAATGATTTTACACTTGCTGAAAATAGCTTGTAGCTTGTAGATCGGCTATTTTCAGCATGCAACCAAGTGTAAAATGACTTATACTGGATCTCGTCCACTAGTCCTAGCATTCTAGTTTTTTATCTGTTGACGAAATTGTCAATACATTTAGTCTTAGTTTTAGTCATCATAGCTTAGTTTTCAAAAAAGGTAGTCGAAAACAACACTGGTCGGCTAGACTATGAATAACACTTTACATTCACCCATTCACACACCCCTTCACACACACATTCACACACCGATATACCAGAGGAAACCATGCAAGCACCAACGTGCTCATCGGGAGCAATGACAGGGGTTCAGAGTCTTGCTCAAGGACACCTATAAGCCAAATTCCAATACCCCAAATCTCTGCCACTCGCTCACTCACACTCGCTCCACTCCAGCGTGGTGGTGTTACGGAGAAATTGGTGACCTGCTGAAATATGTGACAAATCGTGTAGACGTCACACAATGATGTCAGCTGTGTCTGAATGTAAATCATTGCAGTATATTCATTAGCAGAGTTCAACCTATAACAGTACTCAGGGCCACGTTTTTAACGACCTTTATGTAAGTTGTGTGAAGTCCACACTCCACAAGATGTTCACATATTTTGACATGCAGGTCACCAATGTCATGGTAATGTTGCCATGCTGTACGAGGTAAAGGTCAAGTTTTCTTCATTTTGTCTCCCGCCTGCAACAGTTGCTGCGGAGCCCTTGTGCCCGCGTCGCCGCAGAGCAGCGCCACATAACATCAAAGAAAAAAGAAATAAAAAGGGAGGGGGGTGGGAGGGTTGCATACACTGGTGGGGGGTGGAAGGAGACATCACATCACATTACAAGTGAGAATTAAATACTTGTATCGTGCGGGCACGGCATATTTCGGGTGTGGGTATAGGGGGGGGGGTCCTTCCAAGAAGAGCTGCGTGGAGTGATGGAGTGGCCGAGATTTGGGGTATTTGGCTTTAGACACAAACTCTGGGGGAGCCACTGCCGCCCGTAGACATGTTAGACATGTTATATATGATTTTTTTTTTGTGATCAGTACTTTATTTTAGATTTTTTACAAACACATAAAACATAAGACCTACAATACAAACACAAGCAACAACAGTAGAGTACGTATTAATGGATAGACAATTACGATAGATAAGATAAACAAAAGAAAATAAAAAAAAAGGAAAAAAAAGGAAAAATCAAATTAAAATGTGAAAATAGTTTACATTATTTACACGACCAAACGCAGCATCATCAACCGTATCATAGTGTGTAGTAATACAATAAACAATCAAGAGGGCATTGCCTGACCATGGATCACACCAAGGGACCTGCAACATGACTGAGGAACACGTCCCACTTCAGATCATATTTATCCAACTGATTATTCATCTTAAAGGATAACCTCTCCAAAGCAGCCACAGTACCGAGCTGAGTGAACCATACATGTGCTGGAGGTAAAACCTCAGACTTCCATTCCTTAACAATGATCTTCCTGCCCACCATTAATGCTGTTTGAATCCAGTCAGCTAGAGGTGCAGGGAGGTGTTTTAGTGGCGATGGATCACCCAGAATAAAGAGAGCCGGTGTATAAGGAATATCCTGGTTTGTGATTTGCATTATATTCTCATGAATAGCACACCATAGCGTCTGTACCCTAGGGCACTCCCATAATACATGAATAAGTGTACCGAGGTCCTCATCACACCTCCAGCAAACCGGACTATCTCTGAGCTTAGCCTTGAACAATCTTCTCGGAGTCCAGGACCAGTAGACTCTATTCATTATTTTAAATTGAACTAATCTGGTTCTAAGTTCACGGGACATCTTCTTTGAGTTCCGTAGAATCATCTTCCATTCACCGTCAGTAAAGGATTGATTTAAATCGACCTCCCAAACACTCTTTACGCTTGAGGGCTGACCTTGGTGTGCTATCATAATTGAATAATATGTTGACGCCTCATGCCCAGTTCCAAATATTGCTAACACTGTTTTCAAAAGGTCAAACTCTGTCGGCATATTGGGGTGAGCTATGTTAGACATGTTATGAGCTATACTTTATGTGAAGGAAGTGAGTTTGGAAGCGCTCGTTTTCAATAAGGCAACGTCCTGCTGCCTCCCTGCATTATGAAAGGGTTGAAAACCACCGGTCGGGGGTGTGGTGGGGGGTCCCCCCCCCCCCCCAGTGTAAAACACAGAAGCACTTGAGATAAAAGCTGCTGTAGTAGAGAATATTCTACCTCAATCACGTGTGCAACTCGCTGGTGCAAAGTACCTAGAGTACATTTGTTCAAGTACCGTGCAGTACAAAACTGGAATATAGGAGACCCGAGCACTGACAAAAATGTGGAGGAAAGGAAGAAGAAAAAGTTCAAACTTAATTTTATTCTTTAAAAAAAAATGCCTGTTTTGACCGGCTATAAGGTCTGCGTCAGGGCGACAACGTAAGTAAAAGTATCGATACTGCAATGTAGAAATACTTAATTGTTACAAGTAAAAGTCTGGAGTAAAAAAAAATAATGTATAAAGTATAAAGTTCTGAATGTCCTGAAAATAGCAGATCTACAAACGTAAGTGAACTGCAGGGGCAATTTAAAGGGGCATTCCACTCATTTTCAACATTTTACTATGTCATTAATACCTTAGAGCCGTTGTGTGGAAATAATAACAACATTCTGTTTTTCCTAGAACTGGTGTTAAGGATTTTTTTTCAGACCTCCAGAATGGGGAAACACAGAATGGGGTGACTTTTTATTATTTACACACAACAGCTCTAAGGTATATTAATGACATAGTAAAATGTTGAAAATGAGTGGTATTCCCCTTTAATTTAAATTGTGTGTAAATAAATTGATAGTGTACTTTTTACTTTTTAGTGTAGGTTACTCTGTAGATTAAAAAATACACACATTAACCATTTCAGCTCCCAACACTTCGCATTGACTTTGATGTTTTCACTTTTTACTTAATTTTTATACCCACTTAAGTTTTAATACGTCACTTTAACTTAACTGAGCATTTCTACAGTGTGGTATTGACTATTGAAACTTTTATGTGTGTGTGTGTGTGTGTGTGTGTGTGTGTGTGTGTGTGCGCGCACGCGTGTGGAGGAGGTAGCTGTTAGCGTTCTGCAGTATAGCAGGCGGTCCCATTAGCATTTACATACGAGGTCACACACACACACACGCACACACACACACACACACACAAGGTCAGGTGTGTGTGTGTGTGTGTGTGTGTGTGTGTTTCACATTAAATAAAGATGCACATACAGCGCTGACCTGTACGTGACCTGTGCTGCACCCATATTATGAGACCCACTTAGAGGAGATCACACCGTCCGTCCGTGAGTGCATGTGCATGTGTGCGTGTGTGTGTGTGTGTGCGTGTGTGTGTGTGTGTGTGTGTGTGTGTGTGTGTGTGTGTGTGTGTGTGTGTGTGTGTGTGTGTGTGTGTGTGTGTGTGTGTGTGTGGGATCCATGGCATGGTTAATGTGAAAGGTCATCATTAAGAGTTAGAGTGCTGCTGTGTGTGTGTGTGTGTGTGTGTGTGTGTGTGTGTGTGTGTGTGTGTGTGTGTGTGTGTGTGTGTGTGTGTGTTCTGTCTCTCACTCTGTGTTAAAAAATGTTGCCATTGATGAGTGCATGTTGTTTTTACTTTGAAAGGTTCTACCGTCTAAACTTAATCTCTCCATCTGATTTCCAGGCAATCATGCTCCTCACTGTATCCATCATGGCCATGAACAAATAGCTGAAACCATGTCCCACATCTTAAATGGTTGCCATGTTTACAGGGGCCTCTACATAAGTAGGCATGACAGAATAGTGGATTTGATATCGAAAGACATCTCTTCCATTTTCAGGTCCTCCATCATGTGTTCTTTAACACTTCAGCCAACACCCCCTGATGTCATTGTTTTTTTTTTTATATATTTTTTATCCCACGATTTTGTAACCCATTTTTCACCCCTGTGTCAATCGTCTAATGTGATCCTGGGCTCTACACACCCTCCGCCAACCTGGGGAGAGCAACGGACTTAACTCATGCTTCCTTCATGCTTAAGTGTCCAAGTTGCTCCTTTACACCTGACAGGGGGGAGTTTCCCTGGTTGGACGTAGCGCGTGGAAGGAACACGTTATTCCAACCAGTTCCTTTCCCCTCCATCAGGCGCCCCGGCTGGCCAGGGGGAGGCAGTTTAGAGACCAGGATTACTGCATGTTTTTGTGAGGGTATCTACCCTAGGGGACACGGGGAGAACATGCAAACTCCACACAGAAAGGCCCTTTTGCCAACCCCGCCTTCGGGTATGGGCACTGATGACGCGGAGGAGGAAACACGCCGCCAGCACCCACAGCGCCCCGAGCGGGAATCGAACCCAGGACCTTCTAGCTGTGAGGCGACAGCACTACCAACTGTGCCACCGTGCCCCCGGCCCCTGATGTCATTGTTGTAAATAAAAACCATAGAGAGGTGTTCGAGCTCGAGGTCAGCTGTACCTTTGACTACAGCCTGGAAGAAGCCTTTCTAACCAAAGTGCTGAAGTATCAGCAGCTATAGTGCAGACAATCTCACAGCTAGGCTACAGATGGAAACTTTTAGTTTTTATCTTTGGCAGCCTATAGGGCATGTGCATACGTTGGTTGTGAGGGGCTTACAAATGGCCGGCCTTTCCAAAAGGAGAGCCAAGCAGTTAGCGAGGTACTGCTCAGTTACAGCCATTATAGGAAGCCGCTCAATTTGGAGGAGGCGTTGTTTCCTTTATCCATGATTTATGTCTGCTGCCCTGTGTCTGACATGTCAGCTGTACTGTATGAAACGATGCTTTGCCATCCGTGCATGTTATAACTGGCTGCTCTCCTATTGTCAAACTGCACTGGCAGTGTTTATGTCCTTTGTACAAGATATTCCTGTACTTCTCATGATGTGGTCATAAATAAACATTTCAAATGTGTGGGATCCATGGCATGGTTAATGTGAGAGGTCATCGTTAACAGTTAAGTGTGCTGCTCGGTGTGTGTGTGTGCGTTTGCATGTGTGCGCGAGCGTGTTTGTGCGTTCGTGTATACTGTAAGTGAGTCCATTAGAAAGTGACCTCGCTGCTCGTTGTGACGAGCAGAGCTTCGCCGGGCCGGCCGGCTGCGAAATGGTCTGCACAAAGATTATGTTTTATTAAACCCTTCCAAAAATCCTTGATTATGCGTATATAAATATCCCCTTTTTTGTGATTTTGAGGTGAAATTTCGCGGAAGTTGCTAAACAATAAACATTCAGGAATTTATGTGATTTTAATTTTCTATTTGTGTTAATAGTACAGGGAAACTCTTCACACACTAGAGAGCATGTCTGAGATAAGTGAAATCGACATGTAAATATGAAATAAATGCTTAAACAACTAGCTAGGTGTTAATGTTAGAGACCACAGAAGTGAACCTTTCAAGCCCGTTTTCTCAACTCGCACTTATAGAGTAAGACATTACTCTACTGGTGGGTCAAACTGAACAACCAATATGTCAATCTGAAGCTATGATTCCCTGCTTTCATAATGTACAATCTACAAGCTACAAGCTTGCGACGCGCTGTGAGCCCTAGAATATACACACGGAGCAGCGCACACACTGCATTCACACCACGGAGCGAGGCACCAACCTGCACATCTCCAGGAGCAGTTTGGAGGTTCAGCCGCAGCGTGTTGCTCAAGGGCACAGTGGTGGACGTGGACCCTTCAGTATTGTCACATCAACACAGCTCTACAGGTGGAAGCAGTGGGAGG
>NC_139716.1:37584172-37684172 GCF_964188405.1 Protomyctophum parallelum
GCCGTGCCTGTTTAAGGTTTAACTATGTGTTTGTGTGGAAGATAAAGTTCAAAAGCATGATCAAATAAAATACAAAATAAAGTCCACATATCTGTGCGTGAGTGCGTGCCCGTGACTGTGTTTTCTGTGTGTGTGTTCAAGCGTGATTGAGTGCATGTTTGTGCGAGTGTGTGTGTGTGTACGTGTTTAGGTGTGAGACAGAGTCTTTGTGGCGTTAGTGCCACGGATCTAATCTAATTGGTTGAATCACCGCGACCAATCAACCACAAGCCTCCCCCCCCCCCCCCCCCCCGCCCAATAGGAAGTGGGCTGCACGTGATTGGATGAGGACAACGGCCAATGGGAGAGTGGGACATGAGCTCATGTTCCCGGCAGCCTGGAGCTGGATTCTACTGCAGCTGATCACATGACAACTACTTTAGCCATGGTCAGTGGTGTAAAGTAGGCTACTGGTTTAGCCATGGTCAGTGGTGTAAAGTAGGCTACTGGTTTAGCCATGGTCAGTGGTGTAAAGTAGGCTACTGGTTTAGCCATGGTCAGTGGTGTAAAGTAGGCTACTGGTTTAGCCATGGTCAGTGGTGTAAAGTAGGCTACTGGTTTAGCCATGGTCAGTGGTGTAAAGTAGGCTACTGGTTTAGCCATGGTCAGTGGTGTAAAGTAGGCTACTGGTTTTCAACCCTTTGATTTTGTTGGGGCATTTGAGCCACGGAAAACCATTTGATGAAAGGGCGCTTTCACACCGGACATGTTTGGTTCGTTTAAAACGAACCATGGTCCGCTTACCCCTTTGGTTCGGTTGGTGTGAACGTGCATCCGAACTCTGGTGCGGATCAAAGAAACGAACCATGGTCCGCTAAAAAAGGCCGGACTCGGTTCGCTTCCAAACGAACCACGGTGCGGTTCGTTACTGGTGTGAACGCATTCGGACTTTATAGAGGACCAAATACAGTACGATAGCCAAAATAGCCGTCGGGCGTCGGCAGTTGTGAGGCTGCATTAATAATTAGTTATAAAAGCATGTCTTTTTTACGGGGATCACTATTGAGCTGACAGTCTGATTTTAATAGTAGACGCATATATGTCGAGGCGCACTGCGCAGCGCAAATGTAATGGCAGCGTGGTTCACATGCGCAAAAATAACAGATGTACAAGTTGTACAGATGTACACGGAATGGTATGTACGGTATGGTAAACTTGGAGCGCATCTCTCTCTCTCTCTCAGCGCATGCAAGCAATTATATCTACAGGCCTTTAATATAGCCTATATCAGACTATGCGCTCTCTCTCTCTCTCTCTCTCTCTCTCGTAATGACAGCACAGGAAGACGCATGCAGCCCCTGTGCGCACCTGTGCGTAATGTGACTATATCGTTAGATTGGAAGACAATACAGTCTTGGCTGACAACACCAATTGAAAGTAGAGTTCCCAAGGATTATGGTGATATTTAAATTTTAAAAATCGCATAAGAAATGAGCGAGATATGCCTAAATAAAATGTTAGTGGTCTTGGCAATTTATTTTATTTGTGTGCGATCCGGGGCGACGGCACGGCACAATAGATTTTCATTCATTTTTCAGATCATCATCATTGTCATGTCATTGCAGTGCAAACCATTAAATATAGCCTATATTAACTTCATAGGCTATTGTACAATATGTGACATATTTCTTTCACCCGGTATTATTGATGTGAGTTGATCAAAATAGTATTGCCTAGGCTATAATGCTTGACTTGTATAGCCTAGGCTATACAGTAGGCTATATAATGCCAGCACAGTCATTATTCTCTTTCTTTAAGACTAAAGGCAACCCTTGACTTGATGGGCTTTCTCAAATAGACTACTAATAACAAGTAAGACGCGCAAACGCGGGAAGCGAACGCAGCTCGTGTGTGTGTGGTTGTGTGTGTGTGTGTGTGTGCGCTACAGCTGCGCCCTGTGTGTGTGTGTTACAGCTGCGCCCTCTGGTGGCGGGCGGGTGGTGTAACAGCGGGACAGACAGACAGACACACAGACACACACACAGACATTCAGCCCTCGCTGTCATAGTAAGTGGCTCACTGCGTTCGCAATAATGCGACGATACCAGAAGTCCATTAACGTAATCAAAGCGATGCAATGACAAAGACAGTGAGAACAACAAAAGAACAAGCTGACGGTGTGAATCAAACTATATATATATTTTTGTCTTCTCTGTTCTGTTGCCTCGGGAGGTGTTTTCTGCTAACAGGCTTCGTTGTTTTTGGCTTTTGGCGAGGCTGCAGGCTGCAGCTGGCTGCTATTGGTCCACTCCGACAGGCTGTTTTATTTTAAGCATGTGCCGCCGCCACGCAAGTTATGGCAAAGCATGTGAGTCTTCATGTGTGTGTGTGTGTGTGTACATGAGGGGGAGAGACAGAGAAATATTTAATGTTAAATAGGCTATACACAGGTGGTCCCAAATGATTCATTGATTACATCACGATCACTATAGCAAAAGACGTAAAACTAGGTCAACTCAATTACTCAATTAGCTGCAGCAGAGCTGTTCTGACTTGAAGCTCAATACTAACTGACCACCTTCAAGTTTAAACCATAAGATGACATGGAAATGCCCGCCGATTTGATGCGCAGAAATATATATCTAATGTTGGTACCATGGGAGGCAAATGTTGATTACAATTACAATTATTTTACATTCTGTGAGTTAAGCATTAATGCAGATGTTTAACAATAATTAAACTCTTGAGAGAGTAAAATGAAACCAAATGGATCCATGCCGTGAGGTTCCATTGACATTGACCAGTGACATAATCTTCTTTTTTTTAAAGATTTGTTTTAATATTTTGATTTTTATTACAGTGAGAACGATGGCTTACATTTTCGCATTGCAACTTTTCAGCACTAGAAAGCCTGCCGTTTCTATTAGCTTGGATTCCCCGACGATGATGTCACTGGTGGACGGGTTTCTGAACTGCCAACAGTCCTCCTATGAGACACAGACAGAGTAGAAAACAATTGTCGCATTTTAGCATGAACATTAGTAAGGACCAATTATATGAAGATGGGTTGAAAAGTGAAGAAGCTCGAAAGGTGACGATTGTTTTCATTAATAGAAGAATTAGCAAGGCTAAGCAGTGAAAAGAACCTCAGGGAAAACAAGCTTGTAGATCTGCTATTTTTGAATAGTTTAATTCTTTTAATTAAAATGTGGCGCAAATCTTTGAATATACTGTATATTCTTTCAGAGCAAACGTTTAACTAAAATCTTTGCTTCTTGGAGGGGTCCCTGGAACAGGCATCCTGGTGACACAGGGGTGGGTGAGGTATCGTGTTGGTTCTCGTCAATTGCTGTAACCACGTGAGGATTTTATATGTTGCTGTTCGTAGGATAGGCATTTATAAGCTTTCAGCTTCAGCCTATTCATTTTGATCAACTCCAGTTCCTTTTTTTTATGTAACCGTGTGTTAACAAATAAGCTGTTTTGTTACTGTGAAGATGATCAAATAAACTAAACTAACAACCGTGGTGTCTTATGCACGCGTGCAGAAATCTGACAACATGTCACTCTGCTTTGGTGTGCGTTTCGTTTCATTGGGTTTTATGTAGCAGTGCAAAAAAACAACTAGTATTAAGACCATGCACATACATACACACACTCACACGCGCACACACACCGGCAGTGAGCCATGTTTACATGACCCGACCTTGACCCTACCATGGACCCGGGCCATTCAAGTGTGCACACACACACACGCGCATAGACAGGTCTATACAGTACTATGGTCTCTGTCGGGACAACAATTTATGAAAACAAAACACCAGCAACTAGAATAAGGTTGTTGTTGTGCGTTGCCATTCAAACCCTTCAGGCTTTCCTAGCACTGTTCCTAACTTCCTAGTGCATTTGTTCTGGAAATACTTGTCGTCCCCCCGTCCCCCCCCCGAGGTTCTTTTCACTGCTTAGCCTTGCTAATTATTCTATTAATGAAAACAAGTGTCACCTTTCGACACATCTTTTCAAAAGAATCTGAATAGCATAGAACACTTTTGGCAAAAGCCCTCCTTTCGCACTGACAATGTTCTGGCAATTTAGTTCTCAAGTTCTCAAATGGCACATCAGTATGTTTTCTTTCGTTTAACCCATTTCGACCCGAGACTAGATTCTACAAATGTCTTCTAAATTCTGAAAAACCTGTTTCCATGTCAGTAGTTCTCAAACTATTTCATGTCGAGGGCCTCCAGAAATATATGTACCCATCTGATATGTTGTTCCAGAAGCAAAGATTGAGTTAAAAACTCTCACTCTGAAAGAATATATATTCAAAGATTTGTGCCACATTTTCACGATTTTTCAAAAATGGCAGACCTACAAGCTCGTAGCGCGGCACCTGAGCTTGTAGATCTGCCATTTTTCAACAGCTAAAAGCAGAAATAAGGGAGATAAGAGGTTTCTGCCCGACATCGACGCTATATGTACTTGTGCTCTGACATGCCTGTACAGTATCTGGAATATATTTACGGACACAGGAAGTGCATTATCCTAATGGCTGTATAGGCTACAGTAGAGAGCGAGACCCTCCCAGGGGGGGGGGGGGGGGGGGGGGGACTGGAGTAGAGCAAATAGAACTCCATCTGACAGACCAGATATAATGCAATAATTCTATTAAATATACAGTATCTCACAAAAGTGAGCACAGCCCTCGCATTTCTGCAAATATGTAATTAACTAATTATGTATCTTCATGTGACAACACTGAAGAAATGACACTTTGATACATTGTAAAGTGTAGTCACTGTACAAGCTTGGATATCAGTTTAGATTGGGGGTCTGGATGTTCCGGGGACCCTCCAGGGGTCTTGAAGACCAAGAGAGATTAGACGTTTGCCCAGGACCCAAAGTTCCCAAACTATAGTGGAAAAAAGAAGATCTACAAGCACACAACACATCACGTGAACTAATGGGTCCAGAGTCAGACTGACTGTGTGAGAAACAGTGGTTTAGCCGACGCTCATATTCAGAAGCTTGAATGGGCTCTGTAGTCGATAAACAGCTAGGTAAATGTTCACATAATAAACTTGAATGGGCTCTGTAGTCGATAAACAGCTAGGTAAATGTTCACATTATAAACTTGAACGGGCTCTGTAGTCGATAAACAGCTAGGTAAATAGTTCACATTATAAACTTGAATGGGCTCTGTAGTCGATAAACAGCTAGGTAAATGTTCACATTATAAACTTGAATGGGCTCTGTAGTCGATAAACAGCTAGGTAAATGTTCACATTATAAACTTGAACGGGCTCTGTAGTCGATAAACAGCTAGGTAAATAGTTCACATTATAAACTTGAATGGGCTCTGTAGTCGATAAACAGCTAGGTAAATGTTCACATTATAAACTTGAATGGGCTCTGTAGTCGATAAACAGCTAGGTAAATGTTCACATTATAAACTTGAACGGGCTCTGTAGTCGATAAACAGCTAGGTAAATAGTTCACATTATAAACTTGAACGGGCTCTGTAGTCGATAAACAGCTAGGTAAATGTTCACATTATAAACTTGAACGGGCTCTGTAGTCGATAAACAGCTAGGTAAATGTTCACATTATAAACTTGAATGGGCTCTGTAGTCGATAAACAGCTAGGTAAATAGTTCACATTATAAACTTGAATGGGCTCTGTAGTCGATAAACAGCTAGGTAAATAGTTCACATTATAAACTTGAATGGGCTCTGTAGTCGATAAACAGCTAGGTAAATGTTCACATTATAAACTTGAATGGGCTCTGTAGTCGATAAACAGCTAGGTAAATGTTCACATTATAAACTTGAATGGGGTCTGTAGTCGATAAACAGCTAGGTAAATGTTCACACAGAATGGGCTCTGTAGCATAATAAGCTATGAATGAACTATAAGCTTATATGCTTCGCAAGGAATCTTGGGAAAGCTTGCCTTCTGTTGCCTCATGTTGTTGAGAGACAGACGGCCCCGAGCCGAAGGAGGCGTCTACCTTTTTATGTCTATGTCCGACACCCTACACAAAAAACCCAACCCTAACAATAACCTCACAGGAAGCCACAGATTAGTATTAACCTGCCACAGGTTAGTTTTAACCTGCCGTGCATGTTGTTGGGAGGCACGGATGAGTTTTAACCCAGCCACGGGTTAGTTGTTAGCATGGACGTGATTGGAAGCATTGCACCGCGCCCCAACGCACCGCCGCGCGGTTCATCCAAAGTTCAAGCGGGTCAATAGCTCTGATCAGCTCGAGAACAGACAATCTATCGGTGATCATCCATCAGTGATCATCAATCAGCGCCCCCGGGGCACACAGACATTGAGAATATATATCACTGTTGTGATTCGCACGGCATGGCACAGACGTGTACATACCGACCCATCCGTGTTCCGTCCTAATGCAGCCTCCATAGAGCTATACCAAGTGGCCCCGGGGCTGCTGGATTGCGGAGTGCCAGCGAGATGCATGCGGGCCCCATATGGAAAAGTGGAAGTATCTATGTCCACAGTGGGTCAATAGCCTTTTAGCCCGTGACCCAAAAGAGAAATTAGACATTCGTTTGCACAAGGACTCAAAACTATAGTGAAAAGAGCACTCAAGCTCACACGTCCTGTTGGCTGTTTTGTTGTCGGTCTATAGAGCATAGCAGTGGGCGTTTCACAGCATCAAAGGTTTTATAGGGTCATGATTCACCAGGATCCTGGATGGCTGGAATCTAGCCTTAGAATAATTTATATCAATATTTTTGTAAATCTCTATGGGACATATTGGAGAGTTTTAAGTTTGTCCAGAAAGCCACGCACACTGCTATGCTCTACACACAACTCCATTGACACTCTCGGTAATATGCAAGAATAAATTATAGAGCTTCATCTGTAAAATAATCGTGTTGTTGTTAATATTCTGAGAATGATATAGGCCAGCCTGAAACTATCTGTACTTGACTGAATTGGGCGTCAACGTGGCGTGTGTTGGTAACCGTTGTCATGGAATTTGTCAACAAAACATGCCAAAAAGGAACAGCAATGACAGCCGACACACTGAGGAATGAATCTGGGGTGAGATTCACATTTTAACTTTTGTTACATCTGACCTGATCGTAAATGTTGTCACTATGACACTTCAAATTAGCTCATCAGTTGGTTACGTTGGTTTTTAAGACAGGACAACTAATTAATAAAAGCATTATTTGTATATAAGTTATCGAAACCTTTTAACTTGTCAACAATAGCCTATGTAGGACAAATAGTTCAACAGATGCTTATCAAACATTTGCTTTATATACATAGGCTACACACACACACACACACACACACACACACACACACACACACACACACACACACACACACACACAGGCAGGCAGACGGATAGCCCTGGTCCAGTGCGTCTCGCTGACGCACTGGACCAGGGCTAGCAGACAGACAGTCTATAGGTTCTCAAACTGTGGTGGTCCAGGGACCCCCATAGGGGTCCATACTGGTCCATTTGCACACACTGTCAGAGTTAGGATGTTATCATATAGTTTGGTGCGTGCGTGCGTGCTTAACAGTTGAACACAGCAGAATGTCTGGCTGAGCTGGTCTCCATAGAGAGACTGTTGACCTGGAGGACATCGACAGAGAAGACCACCAGAGGTGCTGCTTCTGTGCGTCTCCAGTCCCACCTGACTCCACCCCCCTCCACCTACCTTCTGGACCCCACCATGTACGTACCATATACACTTCACTTTAAAGGACCACTTCACCACTTTGCAACCTATCTTCATATAATTTGTCCTCACTAATCACTAATGTAATATGTAACCAGTAACAGAAGAGCGAGCACGCATCTCTACAGTCCATACAGATTGTATCCATAAATCACGCACATCGGTACACACTATATAGTCATGTGATCAACACAGATCTGTCCCATGGTCCACATTCCATCCCGCGATTGGCTTCACCTCACCTCCACCTATCCCGTAACCCCGGAGGGTCGTTGGGGCACCACAGACGATCTGTTGACCAGCTCTCTCCATCCCTCTCTGTCCTCGGCAGCTCTCATTGCCTCGCTGAGTTTCAAGTGTGTCCATTCTCCGATGTTATCTTCCCATCTTTTCTTCTGTCTCCCTCTTCTCCTGCCACCTCGTACGGTGCCTTGCAGGATGGTCTTTGCAAGGCCTGAGGATCTGGTGATGTGTCCGTACCACCTCAGTTTGCGCTTTATGACAGTGGTCAGAAGGTCATCATGTGGGCCGATGGCTTGGCTGATCTTTTGCCGTACTTCCTCGTTTGTGACATGTTGGGTGTAGGAGATACCAATGAGTCTTCTGTAGCATCTCATTTCCATACTCTGTATTCTCTTCTGTAGCTCAGCTGTAAGAGTCCAAGTTTCACAAGCATAGAGAAGGATTGACATGACGAGTGAACGCAGCAGTCTCACCTTTGATGTCAGACTGATGTTTTTGTCTTTCCATATGGGCTTGAGTTTTGCCAGGGCAGCAGTTGTTTGTGCAATTCTGGCAAGGACTTCCTGTTTGGAAGGATCTGTCCGATTTGAACAAAATGCCTCAAGTCATGAACACAGCTTGCAATTTACGTGAAATTTTGCACTCACATTCCCACCGGGCCGAGGAAAGAATTACACTTGAAAGATATTCCAATGAGCCTCATGGTGGTGCTATAACTGTTTTGTGTTTTCACCGTGTGAAGCTTTGCACTGGCACCTCCTAGAGGACAAGGAAAAAAACACATCTACTTTTTATAGCGCCACCAGGAGGCCAACTTTTGAAACATGCATTCCATCACATAATATGACCAGATTTGACTGAGAGCCTACCAAACTCCAGCTTATCACCAGAGGAGAAAAACTTTTTTTCTTTCCAAAATTAGTTAATAGCACAGGCACTCTTCACATACTAGAAGAGCATGTCTGAAATGAATGTCAGAGCTGAAAATGTAAATATGAAAAGAATACTTAAACATGTAGCTAGGTGACCACAGAAGTCAACCTTTCAAGCCTGTTTTCTCAACTCGCTGTTTTCTGCAAGACATTACTCTATTGGCTGTATTTTGCGTGTCTTAAGTACCAGGTCTTATTCCCTAACTTGAGTAAACTAAAGACCTGGAGGCATGATCAATGCCATTTGGCTATTCTGAGTGGCCAAAGAGCATTGATCACGCCTCCAGGTCATTAGTTTACTCAAGTTAGGGAATAAGACCTGGTACTTAAGACACGCAAAATACAGCCCTATAAGTCATATCTCCAAAACTGGTGGGTCAAACTGAACAACCAATATGTCAATGTGAAGCTATACGATTCCCTGCTTTCATGACATAAAAAAAACCTTATTCACCATACTTTATACACAAGGTGAACCTCCACATGTACAGCTGACACACACACACACACACACACACACACACACACACACTAAATCTTCTAAACTTCATTACCATATATTTTTTCGCAAAAAGGGTGAAGTTTCCCTTTAAGGTTGTGTCTATAAGGCTTCATAAAACTCTTAAAAAATATTCATGATTATGCATAACAAGTCTGTTATGCTCCGGATTAAGAGCGTCTGCTAAATGCCTAAATTGTTAAATTGTATGTGCGTGTGTGTGTGTGTATTCAGGACCACAGAGCTGGGTCAGACCTCTCTCCACCTGGCTGCGTCAGAGGGTCTGCGGGCGTGCACGGAGCTTCTCGTGCACGCCGGGGGCGGAGCCAACCTGTACGCCTTGGACCGCCAGGGACACACCCCTCTGGAGCTGGCCCGCATCGCCTGTCACAAGGACACCGCCAGGTGTGTGTGTGCGTGCGTGTGTGTGCGTGTGCTGTCACAAGGACACAGCTATAGACAAGTTTTATTCTTCAATCGTTTTAATTTAGTTTCAGTCACATTTTAGTCACCTGGAATGTTTTAGTGTTAGTCTAGTTTTAGTCGACTAAATATCATAAGATTTTAGTCGACTAAATCTAGTTGATTTAGTGGACTAAAATGTATTTTGGCGTCAAAATGACGGCATCAATGACACTTGCTGAAAATAGCCGATCACAACGCATCGCAGCTTGGCTATTTTCAGCATGCAACTAATGCAACTGACTTATAGTGGATCTCTTGTCCACTAGTCCCATTCTAACATTTTAGTCTAGTTTTTTGTTTGTTTGTTGACCAAATTGTCAAAAATAGTCTTAATTTTAGTCATCATAGCTTAGTTTTCGTCAGTGAAAAATGGTAGTCAACGAACATTTCTCGTCTTGGTTTCAGTCGACGAAAACAACACTGCTCCCCATGTCCCCGGATCACACGGCTAAAGTTTCAGAATATGTGGAAAGCCTGGTAAATGGTAAATGGTGCATTTATATAGCGCCTTTATCCGAGGCGCTTTACATAGATTGTGCATTACATTCACACACACACATTCATCCACCGATGGCAGCGGAAACCATGCAAGGCACCAACCAGCACATCAGGAGCAATTAGGGGTTCAGTGTCTTGCTCAAGGACAGTAACTCTGGGGGAGCCCGGGTTCGAACTGGAAACCTTGCGGTTACCATCCAGCCACTCTAACACTGGTAGCAAAATGATCTTTTATAGGTGACATCTTGGGACAAACGTGACCAAAATGTCAAACCATTGACTGGTCTCGAACTAAAGTCGACAGTTTATGGAGTTTATGTTCTGATAAGAGACAGAATGGTAACTCATATCCCCACCACTCAACGTGTGTGTGTGTGTGTGTGTGTGTGTGTGTGTGTGTGTGTGTGTGTGTGTGTGTGTGTGTGTGTGTGTGCGCGCGTGCGCGCGCGCTTGAACAGGTATCTAAAGGATTGCATGTGGAAGCAGGACAAACACACAGACATGCAGAGGAGGAAGTCTGTGCACAAGCTCCGCCTCCACCTCATCCACCAGACCAGACTGAACGATCACAGAGAGAAGGTACGTGCATGCGCGAGCAAAAGAGCGCACAGCAGCAGCAGCTGGGGTTTAACACAGAGCACTCGTTCATGAATCATGAATCCATCCAGGCATGGAGTTCATGAATCATGAATCCATTCAGGCATGGAGTTCATGAATCATGAATCATGAATCCATTCAGGCATGGAGTTCATGAATCATGAATCCATTCAGGCATGGAGTTAATGAATCATGAATCCATTCAGGCATGGAGTTAATGAATCATGAATCCATTCAGGCATGGAGTTCATGAATCATGAATCCATTCAGGCATGGAGTTCATGAATCATGAATCCATTCAGGCATGGAGTTCATGAATCCATTCAGGCATGGAGTTCATGAATCCATTCAGGCATGGAGTTCATGAATCCATTCAGGCATGGAGTTCATGAATCCATTCAGGCATGGAGTTCATGAATCCATTCAGGCATGGAGTTCATGAATCCATTCAGGCATGGAGTTCATGAATCCATTCAGGCATGGAGTTCATGAATCCATTCAGGCATGGAGTTCATGAATCCATTCAGGCATGGAGTTCATGAATCATGAATCCATTCAGGCATGGAGTTCATGAATCATGAATCCATTCAGGCATGGAGTTCATGAATCATGAATCCATTCAGGCATGGAGTTCATGAATCCATTCAGGCATGGAGTTCATGAATCATGAATCCATTCAGAG
This sequence comes from Protomyctophum parallelum, assembly GCF_964188405.1. NCBI lineage: Eukaryota > Metazoa > Chordata > Actinopteri > Myctophiformes > Myctophidae > Protomyctophum > Protomyctophum parallelum. Next base: position 37,595,796 of record NC_139716.1, read on the forward strand.
TTAATGAATCATGAATCCATTCAGGCATGGAGTTAATGAATCATGAATCCATTCAGGCATGGAGTTCATGAATCCATTCAGGCATGGAGTTAATGAATCATGAATCCATTCAGGCATGGAGTTCATGAATCATGAATCCATTCAGGCATGGAGTTCCGCATTTTTGGGCACCAAACTCTGCTGCCCAAATCGAGAAACTGCGGAAGTAGGGTGTTCTTCCGGATGCTTCAAACTGAGCAACTTACATTGAAATGAATAGCAGGGCCGCTCTTTGGTTAGCCTCAGAATCAGAATCAATCTTTATTGTCACATTACAAGTAAGGTGGGTGAAAACCTTGGTTGTGCAGGCTCATATTGCAGTTAAAGGTAGAGAGAAAGAACATGCATAACATAACAAAGTGAGTGCAAAAAGAAATAGAGTTCATCATGGGTGCATGTATGTATACGACTAGGCAAAAAGTCTAAAACTTAGCTCTTGTTCAGCAATCTGATTGCTGACAAATAAAAGCTGTTCAAGAGCCTCGTAGTACTGCTCCCGATGCTCCTGAAACGCTTGCCTGCAGCGGCCTTGGTGCTGCAGCGGCTTGAACAGGCTGTGGCTGGGGTGGTGAATGTCCCTGATTATGCTTTCCGCCTAGGCCTAGCCTAGGCCGGGGATAATGGGGTAACATCAGGACTTAACAGATACTCAGCGTTCCCCCAAACCGTTTTTGGGCCATGCACCCCGTTACCTCCTGACCTATAGCTGAGGGACCGGGACCGGCATGTATGAATTATTAAAGACAATGCAACATTAGAATGATAATATACAGAATGGATATTTTATGAACTCAACAGAATGTTTGCATCCAGAAGTGACATAGGGAAGCTCTGAGACTGAGGCCCAGAGTTCAACATGAATATTTCATACTTGCACTCCCACAACTTCGTTTATTTTTGGTTTTCAAACCGAAGGAGAATTTATAAATGGTATAATTAACTTTGTTTGTGTTCCTTTCTGTGGCTTTGAGAGCAGTTTCATCATGCAACGCAAGACACTGAGGAGACCGTTTTGAATGATCGTTACAACAAACATGACAAGCTAACAAACGGCACAAGCCAAACCTCTGAGACCCCCTTTCCACCGGTTGGTTCCCAATGGGAACCGGTTCAGTTCTTTTCCACCGGTTGGTTCCCAATGGGAACCGGTTCAGTTCTTCTTGGTTCTTAGTCCATGAGCCAGAGCTCCAAAATTGGTGGGAAAAACTAGACCTATATTAAATTGTTTATAGGATAGTAAATTAATACATGATAACCCTTCCACAGTAGTAACTTTTTCATATTTTCGATTATTTTGCATATTTTCCTACAAAATGCCTCATTTGCAACCTTTAAAAATGTTTTATGGCGATAACTAATATAGGTATGATTTTGCACACTCAATTCATAATTAACGTTCCACTTTTGGAGCTAAGAACCAAAAAGAAGTGAACCGGTTCCCATTGGGAACTAACCGGTGGAAAAGGGGCCTATGTGCCATTACCCTTTACCCTGGGTGGCATTTAGTCTTTTTATACTAACAAAAATCATAATTTTCTAAAGAATCTTACACCATTGTAAGATTAATTACTTACTTGGTGTTTTAAAGCATTATGTTATATACTTTAGCTATTGAACAATAGCAGATCTACAAGCTCGAGTGCCGCGCTATGAACTTGTAGTGTGCCTCAAATCTTTGAATATATATTCTTTCAGAGAGAATGTTTTTAGCTCAAATCTTTGCTTCTGGGAGGGTCATATTTGTTTAACTAAAAACAAACATTAAACCTGTATATAGGAGGGAGGCTGCTAAAGATCGTGCGTGTAATGTAAGTAATGTAAATGACGTCACAACGCGGAAGCAAGCGATGCCTAGCGACGGGGAAATATAAGAGTATTCATTCTGGATTCATCCAAATCAACAATATTAACCCATTCTGACCTGAGATCAGATTCATACGAGGTTTCCACTGGACACACACTGGTCTGATCAACCCATTCTGACCTGAGATCAGATTCTAAAAATGCCAGTCGTTCTTCGATTTAAACGCATCACAACGCATCGCAGCTTGGCTATTTTCAGCATGCAACTAATGCAACTGACTTATAGTGGATCTCTTGTCCACTAGTCCCATTCTAACATTTTAGTCTAGTTTTTTGTTTGTTTGTTGACCAAATTGTAAAAAATAGTCTTAATTTTAGTCATCATAGCTTAGTTTTCGTCAGTGAAAAATGGTAGTCAACGAACATTTCTCGTCTTGGTTTCAGTCGACGAAAACAACACTGCTCCCCATGTCCCCGGATCACACGGCTAAAGTTTCAGAATATGTGGAAAGCCTGGTAAATGGTAAATGGTGCATTTATATAGGGCCTTTATCCGAGGCGCTTTACATAGATTGTGCATTACATTCACATAAACCCATTCACACACACACATTCATCCACCGATGGCAGCGGAAACCATGCAAGGCACCAACCAGCACATCAGGAGCAATTAGGGGTTCAGTGTCTTGCTCAAGGACAGTAACTCTGGGGGAGCCCGGGTTTGAACTGGAAACCTTGCGGTTACCATCCAACCTTTAACTGCAGTTTCATCATGCAACGCAAGACACTGAGACACCGTTTTGAATGAGCGTTACAACAAACATGACAATACATGACAAGCTAACAAACGGCACAACCCAAAGCTCTGAGACCCCCTTTCCACCGGTCGGTTCCCAATGGGAACCGGTTCAGTTCTTTTCCACCGGTCGGTTCCCAATGGGAACCGGTTCAGTTCTTTTTGGTTCGTTCCACTTTCCACGTTCCACTTTTGGAGCCAAGAACCAAAAAGAAGTGAACCGGTTGCCATTGGGAACTAACCGGTGGAAAAGGGGCCTATGTGCCATAACCCTTTACCCTGGGTGGCATTTAGTCTTTTTATACTAACAAAAATCATAATTTTCTAAAGAATCTTACACCATTGTAAGATTAATTACTTACCCCATTCCGGGCAGGAACCCCTTTTGGTGTTTTAAAGCATTATGTTATATACTTTAGCTATTGAACAATAGCAGATCTACAAGCTCGAGTGCCGCGCTATGAACTTGTAGTGTGCCTCAAATCTTTGAATATATATTCTTTCAGAGAGAATGTTTTTAACTCAAATCTTTGCTTCTGGGAGGGTCATATTTGTTTAACTAAAAACAAACATTAAACCTGTATATAGGAGGGAGGCTGCTAAAGATCGTGCGTGTAATGTAAGTGAACATAGTTTTTGGATTTCAATGACGTCACAACGCGGAAGCAAGCGATGCCTAGCGACGGGGAAATATAAGAGTATTAATTCTGGATTCATCCAAATCAACAATATTGACCTGAGATCAGATTCATACGAGGTTTCCACTGGACACACACTGGTCTGATGAACCCATTCTGACCTGAGATCAGATTCATACGAGGTTTCCGCCGGACACACACTGGTCTGATGAACCCATTCTGACCTGAGATCAGATTCTAAAAATGTCAGTCGTTCTTCGATTTAAAAAAAAATAGCAGACCTACAAGCTCGTATCGCGCCACTCGGTGGCGCGATATGAGCTTGTAGATCTGCTATTTTTCAATAGCTAAAGCATAACATGATGCCGACACCAAAATGGGTGCCCGGTCAGAATGGGTTAACTTGTAAATGTTGTGTTTTCAGGAGGCGAGACGGGGTCTTGTGGAGGAGAACATCACACAGTGGGCCAACAGGAAAGGTCTACGGACCCTTCTGATGGAGACCCCGAGGAATGGTCCACCGAGCCAGTACCACAGACACTGCACGGTTCTGGAGCCGGGCCAACCGCAAGCTGAACCTGAACCCAAAGCCGAGCGAGGCAAGCACACGCGTCAATTGGGAGGAGGCCCGCAGGTAGGGATATGGGGCGTTGTGAAAATTACACATCACGATTGTGGCAAACTAATTTGCGATTAAAGGTATATTCAGTGATTTCACTCAAAAAACCTTAGGTTTCGTTTTTGGCTGTGGGACCCAGCCTTTCGTCCAATCAGGATAGAGAGTCAAAAACGAAACCTAAGGTTTTTTGACCCCCAGGGGTTAACTGGGGACAGAGAGGAACTCCTTATATGGCCAGCACACTCTATAGTAGGGAGGATTATCACAACAAAACAAAAAAATAAGTGATATTTGAATTAAGTGAAATCACTGAATATACCTTTAACGATTAAGGAGCCATTATTTGTTAATTATTTGTAATTATTGCGTTTGATTGATTGCTTTAAAAAGCACAGAAAAGTACAGTACAATACAAGGGGATTTTAACCCATCCTGGGCGGGAACCCTCTTTGGTGTTTTAGCATTATGTTATACTTTAGCTATTAATTTAGCTATTCTAATATCATGATATGGGTATACTATTGATACCAGGGATGTCCCCATCAATTATTATTTTTGCTCACGAACCGATTCCGATCATTTTGAAAATGACCCCGATTTCCGATCACGTGATCGGATGGGGACAACCCTAGCGATAAAAGACAAGGACTAATGTCCCATCCTCACCCTCCAGGAGCGTTGGAACATCTCGACCAACCCAGCCACGCCTCCTCGGACCTCGCTCTCCGGACCCCAGGCTGTCCGGATGGGAAGCCCCGCCCCTCCGAGGGCGGAGCCAGACCTGCGCTCCAGCGTCGTACTGTCCAGAGCCGGAGACGGTGCACCTCTTTACACCACCAGGTGGGGCTGTCACGGTTACACATTTAAGCTGACGATTAAATTGTGTTTTTTACATTGCACATTATTGGAATATTACAATTTGTATTTCTGTTTGCCTTTAAGGCTTCGTAATCACAAATTCCAAAAGGGCAGATATGATGAATAACCAAAGAAATCAGGGACACATTTATTCATTTTTAATATCGTTTCCTTTCCTAGAAATGTACGACATAGCATAAATAGGTCATCTACAAGCTTACAACACGTCACATCGTGACGTGTTGTAAGTTTGTAGATGAGCTATTTATTTATTTATGAAAATGGACATGTTTGAACATGGAAACGATTGACAATGACAAAATAATTGCGATTATCTCATATGTGACCAGATTTGACTGAGAGCCTGCCATGCCATCGCCTCCAGCTTTTCACCAGAGGAGAAAAACTTGTTATTTTCTTTTTTTTCAAAATGAGTTAATAGCACATGCAGAGTGCAGACTCTTCACATACTAGAGCATGTCTGAAATAAGTGTCAGAGATGAAATCGACATGCAAATATTAAATAAATGCTTAAACATGTAGCTAGGTATAATGTTAGAGACCACAGAAGTGAACTTTTCAAGCCTGTTTTCTCAACTCGCCGTTTTCTGCAAGACATTACTATTAAGCCATATCTCCAAAACCGGTGGGTCAAACTGAACAACCAATGTCAATTTGAAGCTTTGATTCCCTGCTTTCACATGACATGAAAAAACTAAATTTCAAAACAGTCCAATGGCAGTCCCTCAGTCAAATTTAGTCACATATTTATAATTGCGATTAGACGATTATGTAATAATTGCGACATCCCCACCACGAAGTGACGTGTTGGATGCTTGTAGATCAGCTATTTAAACGTAATATAGCGTGATAATTGTGACACGCCTACCAACCACCAGGTGGAGTGGGGGCGTGGCGGCCCCCGCCCCACACCTTCCCACGGAGGTGCTGGAGAGGCTGCTGTTCCCCGGGGACTTCCCGTCCCGCATGGAGCGCCACCCCGGGGACTTCCAGGCCACGCCCAGCGTCCTGGAGCTGCCCGGCCTGGGGGGGAGACCCCTGCAGGGCCAGAGCGCCTCCCCCTGGACGGAGGTGGCAATGCACCTGGCTGAGGTGGCGCTGGAGCCCGGACACTACTAGAACCTGTTACAAGCATTACATGAGACCTGAGGCACAAATGCCTTCTAAATCTGAAAACCCTGTGTTTCTATATCAGTGGTTCTCAAACTATTCCATGTTAAGGACGCAAAGCACTCCCGCCTCCCAGTTCTTCTGCGTGTGTGTAGTGTCAACACACACACACACACACACACACACACACACACACACACACACACACACACACACACACACACACACACACACACACACACACACACACACACACACACACACACACACACACACACACACACACACACACACACACACACACACACACACACACGGTATGGAATAAAGTATGAATGGATATTTACAGGTCCATTTGGTTCCATTTGAGTTATGGGGGTTCGTTGCAAAAAACCCATTTGAGAACAACTCTGTGTACAGACATATTGATGATAGCCTGTCAACTGTCCTCACTGGTGATATCCGTCACTGTACTGTACTACAGTATTCCTACAGGCTGTTGTGGATAAACTCACCCAAGCTGTGCTGCTCGTCCTACAAATTCATCCATCCAACTTCAACTGCTTATCCAGAGTCGGGTCCAACAGCTCCACCAGAGAGCAGCTCCAGAGCATCAGTAACTTCCTCCTGGGGAATCCAGAGGCCTTCCTCCTGGGGGATCCAGAGGCCTTCCTCCTGGGGGATCCAGAGGCCTTCCTCCTGGGGATCCAGAGGCCTTCCTCCTGGGGGATCCAGAGGCCTTCCAAGGGCCAGTTTGGAGATACAATCCTCCCCTTTGATCCTTGCTCTGCCACCGGGGCTCCTCCATGGCACATGCAATGTTGCTTACAAATGAGACTCCATTTAAAAACGTAAACAGGCTTTCTAACGGTATTGTAGTTATTGCCAAGAAACATTATTGTTAAAGATGGAGTGCCGTGATTATCGTATATTCTTTCCAGTTTATCATGTATTTATGAGGTGACAGTACTTCATTAGACCCCTTGGTGTGGTTGTCATGTGCAATGATGTCTTCTCTTTGTATTTAGGGTTTCTTCCTGGAGGCTGAAACCTTGACAGTCAAACAAACGTGCCAATGAAAAAAAGTGATATAGTGACAATCACAATATCATCCCCTCCCCTAACCCTCCCCCTTTATCATACAACAACAGCTTGTGGGTGCGGCTTCAGTTCAGGTGGATCACAATTTACAATTTACAATTTACAATTTAGGCATTTAGCAGACGCTCTTAATCCAGAGCCACCCATAATCACCACCCACCAGGCAAGCCAGGCATACTTAATGAACTGGTGGGCGTTTCTACATAAAAACGACATTTTAACAAATACTGTACACTTTTTTTTTTAAAGAATCTCCCTCCTTATATAATAATACCTGATGATCATGTTTTAGGGTGGAAAGAAATCACGGCACTTCATCTTTAAAATAGAGAAATGTTCTACCAAGCGGACTGTAAACCGTTTCATCTACTGAGGAATCTTAGTCTGTCCTTCGTGTTGCGTTACCACCTGCTGACAATTAATTCATATAAAACACACCATCTGAGCCTAAATAAATAATAACCACACCATGTGATCTAATTAAAATAAACACCATGTGATCTTAATAAAAAATAAACATTTTATCCAATTAAAAAGAAACACCATGTGATCTAATTAAAAATAAACACCATGTGATGTTCTGCAGCTCTTTATTGATCTGTACAGATGTGTGCACACGGACCTACAATTAAACCACGCCCACTGATTGGTAGAGAGACCGCCTCTGACGACCTTATATGGTAGAGACCGCCTCTACAGACATGGTAGAGACCGCCTCTACAGACAACCTTATATGGTAGAGACCGCCTCTACAGACAACCTTATATGGTAGAGACCGCCTCTACAGACAACCTTATATGGTAGAGACGGCCTCTACAGACGACCTTATATGGTAGAGACCGCCTCTACAGATGACCTTATATGGTAGAGACCGCCTCTACAGACGACCTTATATGGTAGAGACCGCCTCTACAGACATGGTAGAGACCGCCTCTACAGACGACCTTATATGGTAGAGACCGCCTCTACAGACATGGTAGAGACCGCCTCTGACGACCTTATATGGTAGAGACCGCCTCTACAGACGACCTTATATGGTAGAGACCGCCTCTACAGACATGGTAGAGACCGCCTCTACAGACGACCTTATATGGTAGAGACCGCCTCTACAGACATGATAGAGACCGCCTCTATAGACGACCTTATATGGTAGAGACCGCCTCTACAGACGACCTTATATGGTAGAGACCGCCTCTACAGACATGATAGAGACCGCCTCTAAAGACTCCTTTAATGGTTTATCATTAAATCACTCAAGCCAAAAAACTGCGGTTCTCAAACTTGTCAAGGACCTCTGACTTCCTGCGAGTGGCTACGAACCACCATCTGAAAGGATTCTGAGCCAATGCGAGGCTGTGTTGTCTATTTTGAAAATAATCTACAAGCTCACAACATGCGTTGAACGTGAGCTTGTAGATCGGCTGTTTTCAAAGAGCCAATGCACATAGGGTGCAGGTGGTTGAGCTGATTTTGATGCTGTATTAAAAATACATTTCTGGGGACACCTGGAACCCCCTCCCAAGGACCCCAGGGGGTCCCCGGACACCACTTTAAGAACCACTGCCACCCCCCCCTACACACACACACACACACACACACACAACCATAGACATATAAACATAGACGCCATTTCCGGCGGCTGTGGAGCGTATGTGCTCAAGGGAGGGCAAAACATTCCCGATTCCTTGCGAAGCACCGCGGAAGCATGAGTGTGCGTCACAGAGCGCATGTTCGGGTCTGTAAGTCCCGGAAAAGATGTGCTGTGATTGGCCAGTAATCACTTGAGTGGCAGCGTGACGTAGCGTGCCTTCCACACTTCCAGCGTACTTCCTCTCCCAGTGTAAATTCTTCCGCCCTCCTGTCAACACACATCGCTCCAACGAACTGGAGCGGCCAATGAGGCATCTGATTTTAATATCTATGCACACAACACCCGACAAGTAGCGGTACAAACCAATCATTGCACAGGATCCACCTCATACATCATTCATGGGTCTCCACCAAAATGATGATAAAAACAACGTACAACAATTACCCAGTTATTAAAAATAGTCCCAATAAAGAACGGTATTAACGAACAGCGATTGTTTTGATTAGTGATGATGTAAAAAATACTCAATGGAGATATGAGCCCCCTTTTTGCAGTCACATGAAAATACTCCCCGGTTTGATATGTATCAGCACACGGACCCCCATTTAAAAACACCCTGTTTTAATCTCCCAAGGACCCCCACACACTCTATACCGTAAAATCCTGTTGTTAAGTGTTAATGTGTTAAGACTCTCCGAGTGTCTCAGATGACCGTCAAAGGGTTCCATTTTAGCTCCTATAATAACTATGGATCACTTATGCTGTGGACCCCCCGGAAACCCCCCTGAAGGACCCCGGGACCCCGCGCTGACACCTCCAGAGATCTGTGAGATCTGTTTTTATATGCTCCGTTTGTATCATCTGAAAACAGGCAAGTTCTTTTTGTCGACTCCCTTCTATGGGCGTGTGCATAGCGGCCATTTATTTATACGTTTTTATGACACAAGTCCTCTGAATGAGGTGTCACTGTGGCCTGTCCTCTGAATGAGGTGTCACTGTGGCCTGTCCTCTGAATGAGGTGTCACTGTGGCCTGTCCTCTGAATGAGGTGTCACTGTGGCCTGTCCTCTGAATGAGGTGTCACTGTGGCCTGTCCTCTGAATGAGGTGTCACTGTGGCCTGTCCTCTGAATGAGGTGTCACTGTGGCCTGTCCTCTGAATGAGGTGTCACTGTGGCCTGTCGAGACGAACACCCCATGGGCATCTGGGCACGTCATGGTGGCCCTGCCGCTGTTTGCATTAACCCATTCTGACCTGAGATCAGATTTAAAAAATGTCTGTTTGAAAATGACAGTTTTCTGAAAAAGCCATGTTTCTATAATGTCAGTCGTTCTTCGATTTTTCAAAAATAGCAGACCTACAAGCTCGTAGCGCGCCTTGTAGATCTGCCATTTTTAAATAGCTAAAGCATAACGTAATGCTAACACCAAAAGGGGTTCCCGCCTAAAATGAGTTAACCAATCCCGTCATTCTTTGATTTTATACGTTGGGTATTCAAAAATAGCAGATATGCAGCTAAGCTTGCACATCTACTATTCTTGGAACATTAAAAAAAAAAAAACTTGAAAGTGTGAGAACTACGAATTTAGAAGGTTTTTTTTGTAGAATAGGCCTCAGGTCCTACACACCATCTGCACAGGCAAGGGACGAGCAGGCGACAGAGATATCACGTGAAAGATTGTTCTGATATGGAACGTCGTCCATTGCGTTGCGACGTAGCTTGATCAATAAAATAACCAATTAAATAGTAGCGTATAGATCTCAACTGTGATCGCGTTGAGACGTAGCTTGAACCAATCAAATAACCAATAAATAGTAGCGTATATAGATCGCAGTACTTGCACGCTCTGCTTGCGCAAGTAATACATTGTAGTGTGTATATCTCAACCAATAAAAGCGTTTGGGGCCCGCGAAACCTCGTTCAAACAGAGACTCTGCGAGCGAATATAGGAGGGGTGGACAACGTGCTCGCGGTACGTCAGGACAGTCTCATTGAAGAACATGTATTCTAATGAGATTCATCGTTGGCTCGCTCGCATCGCTGGCAGTGTGGATGGTGGCGTTAGCATTTGGTTGGTAGCTACGCTTAACTGTACAAAGGGATTTGTCCTCTAAGGTCTTAATTTGTACACCAGGAGAACGATCCAAAAAATGTGTCAAATATTCTGCATTCTTTTATTCCTATTCCTATATGTTGTGCCTCGTTCATACAGATTGATGCCTAAAGGGCCTTTCAAACATGAAGCGATATAACGCGTCTACAGTTCATTTTCAATGAACTATAGGCGCAGAGCACTGGGGAGCAGTCGCGGTGCGACAACGCAAGCGTATTTACGTGAGCGTGGTCCCGTGAATTTGTTGCATGCGTGCTCGTTTCGTGCACACGACTCACCAGACCTGGGTACTGTTTAGCTTTTTTTTTCACGGTTGCGTTGTTGCGCCCCTCTTGAGCAGACCTGTCGTTGATCCAGGCAACAACGCCTGTGTTCCTCGCTTCCCATTTGAAAGGCCCTTTATAGACCGATTCACAGAGGGGTGCCCTGGGCGCGGCCATTACTGAGGGGTAATCCATTGAGCAGGTGCTGCATAGGCCAGGTGTAGCTAATCAGTGCTGCTGCACTCAATGGTACACCTCAGTAATGGCCGCACCCAGGAAACCCTCTGTGAATCGGTCTATAGTCACAGGGAAGAATCGACCTGGTTCCTAATAAATAATAAGTCGTAAGGATGTATTCTCTCATTACACTTTTCGAAACATGTATTTTCTTTGGGGGGGGGGGGGGGAATAATGGCAAAATGTCGAGAAAAACATCCGATCTATAACATCACAAATTCTGAGCTCGTAGATTGTGTATTTTCGCCGACTTTTTGTCTACATGGAAAAGCCCAAAGCAGGGACGCCCCGGGGAATTAATGCGGTCGACTCCAACCCCAATCCAGCCACAAACTCATTATGATACCGAAAAGCATAGAAAAGAGCAGTCCGACGGAGCCTGGCTGGGTAGACAGAGGGGGGTCTCCACCATATTGTTGGCATTGTTGTCTAAACGTAGATAAGAAGCAGACAAAACACGTCCGGCGTAAACTATCCCCCCCCCCTCCAAAAAAAAAAATTAGAAAAAGAAAAGAATAAAGAAAAGAAAAACAGGAAGGTCTGTTTTGTTGGTCCGTCCCCGAAATGTGCCCTCCTTCCGTTTCCACTTCCTGTTTCTTCGTCATTTGTTTGTTTGTTTGTCTTTTTTTTTTTAAGTTCCCGTCCAGAATTGAAGTCAACAATAGTCTGGCAGTACCTCCGTTGTTCCCTCACTCACTGACGGACTCCATCTCCCACGATGCACCCTGTGTCCGCTGGCCCCTTCCCTTCCTCCTCAGTACATTTTCTGTCGGCTGGGAAGCACCGCCTCCTTGAGGAAGGAAAAGACCAGTAGGATGCCGGACCGCTTCCCCCGCTTGCCCTTTGTGAAGTAATTTGACACCACGTCATCTGGAAGAGAAGACACCGGGAACAGCGCACGTTAGCGCACGTTAGCGCTGCTACTATAGTCTTGCGTAGGCAGACAACTACTCCACAATCTCCGAATGCTACATATAGTCTGGAACTACACCTCCCGAAATCTGCTTGTCATTTCCGTTCACAAACATATATTTTAAAATATATTTAGAGCATTTTTCTAATTTATTCTGCTAAGCAGCAAGCTATATATGCTTAGATGATTTCTATATATATATATATATATTAGGATAAATGTATGCATTATGTAAATATATGCAAGTCCAACAATAACCACATTATAAAAACACTTAACACCCCTCTGAAACAGGTTGATGAATACAAGTATTTGTATGACGTCAAGTTCTTGTTAGCGTCGACTATGGCTATCTGTAGGGTGACGTGACGTTAAGTATCCAGTCTTCCAGTGAACTTGACGGCAGCCAGACGCTCACCTCCTTGCTGGACGGTGGACGGAAGCACGTTTTCTCCAGCCGAGAGCGACACGAAGAAGGAGAAGGGAATGATCCACAGGCAGATGGTGAAGTATGCCAACACCTGCAATCGGGAAGAACGAGTGGGTTAATGACTGCACAACAAAACCTGTAAACAGGAAGACAGCACAACCAAGACTATGGTGCATTTATACTCTTGTGTGACGCCGTCATCACATGCTGACAATAGAACATTTTCAAAGTTACAATGCGTTGCATCGTGACCTTGTAGATCGGAACTTTTTGACTATAGATGTAAATTGCCTATTACTTTTTAGAAACAGCCCAATGCACACCTCGAAAGGTTGGTGACAGGGCATTAGGACTAATGGTCTATTCATACTCCAGTTTTAGGCGATAAGGGGACTACCGAAAACTACAACATGACGTCACTGAGCCGCGGTGATAAGGGACTCACCGCTCACCCAAACACATCTCTCTGTTCTTACTAAAAACTACAACATGATGTCACTTAGTCGCAGTGATAAGAGACTCACCCAAACACATCTCTCTGTTCTTACTAAAAACTACAACATGACGTCACTGAGCCGCGGTGATAAGGGACTCACCGCTCACCCAAACACATCTCTCTGTTCTTACTAACCACCTTATCACCAAAAAACTGGCAGCCTTAATAAATTACCCGGTAACCTGAGACCTCTTGGTTTATTATCTTACCTCTGAGAATGGATAATATTCTTCTGCAAAGTACTGGAAGGCCATGTAATGATTCGCCACCACCAGCACTAAGGACGACACACACACACACACACACACACACACACACACACACACACACACACACACACACACACACACACACACACACACACACACACACACACACACACACACACACACACACACACACACACACACACACACACACACACACACACACACACACACACACGTGAAGACATTGAGGGCGGGATAATAAGCCTAGTACCTCGGCAGAGTTCTTTTTAGCCTGCTCTGAAGAATGCTGTTTGCCAAAACGCATCAGTGTTCTCAGATAAACATGAGGAAATTGCATCCGAGCCAGTCTTGCATCTTTTATTTTGGAGTGCTGCTTGTTTGTTTGTGAGTTAAACCTTGGCAGAGTACTTAGCAATTGTTGTGTGAAATGTCGAGTCATTTGAAGCTTGCGTGTGCTGTGAGACATGAGCAGGGCTGGACGGGGGCAAAAGTTCGATGAAGCTAGTTGCACATTCTCTCCACAGGACAGCATAGTTCGGTTAATAAATAAGTTAACTAGTTATTAAGTTAGTTAGTTCTTACCACAGGAGAGGATGAAGTTGGGCGAGCTGAGCAGGATGTAAGGGAAGGTCTGCAGCAGACCAAAGTACACCAGGTTGGTGAACAGCCCCACTCCCACCATGAAGGCTGGGAAGCTTTCAAACAGGTAGAGGCCTGATAGAACCCCTGTAGAAAACTAAAGACAATATATACACCATTAATACGCAGAACACCTGTAGAAAACTAAAGACACATTATATACACCATTAATATACAGAACACCTGTAGAAAACTATACAACATATACACCATTTAACCCCGGGGGCCTGGCCTGGCCCCAACCTTGTTCAGGGGTGGCCTGAGGAATCTGGAGGCCCGTTTCATGACCATATGAGGCCCCCATATATACCTATGACATAATTACTCAGGCGTATTGACACATAGTGGTGGGGTGTTGAATGTCGTCTGGCGGTCAGTCATAGCTCGGAGGCCCCCCTGAAGGTGGAGGCCCGTTTCAGGTGGAAACTGGTGAAACATAGCGAAGGCCTCCTATGCACATGTTGTAAGCTTGGAGATCAACTGTTTCAACAATTTCTACAATTTTGTCACTTTATTGGTTTTATATTTAAGATATTCGTCATATCTGCCCTGTTCCAATTTGTGATTACGAAGCCTAATAGGCAAACAGAAATACAAATTGTAATTGAATCGTTAATCGCATGCAATTATTTGTTTGGCAATTAATTGTCAACTTAAATGTGTAATCGTGACATCCCTAATATCGTATACTTGATACAGTAGTTAACAGTAGAGTCACATACTCACCAATATCATGTACTTTATGATTCTACTGGTGGCCACTGTGTATTCTTCTATCAGCTCAGCCAGATAGTACAGACCAGCAGCTGAAACAACCATAAACAACACATTTAAACAGATACAGTACTCTGATCTCGGATCTTAAAGGGATTGTGACATTTAAAACACATTTTTGTAGATTTTTTTGGCTTTTCTTGACATCAATTTCACCAACAAAAAAACGAAGTTTGAACATTCAGTGTATTCTCTGCTGTCTGGACTTTTGTGAATAATTATGCAAAAATGTCTCATCTGGTTGGACGGCAGGCCCCCTCCCCTCTGCTCCCTGCCTACCCTCTCTTCTCCGCCCCTCTCCGCTTCCTCATTGTGACCGCGACTTTGTTTCTTTGGATGACTTTAGATTACTTTTATTTTTGACGGTGACGTTCCTACCACGTTGTCAAAGAAGCGCATCTTGGGTTGACAGGAAAGGGGGAATTACCGACATCTACAGGCTAAAAGAATGTGTTTTTCCATGGCTTCTCAGGATGCAGATTACACATACACAAAAACTCCTGGCAAGAAATACTGGAGTGGAGTTGAGTGTTCAAACTTTTTAGACACGTTTGAAGGACCATGGCCAAGACTTTTAATGTTGTTAAAATTATGTTATAAATAATGTCATAATACCTTTAATGCTTGGCTGCACTATGTCGTAGCAGTCGTACCCACAATTAAATCTGAGGCGGGGGGGGGGGGGGGAAGCCTTGCGTTCTTCTGAGCCCTGACCTACAAATCCAGATTCAAACTCAATTCCCCTGGTGAGTTTTAAAAGGTTGTCACAGCCTGGGCACCTTTCCCAGACACTGCTCCTGCTTCAACGTAAAGGAAATGTTTGCTCTAGTCCTATATTAGTTTTAGTAGCAAACATTGTCGAGTTGTATTGGTCATCTTATTAGATATTCCTGTTCTTTCCTTGAGATTATTACTGGTTAAATAAGGGTTAAATAAAATAAAAGTACAGACCATTACCAACAGCTGAAAGAAATTAAAATAAACACACATAAACATGTCTACACATTAATGACTCTCTGATGGATGAATGAGGCCGTCAACTCACACACACACACAAATATCATTAATTTCCCCTGTAAGTAACACACAAATTACATCAGCGAGGGTGGAATCAGCATCTGTTGGATCGCGAGTCTTTGGGTTCGATAATGTTGTGATTCTTTGATATGTTGCAATTCATAGGGATTTATTTTAATCGATTTTGCACTTGCTGACTGACATAAACCTGCCCTCCGCCCCCCCATCCCCGAGCCCCTATAGTATTAAAAGGGTACTGAAAATGGACTTGGTCTTGCACTGAACTTTGGACTTTGCACTATTACATTGCACCAGCACTATGGGTTATTGTACAGTATGGTTATTTATTTGTTTTGTATGCCAGAGGTGAAGCTCTAAACTGAATTTTGTTGTTTCATGCAAGCAATGACAATAAAGATCTATCTATCTATCTATCTAAAAATGTAGCAATGTTTCAACAACATGAGCTAATCATCAAATTGACAAACTTTAATAAATACATTCCAAATTATAATTATTTAGTAATACTATGACAAAACGAACAGCCATAGATTTCCCCACACTACTGTAAGTCAAGTCATGTCCAAAACACTTTGACACAGACATTAAAACCAACACACATCACATTCATAATGCTACTAATGAACGCAGTTGTTTTCAACCAGTGGTCCTTGTGAGGGGGTTCCAGGTGGTCCCCAGATAAGTGATGAGAGAATGGACATGTATTATCTTTAACTTAGTTACATTTTTGTTAAACAACTACATTACTTAATTTACAAGAAGTCTGAGAATGTAGAAGAATTGTTATTTTGATCAAAGTTTGCCTGTTATCTCTCCTAATGGTACCAACATCAATTCAGTTTTGGGCTACATGTCATCAACCGTCATCAACTGGTGGTCCCGTGGCTCAAATGCCCGAATAAATAATGGAGCGGAGCGGAGGTTATTCCAGGTAGCGTGGTTGGAGAGGTCAAAACAGTGGGAGGACAGACAGACAGTCAAGGTGACTGACAGCTGTCACAGAGACACTCAGGAGGAAGGGCAGAGAGGCCTCCAGCGAGCACTGCCCTGAACTTTTCACCTCCTTCACCCGCACGACTCACAAGCCCGAGGGGAGCCGCGTCACCGCGACTAGTCCACAGTGGGTTCGAATAGGGAGCTGCATCACCGCGTCTATAGTCCACAGTGGGTTCGAATAGGGAGCTGCATCACCGCGTCTATAGTCCACAGTGGGTTCGAATAGGGAGCTGCATCACCGCGTCTATAGTCCACAGTGGGTTCGAATAGGGAGCTGCATCACCGCGTCTATAGTCCACAGTGGGTTCGAATAGGGAGCTGCATCACCGCGTCTATAGTCCACAGTGGGTTCGAATAGGGAGCTGCATCACCGCGTCTATAGTCCACAGTGGGTTCGAATAGGGAGCTGCATCACCGCGTCTATAGTCCACAGTGGGTTCGAATAGGGAGCTGCATCACCGCGTCTATAGTCCACAGTGGGTTCGAATAGGGAGCTGCATCACCGCGTCTATAGTCCACAGTGGGTTCGAATAGGGAGCTGCATCACCGCGTCTATAGTCCACAGTGGGTTCGAATAGGGAGCTGCATCACCGCGTCTATACTAGTCCACAGTGGGTTCGAATAGGGAGCTGCATCACCGCGTCTATAGTCCACAGTGGGTTCGAATAGGGAGCTGCATCACCGCGTCTATAGTCCACAGTGGGTTCGAATAGTGAGCTGCATCACCGCGTCTATAGTCCACAGTGGGTTCGAATAGGGAGCTGCATCACCGCGTCTATACTAGTCCACAGTGGGTTCGAATAGGGAGCTGCATCACCGCGTCTATAGTCCACAGTGGGTTCGAATAGGGAGCTGCATCACCGCGTCTATAGTCCACAGTGGGTTCGAATAGGGAGCTGCATCACCGCGTCTATAGTCCACAGTGGGTTCGAATAGGGAGCTGCATCACCGCGTCTATACTAGTCCACAGTGGGTTCGAATAGGGAGCTGCATCACCGCGTCTATACTAGGGCTGGGCGATATGACAAAATCTCATATCACGATATAGAATTTATTTTATCACGATAACGATATACTCACGATATAGAATATTTTTTACGATACCTATTTTTTTTATCTAAAAGAATAAATATTTGTTCAGGTCGAGTACTTTACTGTACTTGGGCTGTACTGTACTGTACTGTACTGTACTGTACTGTACAAGCTCTCCTCCCTGGCCTCTGTCTGTGTTAGGCTGCACAACAGTGACACTTGTTGGTGACAATAGTTATGCTATTTCCGTGCTCGGATACAGGGACAGGGACACACATAGCTGTCTATAATGGTTGCACCACTCAAAAAACAATTAAATTCACATTATCCAGTCTAATTATATGAATATAATACTGATGCCCTTCCCATGCACAGACAGGCCCAAAGCAAGTACAAAATATTACAAAATAAAATGTATATAATAATAATTAGAGGCTGAACTCAATTGTTCAGCCTCTGTAGACATTTTTAAAGCACAGCTCAAGTCAAGACCCACTTCTACAACATTGCTTTTAATTGATCTTTTATTTTTTGTTATTCATGTCCTCACTGTATTGCATTACTGCTTGTTTTTTAATGTCGTTGCCTTGCTTTTCTTTTTTTCTCCATTGCTCTGTAAAGCACTTTGAGAGCTGCATTTCATGTCATGAAAGGTGCTATACAAATAACGTTTTATTAGTATTATTAATAATAATTATTATTATTATGACAATTAAAAAGAAAAAAGAAAGAAATAAGACACAGAAGTACAGGCCTGTGTCTGCATTAAATTGGCTTAAGGAAAAAATAAATATCTCATGTCACAGTTTGTCACTACAGTTGTTTCAGTTCATTTAAGCTCTGTATAGGGAATCAACATGTTCTGTTGTAGTTATAGTTTAGTTTGTTAAAGACGTTGGGCAGCTTAACGATGTTTAATTGACTACAGGCGATAGAGTGAGAGAGAACGCGATCTTGTCGTCAACTCTCCATGCCCATGGAGAGTGCGTATATGGGAGTCTGGGACGAGTGGGGCTTTTTCTTTTCCTTTTTTTTGATGATCACAACAAAGTCAGCGTCTTGTGTTGTTGTTGTAAGCTGTTGCTGAATTAAGGACTTTTCAAATGGAATAATTTATTTGGAACAATAAAACAAGACAGAGACACGCAGCAGGAGGACTGCACAGGTAAGAGGAACGTCTTGGAAGAAGTTTGCAGTGCACCCGACGACGGACAAGCTTATTGTTCAACTGTGTAAAACATGCGTGGCTCACGCAATTTATCAATTTGACCCAACATGAAACCTGCATTTATAACAGTGAATGACCGGTTACTTTAGGGCGCGTTCGGAAATAGCGCACTAGGCGGACTGTGCATTGTGCAATGCAAACTGATAGATGAGTTCGCTCTGGTGTGGTATTTCCGAACGTGCCCCTTACACCGCTCTGAATCTCGTCAGCCATCATCTCCCTTCATGTAATCAAAACCACTTCCATATCCATACAATGGAAGACGTTGCCCCTCTTTTAGGTGCAAGCACCACCTCGGCTTGTGTTGTGGTCGTGTTGGCCTGCTTAGAGTATATAATAGAGAAGACATCCGAAAGGTGTTCGCTCACTGTTTTCAGTGCGCGCGGTGGGCTGCGCTGTGACGTAAAATACTGCCGTAAAGCGAAACGGCGATATAAGCGATATAGCTTTTTTTTCGTGATAGACATTTTCTATCGAAAATACGATATATATCGTCATATCGCCCAGCCCTAGTCTATACTAGTCCACAGTGGGTTCGAATAGGGAGCTGCATCACCGCGTCTATACTAGTCCACAGTGGGTTCGAATAGGGAGCTGCATCACCGCGTCTATACTAGTCCACAGTGGGTTCGAATAGGGAGCTGCATCACCGCGTCTATACTAGTCCACAGTGGGTTCGAATAGGGAGCTGCATCACCGCGTCTATAGTCCACAGTGGGTTCGAATAGGGAGCTGCATCAC
This sequence comes from Protomyctophum parallelum, assembly GCF_964188405.1. NCBI lineage: Eukaryota > Metazoa > Chordata > Actinopteri > Myctophiformes > Myctophidae > Protomyctophum > Protomyctophum parallelum. The sequence goes on from NC_139716.1 coordinate 37,615,502, forward strand.
CGCGTCTATAGTCCACAGTGGGTTCGAATAGGGAGCTGCATCACCGCGTCTAGTCCACAGTGGGTTCGAATAGGGAGCTGCATCACCTATAGAGCGGCGCAGTCCCTTTCAGAACAACGAACGGCCCAGGAAATGAAAACGCAATGCATTTCCCCATAGGCAGTTTTTATTTAATTTATTTAAAGACCTTTTAAGCGTCGTACGAAGCCAACTCTTGTCGTGACAAATCATGACAACACACACAATATTTTGGACCAAACAAATAATTACAAAGAAGAAAAACAACAAAAAAAGTGTTGTAACCTGTCGTTTTTTCTACTTTCTAATTCTTTGTTTGGCCCGAAATATTGTGTGTGTTGTGTTGTCATGATTTGTCACGACAAGAGTTGGCTTCGTACGACGCTTAAAAGGTCTTTAAATTAATTTAAAAAAAACTGCCTATGGGGAAATGCATTGCGTTTATTTCCTGGGCCGTTCGTTGTTCTGAAAGGGGGAGGGACTGCGCCGCTCTATAGTCCACAGTGGGTTTGAATAGGGAGCTGCATCACCGCGACTATAGTCCAGTGGTCCACAGCCACACAGTGCAGTGATGTAAATACTGTAGGTTTTCAATCTAATGAGTGCAGGGGTGGTCTCACTTCAGCAAGTCATATTTTGTCATTTTTACAAATTGCAGCATTTAACTCCCATTTCATTTTTTTCATGGTTAAAATGTGGTTATATTCATGTAGAAATGTATCTGAAAGAAATCAACCACAATACCAAATCTGCAAAGATCTTTGCAAACAACAGTGCAAAGTACGCAGAACAGTAAATAAATTAAAATATAATTACTTTGTGGTGCACTCAGTGAGCTAAATTAAGTATGGTGCATTCACTGCATTTATAATGCACTGCAGCACAGCTCAATTAAAGTGACTCATTGACAAAAATAAATGGTTTGTAGACAGTGCATTTGGGACTCCATTGTTCAATCCATGATCTGGATTAAAAACTGAAAAAGAATAAAGTCTCTGTAGCACTTGTTCCGTCTATAAAGTATTGTTCTTTATTGACTCACCAGTGTCACCACATTCATTCACCACAACGCACGCAGGAGAAACATACAACATGTTCCCCTAAACCTAAATCTTTCTGTCAGAGGCAGCGCCGTTTAGATGAGAGAGTTGCGACAACTCCGTTCACTGTTTATTCATGGAGCTGCATGACTCACTGAACGGTATGTTGTCGTCACTCTCTCTCTCTAAACGGCTCTGGTCTCGAGGCTGCGCTCCACTCTCCGTATGTCACTGACACCGCTCGTCTCCGAGCAAGATGGCGGCGCCCGTCAGACAGTGTTGTTATTATTACAAACTAGTGGTTCTACAACGATTTTTACGTGGATTTTAGTGTATATAAGTTAACATAGGATGAGGTCGGATGCGGCCATGCAAAAGTGATTGTGTCCGTGAATTATTGTTTTACGGCATTTTTCTTCCGAGATTTCTTTTCACGGTGGATTATTATTACTGTACATGAGTACAGTAGTGCGTCCCGTGAATGCAGAGGTTGTTGGTTCGTTGCATCCCATATTTATATAGGCCTATACTGCGTTTTGGGACGCAAAACGCAGGCTATTTTAATCTCTGCCACAGTCAAGTAGGGATGTGAGTAGGGGTGGGTCCAGTATGTACCGAACTGAACGTACTTTGGTACCGGGTATCCATTACAATAATTCAATTTCGGTTCTCTCTATCGGTTCCCACAGACACGCGGTCACACGATATTTATTTATTTTCTACCCTTTTGATAGGTGCGCAGGGAACAGAGCTGATCTACAAGCCTACACCGCGTTGCATCAGCGGCGCGTTGTAGGCTTGTGGCTTGCAGAGGCGGAGCTATCTCTCTGCATGGAGTTGTCGAGGAGTGTAGAGACAGAGAGACGTGCTGTGCAGAGTAGCATTGAAACAACATAATTATTAAAGTTTCTTAAACGTAATTTTCAAGTGAGGTTTATGGGAGGAAACTTTTAAGAGAGGGGACAGGAGTCTTGCGCCCTGCGGCCTGAGTTGCCTCAAGTGCTGCATGACCATGCATGTGCATGACAGCATTGAATCAACATCAACCCACCTTGAATGTGTGTGTGTGTGTGTGTGTGTGTGTGTGTGTGTGTGTGACGTGTGTGTGTGTGACTGTGTGTGTGTGTGTGTGTGTGTGTGTGTGTGTGTGTGTGTGTGTGTGTGTGTGTGTGTGTGTGATCACGGCGTAGGGTCCAGAGGCCCAGTCAGTTTAGTCTAACTAAGAGAGGTGGCGAAAAAACAAGAAAAACAACAAATGATAGCCTACTCTGGCAGCCCATGTGCTAGCCCTGAAACAAGACTGTCATGATTATCATGACAGTCATGGCGCAACTGCAGCCTGTTTTTTTTTATTTCGACGTCAGGCTTAAATGGGTTAAAGTTTAAGCACCACAGCTTCTGCAGCTACACCCATTATTCAAAAAAATAAATTGCTACATGTATAGCAACAATTAATGAGACATGTCAGACAGAGGTAGCTCCCTGATTGAAAGGTATAACAACGTATGGGTTACAACAGGTCTAAATCGGTTATCTATTTAAAGCTACAAGCTTGCAATACAAGATAAGCTACATCTGGTATATTCTTCTATAGCCCTAAGAGCTACGATGATGTCTTTTATGATCCATGTACTGTGTACACTGAACTCTCTATGACCTGCTAATTAAACAACATTATTATGTAATGTCCACACACACACACACACACAGCTGTCTCCTCTGTCAAAGCTTAGATATAAAGAGAAATGAATGATGAAAAAATTGCACATATACAAGCTTAGCAAAGGCTAGTAGATTTTCATCAGTGGTTTTCATATCAAGGTCCATTATTGTCTCCACCAGGCCGAAGGCATGGGGAGAGAGTATGTTTTGCACTCCGTTTGTGTGTGTGTGTGTGTGTGTGTGTGTGTGTGTGTGTGTGTGTGTGTGTGTGTGTGTGTGTGTGTGTGTGTGTGTGTGTGTGTGTGTGTGTGTGTGTGTGTGTGTGTGTGTGTCCGTCTGTTAACAGCTATTCTCCGGCATCATTAACCCGGTCAATGCCAAATTTTACACACACACACACACACACACTCCCTGGATGCCAACAATGACCCTCTGCCCCAAAATATTCTGTCTGTTATAGCGCTATAGTCATGTGTTCAAGACGGATCTGTCTGATATTTCAGATTCCATCCCAATTGGCTAAAATTGGCTTTCAACATTTGCAGGATTGGACCGTTTTGAACAAAAAGCCTCAACTCATGAACAGAGCGTGCAATTTACGTGAAATCTTTCACAGACGTTACTATTAGGCTGAGGAATATATCCCACCCTTTTCACATTGCCCTTTTATAGCGCCACCAACAGGTGGATTTTTGCAAAACACATTTTTGGAACAAAATGCCTTGAATCATCCAATTGCCATCCAAGAAGAAATGTCACCCTTTTCACATTGGCCTATTATAGCGCCACCAGGAGGTCACACCTGACCTGCCCTGGTGGCGACCTGTGCCCCGAGGGGCACTTTTTCTAGTTTATTCTGCATTTGAGTCACGGACCACCATTTCATGAAATGTAGCCTCTCAGACCCAAAACTAAAGAACATTTTGTTGTCGTTGGATAAGATTTTGCCCACAATTCCATGCTGTCATGATGTTGCTACATTAGTATAGATAACAGGCAAACGTTGATCAAATATAAGAATTCTTCTACATTCTCTAATTGTGTAGACTTCTTGTAAATTAAGTAATGCAGATGTTGAACAATAATTTAACTCTTGAGAGCGTAAAATTAAACCAAATGGATCCATAAAGGTCCATTTGGTGACACTGTCAAAGTTAAATCACTGATTACTTCCTATATCGGTTATATCAATATTATATCAATAATCAAATAATATAATCCACCACTCGAGGGAGGGGGAAGAGAGCTACTGATCTCACTTGCTCAAGATAGTGAGCTGGAGTGAAGGAACATTTGTTTTGTTAACCAGCGCTGACATGCATGACCAAAGTGAAGAGATTGAAGTGACTGGAAACAAATATATATATATCAAGATCTGAACGACTACCTTTAGGCACACAGGCGCCAACCTGGGCACAGGGGAGGGTGATCACGATTCACGGTCAAGTGCAAGAAATAGGATGTTCCTTTTAAAGTTAAATAGTTTGTTTTAATAATTCTTATCCCACGATTTTGTAACCCATTTTTCACCCCTGTGTCAATTATCAAATGTGATCCTGGGCTCTACACACCCTCCGCCAACCTGGGGAGAGCAACGAACTTCCTTCATGCAAGAGTGTCCACGTTGCTCCTTTACACCTGACAGGGGGGAGTTTCCAACCAGTTCCTTTCCCCTCCACCCCGGCTGGCCAGGGGGAGGCAGTTTAGAGACCAGGATTACTGCATGTTTTTTGTGAGGGTACCTACCCTAGGGGACACGGGGAGAACATGCAAACTCCACACAGAAAGGCCCTTTCGCCAACCTTTCTTTCTAAGCATATTTTAGTGGGTTAAATTAAGTCCCCTCACACATAGGTTACGGTACTTCACAATAATGAATAATACAATTGCATTACAAGGTAGGCATTTATCAGACACACTTAATCCAGAGAGATTTACGGTAAACCAAAACATAGAAAGTCGTAAAAGAATGTGAATCCCTATTCTCCTTCAAAACTGCTCTCAAATAAATGTGGTGCATTTATATAGCACTTTTATCCAAAGTACTTTACATAGATTGTGCATTACATTCACATTCACACACACACACACACACACACACACACACATTCATACACCGATGACGGTGGAAACCATGCAAGGCACCAACCTGCTCATCGGAAGCAATTAGGGGTTCAGAGACTTTTTCAGAGTCTGTCTATATGATGTATTTGCATAGTACTGTACCATTGGGGTCCTTCATATTCAATTCACCAGAACATTTCATGATCAGTGATGATAATAGGTTTTCAATGTAATGAGTCCCGGGATGCAGGGGTGGTCTTTTAGATGAGTCCCAGGGACACTTGATGAGTCCCACTTCAGCGACGTTAAGAGACATACATTGTCATTTTCACAAATTGCAGCATTCAAGTCCCATTCCACCATTTTATATGGTTATATTTATGTAGAAAACAGATGAATAAATTATTATTATAACTAAAGCTAGCAAAATAAACTAGAATAAAAAAAAATGCTCTACATATTTCATATTATTTTGGCTATGTATTATTTTTTACTGTACATGCTGAGTACAATAGTGCATCCCGTGGATGCAGAGGTCATTGTTGTATTGCGTCCCTTAACTATAAACTGCGTTTTGGGATGCAAAATGCACCCTTCTTCTTCTGTCGCATGTCCTTAAACCTTCAGCTCCGTTGCAGCCAGACTTGCAGCCAGTCCAGTGTGTCATCGTCTAGGTCAATTAACCCACGGTCACCATTCGGTGGCCGCCTGGCCGGTATATGGGCAGCTGGTCAGCACGTGTTCCACAGTCTGTAAGGGTGCCCCCATTCTCAGTGGGCACTGTCTGTACACATTTCTGCATTGCTGCACCAATATTATTGTATATTGTATTATTGTATTATATTCTATCTTTTATCTCTATCCATGTCATTTAATGTTCTGATGAATTGAGTACAAAGGACCCGCTTTCATGGTTTTTAAATCCTCTTAGCAGACCTTGTATTGAACTGTACTTTCCTGCAAACTGCAGGATAAAAACGTATTCAAATCAACATAATGCAACAGGTAGACAATGAACCATATCATCATCATCATCATCCGTCTAAAACAATCCAATATTATGAACAATAATAATCTGTATATTGAAGCTACTACATTAAAAGAAGAATTATTAGAAGACACTTACAGATATACCGGTATATCATGAATGTATATTAGATCATTAGCATAACCTGCTGTCTGTCTGTCTGTCTGTGCACATTGAGCTTGGATACGTGGCCACGACTGACGTGGACTCACTGTTGTTTACCTGCGCGCGCGCGCGTGCGTGCGTGCGTGTGTGTGAGTGCGTGTGCTCAGTATAAATGTCATATCATAATGAATGAGTAGGACAGACACTGTACTGTATATATTAACTGTGAACTGTAAACACATGACGGGTTCATTTGGTTACATCATGTGTTACAGTTACAGACAGTCTGAAACACGATATTGTCGACAATAATATCGATCATGACCGATCGATGAGGACGTAAAGGGAAAGCACGCGCGCACACACACACACAAAGTCATACACACAGTCACACACACACACACACACACACACACTGTGTAGACTTAGGTATATGACTAGCTTAGCGTCATTAGCAGCATTAGCAGTGTTTACATGCCACTCACCTATAGCCAGCGTGACGAAGCTTATCTGGACGACTAGAGACAGCCAGCTCAGCAGATATATGAACCACATGATGCCTGACACACATGTAGAACAGCACCAATAACAGACATATATATAGATATAAACACAGAGGAAGGAGGGTTAGCCAGCAGGCTAAATGCTAACACCGTTCACTGTAGTTCCTCTGACTGGTTTCTTCCTTCCTGTGTGACGTATTACAGAAGCAGAGGAGAGAAGAGGAGACTCTGGGTGTGTGCTGGAGGTTACAGCGCCCCCTCTGGTGATGATAAGTGCAGCTTTGTTTTGTTCATCTTTCCCATCTTAATGTGCAACATTTTTTTTTGATCAAAATATATTATAATTATATATATATACATATAGAGAGATATATATAATATAATATAATATATTTTGATCTGTATTCCTGAGCTAAAGATAAAACTGATATTATAGTTATATATATAGAGAGATATTAGATATATAGTATATAATATAATATAGATAAATACGGCGTATGGGTGCGTACTTTTTGTAAATCTTTGTTAGGGCAGTAGTTAGTGTAGACAGTTTAGGTAGATTGAATTCATGTAACATTTCATTTAATTTATTGGTTAGAGTTAGGTAAGAGTGTTGTGTGATACTAGAATAGGGACAGCCTGACTTTTGTGTTGTATTCCAGTTGTATTCTTTATTGTTTATTATTATTATTATACCTTTTCACTTTAACGTTGAATAAATAACAACTCTTATGTCAGCCGTGTTGCATCCTCACCTTGATATACCCCTAGACATACAAAGGGGAATGTAACAGTGCAACATTTTCTCAACAGTAAACAAACCAATGAACATACAGTTTACAGTAGAAGTGTGTTGTACACACAGGGTATCTGTACATTTATGAAGTGACAATTTAAGGACTTTTGTCACCTTTTTATTACCAAAATGTCCAAATTGTCAAAAATGTACGTAATAAGAGGCAAATATTGTGAAGACAGCCGATCTACAAGCTCACAACACACTAAATGTAATGCCTAATGCCGTGTTAATTCTCATATGGATAATGAGCACCTTATCAATCATGGCTTTTATCGAGCCCACTATTGAGCTTTTTCCAATATTTTGTGGAATGACGGGAGACGACAAATTATGAACAGAACCAGTATATTTTTATTGGCCAGTTGTGAGTGTGAGTTTGTGGCTGACCACCATCTAGAATTTAATGAAAACGACAAAAGTTTAAAAAATATATATAATAATAGATTTATTTATCTTAGCTAAGAGTACAATTATTTTATTTGACTTCCGTTCCTTAACTCAACCTTGTAGCAGTGACAATGAACAATGACAAACAAACAATAAACAATAGCAACAATAGAACACACACACACACACACACACACACACACACACACACACACACACACACACACACACACACACACACACACCCCTAACTAATGGAGGTTATATGAGGCATGTAACCTATATGGGTTGTGAGTGACTGCATATATCTTGTTATTTCTAGAAACCAACACCTTTGAGATGATTCCAGGAAAGAAAGACAATAAAAGATGCATGTGAGTGAAGGTGATAAAATGAGCGTCTTCCCCTAGGAGGATTTAAGAGCTAAAGAATCATTCATCATTCATGTCCGATGGTGTGAAGAAGACACCGCCATGGTGCCATGGTCAACACTAGCAATTACTCTCTATATATTCTCCCTCCAAATGCTTTTAAACCAGTGGTTTTCAACCGTCCATTCACTCCATTGTCATATCAAAGTCCATTATTTATTTGGCATTTGAGCCACGGACCACCATTTGATGAGCTTTAGCCTCCCAGACCCAAAACTATAAAGAATATTTTGTTATTGCTGGATAAGATTGTTGATGTTGTTGATTGTTGATGCGCGTGCACGCATACGTGCGTGTACTACCAGAATGTCCACATACTGTATGTATAGAAGAATTTTAGATATATTTTTATGGACAAACAAAGGTTTTTATACACAGATTCAAGCCGGATACGATTGACTGATCCCCGCTGACCATGATACATCACATTGGCCTTGATTCTTCTTCCACATCCGAGTACACTTCATGTATTCAATGCTTTCACATTGCATCGATCCGCACCCCAGTGTTGTTTTCGTCGACTACCTTTTTTCACTGATTCAAAACTAAATCGAAACTAAATGAAAACAAAGCTTTTATGACTAAAACCAAGCTAAATGTATTGACAATTTCGTCAACAAATAAAAACTAGGCTAAATGTTAGGAAGGGACTTTAGTGGACAAGAGATCCAGTTTAAAATCATCCATACGATTTACAATGTAAGCATTTAGCAGACGCTCTTCTTAATCCAGAGCGATTTACAATAGGCCTAAGCAAGAACAACACAAGGTAATAGCCTACATCAAATAGAAAATTTAAACTAGGATCATAATAAACCAATCAATATCATCAGTCTAAAAGTAGAATATACAAATACATTTTGACCATGCAGGGTAGAGGTTTAGGGTAGTGATTTTCAACCAGTGGTCCTTGGGGAGGTTCCTGTTGTTCCCCAGCTACATGATGGAGGACCCTTGTAGATCTTTAACTTTTAAAAATCTAATGCAGAATATGTCTGATTTTATACTTAGTTGCGAACCATCGTCACAAAGAAATGCGGATCAGGCATGGGTTGTGAGCTTGTAGGTCTATTATATCAGCTTAAGGTTATAGGGTGAAAAGTGACCTCCTGTTTAATTTTTCATGGCATCACACTTTAAGTAGAGTAATGCAAACTCTTTTATTTTTTATGGCATTCATTACATTTCAAGTAGAGTATATATGCAAACGTGTGTGTGTGTGTGTGTGTGTGTGTGTGTGTGTGTGTGTGCGTGTGCGCGTGTGCGTGTGCGTGTGCGTGTGCGTGTGCGTGTGTGTGTGTGTGTGTGTGTGTGTGTGTGTGTGTGTGTGTTCGTGCGTGCGTGTGTGCGTGCGTGTGTGTGTGAGGTGTGAAAATAAAAGCAGACACTTAAGATGCACATCTCACCGGAGAGATCTCTTCTATCAAGAACACCTCAGCTCTGAATAGGCTAAAATCCATCCATCCATCCATCCATCCATCCATCCATCCATTATCTTCATCTCCATCCTCATTGTACTGGCTCTGTCAGCTTTCAAACAAACAGACAAAACTCACTGCTGCACCCAGGCTTGGGCTGTATACGCAGGCAAGAAGAAACCATTGTCCACAGGTTGAATTATTTTTTGTTTGCATATTTACTTCGCCATTAAAGTGCATTACAGAACAAACAGCTTCTCTCTGTGGCATTCTCCTGGCTGGCCTGGTAAACGCCGTATTTCCACCCCAGCCTTGATATGCTCTCTCTGCTTTGTCAATTAGGCCTGGGGAGGCGTGCCCTTGGTGTCAATTAGCCAATAATTCAGTGAACTAATCAATTAAATTCAATTATCTAAATAATATCATAATAATTACATACAACAGTTAAATGGCTTCTACACTCCGGCCCCTAATTGTGCATAATATATAAACACAATTACAAAATACATTTTTAATGTTGTCACTGCAAGGCCCTTCAGGGTACTGGTCTTCTGGAGAAGGCTTGACATAGCCCTCAAGCCACCACAGAAAGTGAGACAAGTCAGTGTCCCTTTCCTCTGTCAACTGCAGCGCAGCCTTGCTTGCTTCCTGGGAAGTCAATGAGAAAAGTTGTGTAGTCTCTTCAGGGTGACGCGTTGTTTCAACATGTCAGCGGGCCCTCTGAAGTCTCCTCCATGAAGTCGTGCTGCTTGGTGGTAATGGTGGAGCAGCCCCTCTTGCTCCTGTCGTGCACTAAGAACCCACCCCTCATGGTTCTCATTGCATGGGGCCCATTTGTGCAGACTGTACCAGAACTACCAGCAGGATACAAAGATATGAGCTGTCATCTTGTTTGGACATACTAACCTGGACTGGTCCAATCACACAATTGTCCTCAGAGTCACTACCGGCCCCAATATGACCACATGATGTCTGAGGTGCGGCAGTTGCATTGAGGTCATCTGGTTCCCTTGAGTGTTCCATTTGTTCTGAGGATGTTCCTGTATCCTGGTGTTCCATGTGAAGAACTGCTGGGTGATTTTGGCCACACACACATTGTAGCTGCTCCTGACAGCTCTTGATGCCCCCCCCATAAGGCAGCCTACACAGATTACCTTCTCCTTTATGAAGTCAATCTTTTCCTCATTCAACGTTTCTTCAAACTGTGTACACTTTTCCAATAAGTGACTGCTCCTGTTGCAGCACAAACACACTTGGTGAGTAGGGGGAGGGGAGGAGTGTGCATCCCGTCTCCATCCATTCTGATGTTGCCTTTCCTTCCTTCACATCATCATTTGGAACAAAAGTAATTTCTCTGTGCTCCTTCAGACCCTTTATCCGGCTTGGAGATGCACCTCCATTTGAGGAAGCAAGTGCTCTGTCCTTCTGACTGAACTCAAGAAGTCCATCACTGTCCCAGGCTCCTTTCTTCAGATTGTAGCTTACGTTCAAGTTCATCATCCAGATCCCACCATGAAAGTTGGGGAAAGTCATCCTGCTGCATGTCTTTGTCAAACATATTTGCAATTTCCCTTTCATCACACGATAAAGTGCAGTCAGTGCATATACATAAACTTCAAAGGAGCGCAGCCGCGCTGTTGATAGTTCAGTGGCAGTTGCAATATTGCAACTGCCCAAAATAAAGAAAACACCAATAAAAGTCCAGCAGTGGCAAACACATCAATAATAAAACAATGGACGGCAGTGCCAGCAAACGTGTCACCAAAACAAGGTAGCAGTGACAAACACGAAAAATACAGCCTTTTAAATTCGATGTTTGTTTTCTATACAGTACCAGCTGACTCCTATTGCTGTTGCTGTCTTTGTGCTGTTGGTGTTGCATTCCTTGCAGATTCCAATTCTCCATCCTTTGGCCTTTTCCAATTATTTTTCTTCTTGTTTCACCAGAATGTCCAATTCCTGGCTCGAGCCCTCTTGTTCCAAGTTCAATGGAAATGGCTTTTACTTTGTACTTGCTGTCAGCTTTCAAACAAACAGACAAAACTCACTGCTGCACCCAGACTTGGGCTGTATACGCAGGCAAGAAGAAACCATTGTCCAGAAGTTGATTTTTTTTTTTTTTTTAAGTGCATTACAGAACAAACAGCTTCTCTCTGTGGCATTCTCCTGGCTGGCCTGCATGGTAAAAGCCGTGTTTCCACTCCAGCCTTGATATGCTCTCTCTTCTCTGTCAATTAGGCCTGGGGAGGCGTGCCCTTCAGTGAACTAATCAATTAAATTCAATTATCTAAATAATTATCTCAAAACTGAATAGACTAAATAATAAACAGAAATCATAATAATTAATTACATACGAAAAACTGTTAAATGGCTTCTGCAATCATCATCATCATCATCATCATCATTCATGCACGCACGCACGCATGCACGCATACACACACGCACGCACATTGCTTCCTGTCTGAGGGGGTGTGAATGGCCGGTGTTTTCAAATGTTTTCAAAATGTCTATGAAAACAGACAAATAGAGCCATTCACCAAACCTGGGGAGGGGGGGGGGGGGCGTTGGGCTGGGTGGGGGGGCCCGCCCTGGAGGCCCTTTCACAGGTAAGGACCCCTGCCAGGCCCCCTTTGTGCCTAAATGGGGACGGGTGTGCATGGGGTGGGGGGGTCAGTTGGTGGTTGGTGGATGTTAGGGGGGGGTCATTTGGGGGGTGTACAAAAGCGACACTTGCTATAGTCTCTGTCGTGTCAAAACCTTTTATGTCCAAAACTTTACATGCAGGAAAAACATAAAACCACACGCTAGTACATATTCTGTTATTATTTCATATAGTCACAAAGCAAGACCTTCTAAATGAGTAGTTCTCACACTTTCAATATTTTTTCAGAAATGTTCAAAAATAGCAGATGTACAAGCTCACGGTGAGAGAAGGAAACCCACATAAAGGACTTATTATTCTTTGGTTCTCACCTGAAACAGTTTGACATTGCGCAATCAATCAATGGTACTATAGTTCACTTTAAATTGAAAAACTACTTTCGAAAAGAAAACAAGGAAAACCTCATCGCATGATCTGCAACTTCAGCATCGTGAGCTTGAGCTTGTATAGATCAGCTGTTTTTTTAAACATGTTTATTGATTTTCTTTACAGGTACAAGTATTTTCAAAACAATTTACATATATTTCCCCCCCCACCCCCCCACATCCCCATGGCAGCACAAATACAAACAAAATCTCATCACGAAATGTTTTGACAACAATAAATAAAGAACAAAAATAAATAAATAATAATGACAAAACGAAAAATAAAACGAAAATAAAACACATTACATACAGTTAAACAAACAATGTCCGTCACAGTTCCCTATACCCCCACCCCACAGCTGACTACTCCAACAACGCTCCACACGTCCCAAACTCTTCTCCCTTCTGGCTCCAAAACTGTGGAATGCACTTCCCATTGCAGTCAGAACTGCAGCATCACTCCCAATCTTCCGCCGTAGCCTGAAAACCCACCTTTTCAGACTCCATCATGGCCCATAGCACTTACCCTAACCCCTTAGATAGCATTTCTGTTGGCTTAGATAGCATTTGACACAGACTTATAGCATGTTATGTAGACAGCACTATAATTGTATTGTATATAGTCATAGCACGCCATAGTACATATGTATAGCATAGTAGTGAATATGTATAGTTTATTATGTATAGTGTATGTATAGTTTCATCATATAGATATTCCACTGTTACCTTCTTAGCTTACGCATGTCTCATGATAAATGCTTTTATGTGATGTATTCCCATGCTTTTGTTCTTGCTTAAATGTAAGTCGCTCTGGATTAAGAGCGTCTGCTAAATGCCTAAATTGTAAATTGTAAATTGTAATTAACCACTATACATCTAGATCAGCTGTTTTAGTTTTTTTAGTTTTTAAGATTTGTTTTTGAGCTATTACGCCTTTATTGATATAGGGCAGTTGACAGGAAATGGGGAGAGAGATGGGGAGCAGGGACGTGCACACATAGACCTCAAAGGGGGCTTCAGCCCCTGCCCTTTTACCCGTCTGTAAAACAACTGCCCTCTCCAGACCACGAATGCAGCGTTTACTACATGGTGAAAGAAATGCAAAACGCCTAACCGCAACCCTCTCCCGACCCGCAGCGCACCCCTGTCGGATGATAGGACGCCTCCCAACGTTTACTGCGTTGAACTAATTTGTTTCGAAAACCATGTCGTTACATATATCTCCAGTAGCTAAAGAGTGCTGGGTTGCGCCCCGGAAATAGCTGATCTACAAGCTCTCAACGCGTCGCAGCGCGACGCGTTGTGAGCTTGTAGATCTGCTATATTTGCTATTTTTGTCCAAAAGTGCCCTCTTTAAGGGATTTTATTTTTGTACAGTGTACAAGACAGGCGTCTCTTTAAAGAAAACGGCTCTGCTGCTCTGCACTAATTATGGGCTTTGGGGTGAGAGGGTTAGGGTGCCCAAAAGGTATAGATCATGATCTACCAGTAGATCACAAAGGCTGTGCAGCTAGATCACATGCCCCTAAATGTTTATAATCTATCACTTGATTGATTGATATAAAAACTTGACTTGATTGATTGATATAAAAATGGCCTGTCAGCTCAAATGTTGCACACAGACTTCAAGCATTACAAAGTAATAAAATAAAAATAAAACCAATTACATTTTCACCTTATATGTAACATCAGCGTCAGTACTCCAAAATGACTATTTTCAGCTATCTTTTCAGCAATGGGATATTTTTATTTTGGTGGGTATAGATCTCGTTTAGTTGGGCATTTTGAAATTAGCTATCAAGTCAAAAAAGTGTGGGTGCCCCTGTTACAGTATGTGGCCCATGGTACAGTATGTGGCCCATGATATGGATTAAAAGCTGCTAATGTATTATCTATTTATGCCCCAATAATCTATAAATCTCACACACTATAAACGCAGCCGGCGGTTCCAGCTGGTGCCGCACATGGTGCCCTTTTTTTACAATTCAGCACCTGCGCCTTAAAATGTCAGTGCACACCACTCAGGGTGGCATTGCAGCCTATAAGGTGCCCGGACCACCACACAGGCAGCCTGGGCCAGATGGGCAGTTTATTTTAAATATGTTTTATGACAAAATATAGGGGATTCACTAACGGGAAAATACATCAAACATTTAAAGCACAAATAACATGCATTTTTAAACGGCTTTTAATATTTAATATCATATTGTCTATATCCCTCAAAGTTATTTCTAATGGTTTGAGCCTCAATCACCACTCTGATATAACCAGTCCATGTCATTTATTTCTGGACTTTGAAAGCAGTTTTAGCTGCAGTACCACAATGTCCTGAGGTGGTGGGGGTGCTGATGTGCAGATGATTTAATATTTGAGTCATTATACTGATGCTATAAAACCAGGCTTGTTTCCATTCCATGCCAGCTTGGAAAATCAACAATGGTTGTAAACAAATCGTAAATTGTAAACAAAGTGGAAATGCAAATTTGGACCTGAAGACTGAAGAAGAGGAGGAATTATACAAAGTAGGGTGACATTGATGACATCACAATGAGGACAAAATCAGTTGAGCTGTTCCTGAGAGCAATTTCCATATAACCATATAGATATGAAAGCCTGATTGTTCTAAATTGGTTATTTGTGCAGGGATAGACACATGGGAGCCCCAAAAACACAAAATAAATGGAAAAAGTAGAATTGTATGTTATAGGTCCTTTAAACATGGAGATACAAGGTTTCTCGTGGACAGTACACTGATACTCTTGTATAGGCAAAACATTGTCTGTCGGGGGCGAAGAAGACAGGCGTCTCTTTAAAGAAAATAATGGCTCTATTCTCCTGCTCTGGCAGTGATGAGCGCTAATTATGGGGTTTGGGGTGAGAGGGTTTGTTGGGGGGGGGGGGGGGGGGGGGGGGGTTGGGGCACTTTTGTACCGAGTGTTGTGTTGTTTTTACCAAAGAAAAAGGCCCATCATTACAGAAGCAGCTGGGGGCAGCAAGAAACTGCTTTTGTATGTGCACGCGTGCGCGTGCGTGTGCGTGTGCGTGTGTGTGTGTGTGTGTGTGTGTGTGTGTGTGTGTGTGTGTGTGTGTGTGCGTGTGTGATGGAGGAGGCGATGTTTCCTCTATCCGTGATCTGTATCCTGAAACACTTGTTGAGTGTTTGTACTTTGTCCGACTCCAGCCCTGTATATGGAACGCACATGTGCTATTAAATAAAAACAACTTAATACTTCATAAGGTTAATATGAGCATCAAAGCAATATTTAAAATATGTTTTATTAACCCATTCTGGGCGGGAACCCCCTTTGGTGTTTTAAGCACTATGTTACGCTTTAGCTATTGAAAAATAGCAGATCTACAAGCTCATAGCACAGCACCGAGTGCCACGCTACAAGCTTGTAGGTCTGCTATATTTGATAAATCGTGAAAATGTGACGCAAATCTTTGAATATATATATTCTTTCACAGCGAATGTTTTTAACTCAAATCTTTGGTCGGCGGGCCTATTACATATATCTTCGGGGGTCCTTGACATGAAAATGTTTCAGAACGACTGACATAGTACACACACAGTGTAGCTGTTTATAGGATTGGCTATAGTGCCCCTCAAAAGAAATACGAAATATAGTTGTATTGATTCAATAGATTAGTTTGATTTACAAAAAACTCATATGTACGCACTCTCATACACGTGCAAAATGCAAAGACGTGCACACGCACACACGCATGCACGCACACACACACACACACACACACACACACACACACACACACACACACACACACACACACACACACACACACACACACACACACACACACACACACACACACACACACACACACACACACTGTACATACTCAGCGATAATAACAGAGTTATAGGATTATCAGGTCTTACACCATCAGCTGCCGACGCTGCTATAACCTGCATGCAGGGGTCACACAAGGGCCAGGGCCGGGTCACGGGGTCTCTGTAGACCCAGGAGGAAGGGAGGGGATACAGCCTGGAAACCAGACAAATGTGCCATAGCATGGGAAAGTTCCAGACTATATAACATCACTGCGTAGAGAATATTAGTCTGGGACTATAATACGATTTATTTCCAAAGGGGGCGGGGTTACAAATAAATTCCCTGCACGTCATAGCAGCAAAACA
Organism: Protomyctophum parallelum; assembly: GCF_964188405.1. Taxonomy (NCBI): domain Eukaryota; kingdom Metazoa; phylum Chordata; class Actinopteri; order Myctophiformes; family Myctophidae; genus Protomyctophum; species Protomyctophum parallelum. The sequence goes on from NC_139716.1 coordinate 37,632,142, forward strand.
AAAACAACAAATCTCACTTTGAATATAGTGGGCTCTGATTGGTCACCCCGTGAGGCAGGGGACAAAACGCTGGGCTAACGCTCCGGTTTGGTCTCTATCCTTTTATTACCCCTTTGATGTCTACGTGTGCACGTCCCCTGCTCACCACTCACCACCACCACCAGGTCACCGGTTCAAATCTGACTCCCGTCAATGCCTCCTTCCTTGAAACGTTGACACGCAACAAGCTAACCTGAAAACACACAGAAACGAAGTGCCGACGCATTCAGGGGACGTCCCGCTATAATATGGACATCGGGACGTCGAGCGGGACGTCTCCCCTACATCCGCCAGTATGCATGGGGAGTCGCCGTGCACCACCATGGGACCCCGGTTCAAATCTGACTCCCGTCAAGAGACAGGACCAGTCGCCTGTCTAAATAAAACATCACCAACGTCCAAAAGAATCACAACGACAAAGAGTGAGTGAGGATAAAATATAGAGGAGAGGGTCGAGGAGTGTGCGTGTGCGTGTGCGTGTGCGTGTGCGTGTGCGTGTGTGTGTGTGTGTGTGTGTGTGTGTGTGTGTGTGTGTGTGTGTGTGTGTGTGTGCGTGTGTGAGCAGATTCATTGTGACACCACAGCCTCCCAGATATCATTGAACTCCCGGTGACTCCACTGAACCAAAACACCCTATCTCTCTCTCTCTGTGTGTGTGTGTGTGTGCGTGCGTGCATGCATGCGTGCGTGTCAGTGTTAATTGAACCAGTCTAAGACTAAAAAGAGTTTTTATATTTAGTCGACTAAGACAAGAGTAAGACTGAACAATTTCAGGTGATTAAAGTAGGACTAAAACTAAATGGTGTGTTCATATAAGATTAAGACTAAATTGGAATTTACTGTCAGAATGAATCATGGCCATACTTATTTCGTCAATTGGTAGGCCTACTACAATTAAATCAAACCAAACATGTATTTGACTAATTCCTGGAAATAAAAACGTCTGGGTTTCCATTTGACTGACTCTATTTTCACCAGTGCCTTATATACCCCTAAACGTCTTTGCCCCTTTTTCATTTGACTATTTTGACTATTTAGTACCATATAAATAGGCGATCTACAGGCTCACAACATGTCGATGTAAGTTGAACAAAATGTTCAACTTACATTAATATGTGTTTTCAAAGTTCAGGGATAAGGGATAAGGGTACATGGTGAAAATCCGGACCTTAAAAAATATAAAATAAGATATGTGGATATTTAGTTGACTAAAGGCTCATACATAGTCTGGATTTTCGGTGGTTAGGTGACCACCGAACTACAACATGACATCACTGAGGTGACCAACGAACTACAACATGACGTCACTGAGATGACCACCGAACTACAACATGACGTCACTGAGATGACCACCGAACTACAACATGACGTCACGAGCCGCGGTGAAGAGCAAACCACCGCCACCGCTCCAGCCCTTCTCTCTGTTTTTACTCACCACCGCTCAACGTTATTTCAGCTCCGGTGGTCAGCTCACCACCGGAGTGGTGGTCAGCTCACCACTGGAGCGGTGGTAGACTTAAGGCCTATTCATAGTCTGGATTTTCGGTGGTGAGGTGACCACCGCTCCGGTGGTGAGCTGACCACCGGAGCTGAAATAACGTTGAGAGGTGGTGAGTAAAAACAGAGAGAAGGGCTGGAGCGGTGGCGGTGGTTTGCTCTTCACCGCGGCTCGTGACGTCATGTTGTAGTTCGGTGGTCACCTCACCACCGTAAATCCAGACTATGTATGAGCCTTTATATCTCTCGTGTATGGTTTTCCGTTGACCCTCAAGTCTCCTTCAACCATCTGCCATCAGCCCCTCCCCCTCCATAAGCTACCAGCTACATATCATCATCATTATACAATGAACACATGGTTAATGTGCCCTGATATCATCTACTGTAAATGCACCATTTCTCTGTAAGTCTGTCTGTGTACGTACAACCACGTAACTCCAGAACCGTTCGTCTCACCGACTTCAAATTCGACACACGCGTTCCACACACCCACAGGGACGTGCAGGGCCCGGTGTCGTGTCGGTCGGACCCACGGTTGTCCAGAACCGCCTCTCCGCCCAGACTCGGGCGGGCCCATATATGGAGCTGGCCTGTTCTGACATCACAACACTCCATATCTGTGCATGCCTTGATACAGAACTCCATAGTAATAAAGGGACATAGACATCCAAAATTGGAACGTATAGATTATGAATTGAGCGGGGTAAAAGCTATTAAATTGTAAAAGTAAATTAATATATGATAATCCTATAAACAATTTTATATATGGTTTTGCACACTCAATTGATAATTAACGTTCCAATTTTTTGGAGGTCTGGCTCATGGACTAAAAACTGGTTCTGAACTGAAGCGGTTCCCATGAACCGGTGGAAAAGGGACCAGAGAGACAGATACAGAAATGTCCATATATGGGCATAAAAGGGACACAGACAGATGGGTGTGACGGGTACTCTGACGCGGGTACAACGGGTACTCTGACGCGGGTATTGCACAGCCGGGTGGGGCATGGATCTCCAACCTCCATCGTTACCGACTCGGTGCTCTCAGCCGGGCACCGCTCTAGTTTAAATAACTCTGACTATTAACCGATTCTGACCTGAGATCAGATTCATACGAGGTTTCCACTGGACACACACTGGTCTGATTAACCCATTCTGACCTGAGATCAGATTCTAGAAATGTCAGTCGCTCTTCGATTTTTCAAAAATAGCAGACCTACAAGCTCATATCGCGCCACTCGGTGGCGCGATATGAGCTTGTAGATCTGCTATTTTTAAATAGCTAAAGCACAACATGATGCTGACACCAAAATGGGTGCCCAGTCAGAATGGGTTAAGTCATGCCGGTAATTAAGCACCAGTAGTGGAAAGTAACTTTACTTAAGTACTGTACTTAAGTATTTTTTTTAGGTATTTGTTTACTTCTACTACATCTTGGATTCCAAATGTTGTACTTCCACTTCACTAAATGTGCAATTTTCAAAATATCTTTAGACATTTCAACACACACTTGGGGACATTCTGCACCATGAGTATAGATTTACTTTTGGCACTTTAAATTAATTTTGATGCCAATACTTTTTACTCAAGTACATTTTGGATTCCGGACTTCTACTTGTAACTATATTGCATTTATACTTTTACTTAAGTAAACAATGTGAGTACTTTTTCCACCACTGCAAAGAGCCCTGGTCTAAAATCCCTGGTTAGCCCCCTCCCCCCGCCTGTAGGGGGCAGCGTAACTCTTTGTTTGGACCACCTGTTGCACTCAATGTGTCAGTGGTGGTCTGGTCTATATGGTGGGCAACTTTGACCGTGCAGAGGGCCACTATATTATTTACAGACTCACTGCAGATATTTACAGACTCACTGCAGAGGGCCACTATATTTCCACACTCACTGCAGAGGGCCACTATATTTACAGACTCACTGCAGAGGGCCACTATATTTCCACACTCACTGCAGAGGGCCACTATATTTCCACACTCACTGCAGAGGGCCACTATATTTCCACACTCACTGCAGAGGGCCACTATATTTACAGACTCACTGCAGAGGGCCACTATATTTACAGACTCACTGCAGAGGGCCACTATATTTCCACACTCACTGCAGAGGGCCACTATATTTCCACACTCACTGCAGAGGGCCACATTGCTTATTACTGTCATAGCATGAGCTTTCGGCTATTTTTGTTAGATATTAATTCAAATCCTGAATTCGTTTTTTGCTATTTTTGAATTGGAATACTGATAAGTAACCAATTTCAAATTAATTTAGTTAAAATTATGTTAACTCTATGAACTAAACACAAATACAGTTGACACAAAAAAAAGACAATAACATTTTAATAATAGTCATTATGCTATATATCGACTGAAGTAATTCATGCGGGTCATGTTTGCATGTTTGGAATTGCAACAGCTGAAATATATGAGTATTATATCAGATTTAGTGAAGGTATTGGGGCCACGTGTGGCCCCCAGGCCGCCAGTGGCCCATGTGAAGGTATTGGGGCCGCGTGTGGCCCCCAGGCCGCCAGTGGCCCATGTGAAGGTATTGGGGCCACGTGTGGCCCCCAGGCCACCAGTGGCCCATGTGAAGGTATTGGGGCCGCGTGTGGCCCCCAGGCCGCCAGTGGCCCATGTGAAGGTATTGGGGCCGCGTGTGGCCCCCAGGCCGCCAGTGGCCCATGTGAAGGTATTGGGGCCGTGTGTGGCCCCCAGGCCGCCAGTGGCCCATGTGAAGGTATTGGGGCCGCGTGTGGCCCCCAGGCCGCCAGTGGCCCATGTGAAGGTATTGGGGCCGCGTGTGGCCCCCAGGCCGCCAGTGGCCCATGTGAAGGTATTGGGGCCGCGTGTGGCCCCCAGGCCGCCAGTGGCCCATGTGAAGGTATTGGGGCCGCGTGTGGCCCCCAGGCCGCCAGTGGCCCATGTGAAGGTATTGGGGCCGCGTGTGGCCCCCAGGCCGCCAGTGGCCCATGTGAAGGTGTTGGGGCCGCGTGTGGCCCCCAGGCCGCCAGTGGCCCATGTGAAGGTGTTGGGGCCGCGTGTGGCCCCCAGGCCGCCAGTGGCCCATGTATGTCTATATTGTTTAGAATTGTTTTAACATGTTCTAATATAATAAAAGCAAAGTAAATTGAGGGGAAAATAATCACAATAAATTGCAATATCGAATCGAATCGCAATATAATTAATATTCGCAGTATAAATTGATACGGCACCCTGGGTATCGATATCGGAGGTAAGTGAATCATACCCTCAGGTGGAGTTGCTGCTGCTGACAAACAATGACTGCATGGACAGGCACTCAAGCACATTATATAGTCGGCCACTAAAGGCTCATACATAGTCTGGATTTACGGTGGTGTGGTGACCACCGAACTACAACATGACGTCACGAGCCGCGGTGAAGAGCAAACCACCGCCACCGCTCCAGCCCTTCTCTCTGTTTTTACTCACCACCGCTCAACGTTATTTCAGCTCCGGTGGTCAGCTCACCACCGGAGCGGTGGTCACCTTACCACCGAAAATCCAGACTATGAATAGGCCTTAACGAGGAGCGAGTGAGGACAGGTGAGTGGGGTGGATCCAATCAATGGGAATAGAGCGTCGCAGCCCCGCCCCCTTTCATGGCGACGCCAGGGCCCAGGAAATAATTCCCAATGCATTTTTCCCCATAGACATTTCAAAAAGTAGGCTATTTATTTAAAGACCTTTTAAGCGTCGTACGAAGCCAACTCGAGTTGTGACAAATCATGACAATAAACACAATATTTTGGACCAAACAAATAATTACAAAGAAAAACAAAAAGAATTGTCATGATTTCTCACAACTCGAGTTGGCTTTGTGCGACGCTTAAAAGGTCTATAAAATTAATACTTTCTGAAATGTCTATGAGGAAAATGAACGGGGAATCATTTCCTGGGCCCTGGTAGGGGGCGGGACTGCGACGCTCTATAGGCCAGGGGGACTCTTTTCTACACATTAATTGATTGATTGATTGATTGATTGATTGATTGATTGATTGATTGATTGATTACTTTATTAACAGTACAAGCACATGCAGGGAAGTAGAGTCCAATACAAGGTCTGCTAAAAGGATGGAACCAAGAAAGCCTAATAATGAATGGCTCGTTTCCATTAGGGTCCTCACATACTCAATTCACCGAAAACATTAATGACAGGCAAAATGTACACAACGATACCACGCAGAAACATCAGATGGATGCGGGACTTTGAGGACATTTTGGCCAACTCCCTGCATGGGGTCGGCACTGGTATGTCCTCCCTACTGCATGCAGAGGCAGTGGTATGTCCTCCCTACTGCATGCAGAGGCAGTGGTATGTCCTCCCTACTGCATGCAGAGGCAGTGGTATGTCCTCCCTACTGCATGCAGAGGCAGTGGTATGTCCTCCCTACTGCATGCAGAGGCACTGGTATGTCCTCCTACTGCATGCAGAAGCAGTGGTATGTCCTCCTACTGCATGCAGAGGCAGTGGTATGTCCTCCCTACTGCATGCAGAGGCAGTGGTATGTCCTCCCTACTGCATGCAGAGGCAGTGGTATGTCCTCCCTACTGCATGCAGAGGCAGTGGTATGTCCTCCCTACTGCATGCAGAGGCAGTGGTATGTCCTCCCTACTGCATGCAGAGGCAGTGGTATGTCCTCCCTACTGCATGCAGAGGCAGTGAATCTGTAAAGGCCATGACCTCTCGCAGCAGCAGGCTTTGCCAGGGTTAAGTCTCCAAACACGCACACGCACGCCACGCACGCACGCACGCACACACACACACACACACACACACACACACCTCCATGACCCGCATATAGGCAACCCCACCACCACTACTTTTGCCTACTGGCAAGCCACAGCTGACTGTGCACAGCTTCTACGCCTCTGCGGTGTTAAGTTTGGTTGTGTCCGTGTGTGCGTGCGTGCGTTCGTGCGCATGTGTGTGTGTGTGTGTGTGTGTCTGTGCGTGTGCGACTGTGCGTGCGTGCGTGCGTGCGTGCGTGCGTGCGTGTGTGTGTGTGCCTGTGCGATATGCAGTGGAGATGAAACCCTACTTAATTGGACTGCTGCAGATTTAGGAAAGACCCATTCAGCTCCTCTCTCTCTCTCTCTATCTGTTGATGTTTTATATTGATTCAGCTTGAGATCGTGCTATACTAGGCCTACTGTCTATCAGTGTCTCGTTTGTCTATAAGGCATAAATCATTGATTTGAACGATAGCCGAAATATTAACACCGATTTATCTCAGATTCTAATCCCAGGTTCAGATTCTAATCAAAACAATCACCTTAAAAACCCTCCCGAGCAGGGAAGCTGCATGTACCCTCGCTAAAAATGCCGTGACAACGCTGCACACGTCCCAAACTCTTCTCCCTTCTGGCTCCAAAACTATGGAATGCACTTACAATTGCAATCAGAATTTCAGATTACAGACTGTCTTGTCCTGTTTTGCACTCCTAATGTTGTTGTAACTGCACTCTGCTGCGCCACCAAACCAAATTCCTAACATGTTTACAATGTTTACATGTCATGGAAATAAAGTCTTCTGATTCTGATTCTGAAAAAAGATTCACTCCCAGTCTGAAAACCCACCTCTTCAGAATCTTAGCCGTAGCACTTTCCGTAGTACTTGCCCTCGCCTCGACCTCCTACAGGCGTGTGCAAAGGCTCAACTTATGTAATTTAGACAGCATTTTATGTAGATCTAGAGAGCAGTTTATGTAGACTTATAGCATTTTATGTAAACATATAGCAAGCACTATATAGTATATTTATATGCATATTAATGTTATAGATATTCCCTGTTACGTTTAGCTTACGTATGATTTATGATAATTGTATTTGTATGATGTATTGTCATGTTTTTTGTCCTAGCTTAATGTAAATCGCTCTGGATTACGAGCGTCTGCTAAAATGCTTAAATTGTAAATTGTAACTTCCAGTTTAAGGCCCGGTGTAATTCTTGCCCCTTGAATAAGGCCCACACCTCACTTCCCCCCCTAAAACATAATCATCAAGTACAATGATTATACTAGGAGGAAGATTTATTTCAAAAAAGAGTATAGAAAGTGTTAAAATTATGTTTTTTTGTTGTTTTTTGATGTGGCCACACCCACCAGTTCATTAAGTATACCTGGTTTTCACCTTAGCACCTCCCACCTGAACTTAAGCCTTGTCCGCTCAGCTGTTGTTGTATGATAATGTGGGAGGGGTTGGGGGGGGGGGGGGGGTTAAGGTTATGATGTCACTAAAATGGTGTTATTTCGATTGGGCCTTTTTACATGAATGGACGTCGACTGAAACAATCATAGCAGTCAATGTGTTAACCTATTCTGGGCGGGAACCCCTTTTGGTGTTCTAAGCATAATGTTATACTTTAGCTATTGAAAAATAGCAGATCTCACCCCAATATGCCGACAGAGTTTGACCTTTTGAAAACAGTGTTAGCAATATTTGGAACTGGGCATGAGGCGTCAACATATTATTCAATTATGATAGCACACCAAGGTCAGCCCTCAAGCGTAAGGAGTGTTTGGGAGGTCGATTTAAATCAATCCTTTACTGACGGTGAATGGAAGATGATTCTACGGAACTCAAAGAAGATGTCCCGTGAACTTAGAACCAGATTAGTTCAATTTAAAATAATGAATAGAGTCTACTGGACTCCGAGAAGATTGTTCAAGGCTAAGCTCAGAGATAGTCCGGTTTGCTGGAGGTGTGATGAGGACCTCAGTACACTTATTCATGTATTATGGGAGTGCCCTAGGGTACAGACTATGGTGTGCTATTCATGAGAATATAATGCAAATCACAAACCAGGATATTCCTTATACACCGGCTCTCTTTATTCTGGGTGATCCATCGCCACTAAAACACCTCCCTGCACCTCTAGCTGACTGGATTCAAACAGCATTAATGGTGGGCAGGAAGATCATTGTTAAGGAATGGAAGTCTGAGGTTTTACCTCCAGCACATGTATGGTTCACTCAGCTCGGTACTGTGGCTGCTTTGGAGAGGTTATCCTTTAAGATGAATAATCAGTTGGATAAATATGATCTGAAGTGGGACGTGTTCCTCAGTCATGTTGCAGGTCCCTAGGTGTGATCCATGGTCAGGCAATGCCCTCTTGATTGTTTATTGTATTACTACACATTATGATACGGTTGATGATGCTGCGTTTGGTCGTGTAAATGTAAACTATTTTCACATTTTAATTTGATTTTTCCTTTATTTTTTCCTTTATTTTTATTTTCTTTTGTTTATCTTATCTATCTTAATTGTCTATCCATGAATACGTACTCTGCTGTTGTTGCTTGTGTTTGTATTGTAGGTCTTATGTTTTATGTGTTTGTAAAAAATCTAAAATAAAGTACTGATCATAATTTTTTTTTTTTTTTAAGCAGATCTACAAGCTCATAGCGCGGCAGACCCATTCAGCTCCTCTCTATCTCTGTTGATGTTTTATATTGATTCAGCTTGAGATCGTGCTATACTAGGCCTACTGTCTATCAGTGTCTCGTTTGTCTATAAGGCATAAATCATTGACTTGAACGATAGCCGAAATATTAACACCGATTTATCTCGGATTCTAATCCCAGGTTCAGATTCTAATCAAAACAATCACCTTAAAAACCCTCCCGAGCACTCAGATTAGCCAATGCAGGGAAGCTGCATGTACCCTCGCTAAAAATGCCGTGACAACGCTGCACACGTCCCAAACTCTTCTCCCTTCTGGCTCCAAAACTATGGAATGCACTTACAATTGCAATCAGAATTACGGATTAACTCCCAGTCTTCCGCCGCAGTCTGAAAACCCACCTCTTCAGAATCTTAGCCCGTAGCACTTTCCGTAGTACTTGCCCTCGCCTCGACCTCCTACAGGCGTGTGCAAAGGCTCAACTTATGTAACTTAGACAGCATTTTATGTAGACTTAGCGTTTATGTAGACATATAGCAAGCACTATATAGTATATTTATATGCATATTCATTGTATAGATATTCCGTTACGTTTAGCTTACGTATGATTCATGATAACTACTTTGTATTTGTATGATGTATTGTCATGTATTGATGAACTAAATGGAAACTAAATAAAAACTCAGCTATGATGATTAAAACGAAGACTAAATATATTGACAATTTCGTCAACAAATACAAAATTAGACTAAAATGTTAGGAAGGGACTAGTGGACAAAAGAAACAGTAGGCCTATAGGTCATTTTACGACGGCATCGAGGCCCGCCAAAACACACTTTAGTCGACTAAATCACCTGAAGCAAAGATTTGAGTTTAAAACGTTCGCTCTGAAAGAATATATAATATTCAAAGATTTGCACCACATTTTCACACATTTTCAAAAATGGCAGATCTACAAGCTCGTATGAGCTTGTAGATCTGCTATTTTTCATTAGCTAAAGTATAACATAATGCTCAAAACACCAAAAGGGGTTCCCGCCCAAAATGGGTCGTCCAAACAATTTACAATTCACAATGTAGACATTTATCAGACGCTCTTAATCCAGAGCGATTTACAGTAAGCAACTATTACATGTATTACGTAATGTAATACGTCAAATACATAGAAATAGTCATCAAGAATCATACGTGCAAGAAACAGTGGAGTAACAACAGTGGAATATGAATATCTATATAATGAAACTTATACACCATAGAGTGCTATGTTTATTTACATGAAATCACACTACATTAATGACTACAGTTAGTATATAGGTACCAAGAAATCAACCTGCTTTCTGTAAATTACTTGTTTACACTTACTTGAGGGAAATGTTTTGCTGGGTGGTACATATGAATGGAATGTCCATTCATTGTCAATGGAATGTCCATTCATTGTCCTATGCACTTTGTGCATAGGACAAAAATAGACACTATAGGCACGCCCCTAAAAAAAGAAGGGAAAAAATCACACCCGTTATCATCGTATACATCATCATGATGTAAAATAGACACTATGGCCCTCATTTATCAATGGAGTGTAAAATCTGCCTCGAATTCGAGTGTCAGTTTTGGAGTACATTGACCGCATGACATTAATGAAGTGATCGCAAACAGGTGATCCTTCCTTAGTTTTGTTCCGAGCGTTAACAAATGTGACGGCTGAAATCAATCTGGCACGCCCTATGAAATCAAGCCTCGTTTTTGGACATGAACAACTGCAATTCGACCAAACAATGTATGGAAACCATGGTGAAACCATGGTTACATGATGGAAAAAGCCAAAAAAAAGTTTCCTCCACTCGCCTCGCTTCACATTGGCTTATTTTAGCGCCACCAGGAGGCCACAACCTGACCTGGCCTGGTGGAGACCTGTGCCCAGAGGGGCACTTTTTCTAGTTGGAAATGAGTTTGGACGTGCACAGCCCGTGACAACCGCGCACACAAGTCACACACACACACACACACACTGCTGTTTTGCAAACCTCCTGTCCTGTTTGTCTCCACCAGGCCGAAGGCATGTGGGGAGAGTATGTTTTGCACTCCGTCCGTCCGTGTGTCCGTCCGTCCGTCCGTGTGTCCGTGAGCAGCTAATCTCGGCCACCGTTAACCCGGTCGATGCCAAATTATGCACACACACTCCCTGGATACCAACGATGAACCTCTGCCCCAAACTTTCCAGAACGGCCTGTTATAGCGCCACCAGGAGGCCGCTTTGTGCAAAACAACTTTTTGCACAGTACACCTACAGATTTTGTCCAAACATCACGCAAATTGGTACACAGTCTCTCTAGAGCCATTCAACGAAACGGGTCTTTCAGATTTCTCAGACTCCATCCTGATTGGTTAAGATTGGCTTCCAAAGTTCACAGGAGTGCTCAGTTTCAAACAAAATGCTGCAAATCATGAACACATTGCGTGATTTCCGTGAAATTGTGCACCCACATTCCCACTAGGCCGAGGACGAAATGCCACATGAACAATTTCAACTCAGCCTCAAGGTGGCGCTATAACTGGCCGAAAAGTGTTTTTACCTCTAACTGCACGGATCTGTGGATGACTTTGTATGCCAACTCCCTAGAGGCCAAGGAAAAACCTTTGTCTGGAATTTTTCACATCTGCTCTTTATAGCGCCACCAGGAGGCCGACATATGTAAAACACATTTTCTATTATTACTCCTTCAGATTTTATCCAAATTTCACGCAAATCGGTACACATGATCTCCATAGTCATGTGATCAAGACAGGATTTTTTGATTTCTCATATTCCATCCTGATTGGCCACGATTGGCTCCTACAGTTTTCAGGAGTAGCAAATGGCCACAACTCCTCAACGCAGCGTCCGATTGCGATGAAACTGTGCACGCATATTCCCACTAGGCTGAGGAAGAATCCTGGTGGAGACCTGTGCCGATTGGCACTTTATCTAGTTGTCTCTGTCACTGTGGTGATCCATGACACCGTGACCAATGCACGTTTATGACAGTCTATATTCGATTGCCTGCTGCAGTGGCTGGGCTGTCAATGAATGCACAGCCAAAACCTTATGTGGTAGAGACAGTGGTAGTGGGCTGGTGGTGGTGGGCTGGCTGGGTTGGCCTACCTATAGATGGACCCCCCAGTTTGACATGCATATATTAGTCTACAGACCCCCATTGGCATGGCATTCCTATATCTCTGGGACCCCAATTTATATTGTAAAATCAATGTTAATTTAGTTACAGACCCATAAAGGTCCCTGCACACAGAGCGCATGTTTCGGATTTTTTGCGGCTTTTCTCCATCGGTTTTCCGAAAAACGCGTCCAGTGTGCAACCACCTTAAGGCGCGATTCATACTCCTATTTTAGAGCCGAATAAAAGTCAGTTGGGCTCTGTAGAGCCTACAATGTGACGTCATTTGAGGTTCGGGGGGGACGGGTACAGTCCTAAAGTCGACTCTTCAGTGCTACTGAAATTTTCTGACGAGCAGAAATCATTTCGGCACTACAGTGCCGAAACAGCGGTACAATAGGAGTATATGAATCGGCCCTAAGGGTTCATTTGGTTCCTAACTATCATTTAGCTGGGTGGGGACTCCCTCAAGGACCCCTGTAGATATACGATGATTGGCCCAGTGGCGCAAGAGCTGCAGATGGGCCAGCATGTCCATTTGGCTTCAAATGCTTCCCCTCGGTGGCTCTTCGGTGCGGGGCGGACACTCTAACCACGAGGTTAGTTACTGAGCTGGTTGGGAGGTTGGTGAGGGTGTGGGGGGGGGGGGGGTGGGGGGGCGACAGAGGGTCCTGGAGGTGGGTGAGGGTCTTAGAAACGGCCCTTCCTCTGGACAAAGGGTCCTGGGCCTCTCTCAGGCTAGGTTACAGTTTATCACATGAGGCGAACACTCTGAGCCCTCCGGTTCTGATGTGCTGTGACAACTCCCATTACTCCACAACCTGCGTCTGATCAGCCCATCCACTCCAATTACACACAATTAGTCCTGCTAATCCACCCCCTCTCTCTCTCTAGCACCACACTCCCTATGTCTCTCTCTCTCTCTCTCTCTCTCTCTCTCCACCCTCCCCATCTCTCTCTCTCTCTCTCTCCACCCTCCCCATCTCTCTCTCTCTCTCTCTCTCTCCACCCTCCCCATCTCTCTCTCTCTCTCTCTCTCTCTTTCTCCACCCTCCCCATCTCTCTCTCTCTCTCTCCACCCTCCCCATCTCTCTCTCTCTCTCTCCACCCTCCCCATCTCTGTCTCTCTATCTCTCTCTCCACCCTCCCCATCTCTCTCTCTCTCTCTCTCTCTCCACCCTCCCCATCTCTCTCTCTCTCTCTCTCTCTCTTTCTCCACCCTCCCCATCTCTCTCTCTCTCTCTCTCTCTCTCTCTCTCTCTCTCTCTCTCCACCCTCCCCATCTCTCTCTCTCTCTCTCTCTCTCTTTCTCCACCCTCCCCATCTCTCTCTCTCTCTCTCTCTCCACCCTCCCCATCTCTCTCTCTCTCTCTCTTTCTCCACCCTCCCCATCTCTCTCTCTCTCTCTACCCTCCCCATCTCTGTCTCTCTATCTCTCTCTCCACCCTCCCCATCTCTGTCTCTCTATCTCTTTCTCCACCCTCCCCATCTCTGTCTCTCTATCTCTCTCTTTCTCCACCCTCCCTATCGACTTGTAGTCCCCCCCATTCGTCCTCCATTGACCTGTTGCACACATTTTCACACACAGACAATGACTCGGTGTGTGTGTGTGTGTGTGTGTGTGTGTGTGTGTGTGTGTGTGTGTGTGTGTGTGTGTGTGTGTGTGTGTGTGTGTGTGTGTGTGTGTGTGTGTGTGTGTGTGTGTGGGTGGGTGTGTGAGTGAGAGAGATTGCATGCATGCAGGCTAGCTGAGTCTTTGCAGGTGCAAGCGCTGCATAGGAAGGCATCTGTGTGGCATGACACACACACACACACACACACAAGCTCAGGGGCCTCATAATGGTTCGCTCCAATGCTCCTCCCACCCTCCCCCTCCCTCCCCCTCCCTCCCTCCTTTGAGTCCAGGCACACCTGGCCTTCGCAAATGAGGAGCGGTACTGGGGTAATGGGGGGGTGGGGGGGGGGGGGGGGGGGGGGTTGACGGGGGTCTTTCAGCATTCCGACGGAGCGAAAAGTTAATGATGTGTCCATTGTGTTGTGAGAAAAAAAAGCTTTGGCCGGGGCAGGGTGGGGGGTGGGAGGGGGTGCTACTAGGAATCCCCTCCTGTGCCAGTGAGCATCGACAAAGAGGGGGTGGGGGGGGGGGGGGGGGGGGAGGTGCGTGTACCAGATTTTTTAACATCTTCGTATCATTTACAGTATATAGCACGCGGTGATTAGGATTCTAGATATATATTTTTAATATTTATATATATCGAGGATGGACCCCGATTTTGATAAATGCATGAGACGAGACCATTTCCTTTCTCTGGGACTCTGCGCAAGAATTAGCCTTTTGCTAAATCCCACGCCAAATAGGTGATTGTCCAATTATCCAAATAGTTTATAGCAACTGTTGCTATAAGGAGCTTTCGCCACCTCATGGCTCTGTCAATGTAATTTTGCCCTGGGCAGCATCATGGCTGTGTTGTTGAACACACAACACAGCTTAACATCGGGAAAGTATACACGACTCACCCACCCAGGTGATGGCAATAACACTAATCACCGTAGTTCTACCGTTGATTGAGTCGGATACTTTTTCTCACTCATTTCCTCGTATTTGTAGTTTATGTGAAATAATGTCATGCACATTTCTCCAGTGCATATAGAGCCTATATACTGCAGGCCTTTTGAAGCTCTTGCTACTGAAATGACCGATGTTTTATACAGAGATATTTAACATGCATCTCAATGGGGGAGAAGGAAAGCTTGGGAAATGCATTCTGCCACCATAATGTGGAATGACCTATACCAAAACCCCTTAAAGATCACAGTTTGAACAAAGTCCCTGAACTCTGTGGTATCGAATCTTCTAAACGGGAGCTCCAGATGTTTAGGTACGTTTTAGCGTCTGCACCAACTGAACCGGAGCACAAAAGCTCCGGTTAAATCTGGTAGGAAACGCAAGTCGGTTGGCGGCCCGTTCTCTAGAAAGCACCAGGGTTCTGGTGGGAAAGGGGACGGGGCCTCACATAGGTCGCTAAGCCAAACTCAGTCTTAACCGGTCACAAATAGGTCGCTAAGCTAAACTCAGTCTTAACCAGTCACATATAGGTCGCTAAGCCAAACTCACTCTTAACCAGTCACATATAGGTCACTAAGCCAAACTCACTCTTAACCAGTCACATATAGGTCGCTAAGCCAAACTCACTCTTAACCGGTCACATATAGGTCGCTAAGCCAAACTCAGTCTTAACCGGTCACATATAGGTCGCTAAGCTAAACTCAGTCTTAACCGGTCACAAATAGGTCGCTAAGCTAAACTCAGTCTTAACCGGTCACATATAGGTCGCTAAGCCAAACTCAGTCTTAACCGGTCACATATAGGTCACTAAGCCAAACTCAGTCTTAACCGGTCACATATAGGTCGCTAAGCCAAACTCAGTCTTAACCGGTCACATATAGGTCACTAAGCCAAACTCAGTCTTAACCGGTCACATATAGGTCGCTAAGCCAAACTCAGTCTTAACCGGTCACATATAGGTCGCTAAGCCAAACTCACTCTTAACCAGTCACATATAGGTCACTAAGCCAAACTCACTCTTAACCAGTCACATATAGGTCGCTAAGCCAAACTCACTCTTAACCAGTCACATATAGGTCGCTAAGCCAAACTCACTCTTAACCAGTCACATATAGGTCACTAAGCCAAACTCACTCTTAACCGGTCACATATAGGTCGCTAAGCCAAACTCACTCTTAACCAGTCACATATAGGTCACTAAGCCAAACTCACTCTTAACCAGTCACATATAGGTCGCTAAGCCAAACTCACTCTTAACCGGTCACATATAGGTCGCTAAGCCAAACTCACTCTTAACCAGTCACATATAGGTCGCTAAGCCAAACTCAGTCTTAACCGGTCACATATAGGTCGCTAAGCCAAACTCACTCTTAACCAGTCACATATAGGTCGCTAAGCCAAACTCAGTCTTAACCAGTCACATATAGGTCGCTAAGCCAAACTCAGTCTTAACCAGTCACATATAGGTCGCTAAGCCAAACTCAGTCTTAACCGGTCACACATAGGTCGCTAAGCCAAACTCACTCTTAACCAGTCACATATAGGTCGCTAAGCCAAACTCAGTCTTAACCAGTCACATATAGGTCGCTAAGCCAAACTCAGTCTTAACTGGTCACATATAGGTCACTAAGCCAAACTCACTCTTAACCAGTCACATATAGGTCGCTAAGCCAAACTCACTCTTAACCAGTCACATATAGGTCACTAAGCCAAACTCAGTCTTAACCGGTCACATATAGGTCGCTAAGCCAAACTCACTCTTAACCAGTCACATATAGGTCGCTAAGCCAAACTCACTCTTAACCAGTCACATATAGGTCACTAAGCCAAACTCACTCTTAACCAGTCACATATAGGTCGCTAAGCCAAACTCACTCTTAACCGGTCACATATAGGTCGCTAAGCCAAACTCAGTCTTAACCGGTCACATATAGGTCGCTAAGCTAAACTCAGTCTTAACCGGTCACATATAGGTCGCTAAGCCAAACTCAGTCTTAACCGGTCACAAATAGGTCGCTAAGCTAAACTCAGTCTTAACCGGTCACATATAGGTCGCTAAGCCAAACTCAGTCTTAACCGGTCACATATAGGTCACTAAGCCAAACTCAGTCTTAACCGGTCACATATAGGTCGCTAAGCCAAACTCAGTCTTAACCGGTCACATATAGGTCGCTAAGCCAAACTCAGTCTTAACCGGTCACATATAGGTCGCTAAGCCAAACTCACTCTTAACCAGTCACATATAGGTCACTAAGCCAAACTCACTCTTAACCAGTCACATATAGGTCGCTAAGCCAAACTCACTCTTAACCAGTCACATATAGGTCGCTAAGCCAAACTCACTCTTAACCAGTCACATATAGGTCACTAAGCCAAACTCACTCTTAACCGGTCACATATAGGTCGCTAAGCCAAACTCACTCTTAACCGGTCACATATAGGTCGCTAAGCCAAACTCACTCTTAACCAGTCACATATAGGTCACTAAGCCAAACTCACTCTTAACCAGTCACATATAGGTCGCTAAGCCAAACTCACTCTTAACCAGTCACATATAGGTCGCTAAGCCAAACTCAGTCTTAACCGGTCACATATAGGTCGCTAAGCCAAACTCACTCTTAACCAGTCACATATAGGTCGCTAAGCCAAACTCAGTCTTAACCAGTCACATATAGGTCGCTAAGCCAAACTCAGTCTTAACCAGTCACATATAGGTCGCTAAGCCAAACTCAGTCTTAACCGGTCACACATAGGTCGCTAAGCCAAACTCACTCTTAACCAGTCACATATAGGTCGCTAAGCCAAACTCAGTCTTAACCAGTCACATATAGGTCGCTAAGCCAAACTCAGTCTTAACTGGTCACATATAGGTCACTAAGCCAAACTCACTCTTAACCAGTCACATATAGGTCGCTAAGCCAAACTCACTCTTAACCAGTCACATATAGGTCACTAAGCCAAACTCAGTCTTAACCGGTCACATATAGGTCGCTAAGCCAAACTCACTCTTAACCAGTCACATATAGGTCGCTAAGCCAAACTCAGTCTTAACCAGTCACATATAGGTCGCTAAGCCAAACTCAGTCTTAACCAGTCACATATAGGTCGCTAAGCCAAACTCAGTCTTAACCGGTCACACATAGGTCGCTAAGCCAAACTCAGTCTTAACCGGTCACATATAGGTCGCTAAGCCAAACTCAGTCTTAACCGGTCACATATAGGTCACTAAGCCAAACTCAGTCTTAACCAGTCACATATAGGTCGCTAAGCCAAACTCAGTCTTAACCGGTCACATATAGGTCACTAAGCCAAACTCAGTCTTAACCGGTCACAAATAGGTCGCTAAGCCAAACTCAGTCTTAACCGGTCACATATAGGTCACTAAGCCAAACTCAGTCTTAACCGGTCACATATAGGTCGCTAAGCTAAACTCAGTCTTAACCGGTCACATATAGGTCGCTAAGCCAAACTCAGTCTTAACCGGTCACATATAGGTCGCTAAGCTAAACTCAGTCTTAACCGGTCACATATAGGTCACTAAGCTAAACTCAGTCTTAACCGGTCACGCAGGTCGCTAACCCTAACCTCACCCACTGAGAAATAGTCGTCTATTAGACGTCGGTCTAATTTTCTTTTAAAGATGGTCCAACACATCTCTCTGTTTTTACTAAGCTTACTAAGTTTCGGTGGTCACCTTATCACCTAAAACTGTATTAATAGGCCTTTACAGAGTGTTAGAACCACTGCCTGACGTTGTCGGGGGGAAAGAGTCGTACTCCGGAACGATCGCTGTGCATGTTTTATGGAGCGGCCAAATCGACATGCAGCTGAAGTGATGATGACAAAGATGAGAACCAGGGTCGGAGAGGAGATTTCTGCTAAGATGGTCGGAGGCCTGGACGTGTTCAAGATCCCCTTTGAACGGAACGGAACACTCCTTCCTGTTCAACCAAAAACTATTCTGTCGTCATCCTCACTTGTCAAATGTGGCATACATTTACGGCGTACGTCTATTCTGGTGATATTGTTGACGGCTCATTTCATATAATGTCTGTGGCAAGACATAAGGTTTGATGAAAATGTCCATCACGACCTAGCATGCCGTGGTGGTGATGAATATAAATAAATGACCCTGGCCGTATGTTCCGTTTGGTGTGAGCTTAAGTTCTCTCTCTCTCTCTCTCTCTCTCTCTCTCTCTCTCTCTCTCTCTCTCTCTCTCTCTCTCTCATCCTTTCCTCCCTCACCCGCCCCCCCTTCCCTTTCTTTCCAAAATAAAAGCGCGCCGGTCATAATGCGTGCTGACAGCTTTCGCTCGCTAATTGCAGATCACACCCAGCTGGACTGGACGGGCTCCTTAATGTGGCCCCCAATGAGGGAGGGGGGGGGGCTTGTGGGGCCGGCCGGTGTGGGGGGAGTGGTCTTGATTTGTTGGTTATAGATACAAGCGTTGTAAACACCCCAGTCTGCCTCCCAACAGTTTGGTGTGTGTGTGTGTGTGTGTGTGTGTGTGTGTGTGTGTGTGTGTGTGTATGGGGGGGGGGGGTCGTCTGTAAACACCCCAGGCAGCGGTCCAACAGTTTGAGCTCCGCCTTTGTTCACACGTCCGTTGAAAAGTGGGGGAGGAGGAGGAGGGGGGCTTTTAAAAGAGAAGGCCCATCCGCTGCCCCCCGCCGCCCCCCGCTTCCTCTCTGACGGTCATTCCAAGTTTTTCTCGCCCAATACTTTCCTCCTCTCTTCTCTCTCTCTCTCTCTGCACCACTAGCAGTGGCGGAAAAGTACTTTTTGAGGGCGCTAGCCCCTCCTATCCAGCTTTTGGTGTCTAGTCTGTCCACAAACTTTGTCCACAAACATTACATTCCCATTGACAATGAATGGAGAATTGCTCTGCTTTTGAGTGTTTGTGAAAACACAAACACTGAAGACAAAAGTGTGCAAATTACACACTCAAATTGTGATTGGCCGGCGTGTTTGGGTGCAGGGAGATCATGTGCCATTGGTTGAGAATGAGATGATGTATGATGACGTATATGATGATAAGAGCGCCCCTCACTTCGCAGGGCTGCCATTCATTTAACATTGAAACATTTTTTGTAAATAGCAGATCTACAAGCTCACAATTGTGTGCATGTGTGCGTGCGTTCGTGCGTAATGACCACACAGACCAAATAGCAGCAGCCATGTCAGGATGAGTGAAGGTGAAGTTTCACAGGTCAAAGGTCATGTGCAGGGGTCACGGCGCCCCAGTATATCTGTGTGGTCATTGTAGGGGTGGGGGGGGGGGGTGTATGCCACTAATGAAGACAACCTGCCGTGACCTCCGGGGGTCAAGAGGGTAAAGCAGTGTCCCATGTGGTCAGCACCAGCCTGATGATGAAGATTATGATGAGTAATGGTGTGCATTATTATTATTAACACATTGACTGGCAGTGGCAGGTATTCATTCATTATAATTAATTAATTGCATTTTTATAAGCGCTTTACCAAGTGCTCAAAGCACATTGGAGGCAATGTATAGGGTTCAGTGTCTTGCCCACGGACAAGGGAGGCAGTGGCTCAGGGGTAGAGTATCAGGTAAAAGGGCCGGATGGATAAATTGTGAGGTTCCCGGTCCGATCCTGGGTTCCCCCAGGGCTAGTGTCGAAGTGTCCTTGAGCAAGAGCCTGAACCCCTAATTGCTCCCGAGGTGCCTTGCATGGTTTCCTCCGCCATTGATGTGTGAATGTATGCGTGAATGTAATGCACACACACATCTATGCAAAGCGCTATATATGAATGCACCATTTACCACTTCGACATGTGAACAGGACAGGGGGGCAGTCAGCCAGATATTTCGTGAAGCCTCATTTGAAATCGGTAGTTCATATAATGGCCTGTTGTGGCGCTGGACTGGACCCAAAAAGCCCCATAGCTCCATAGAGGCCCATGTATTTTGGCCCAACTTCACCTAGACTGTATTACCTTAATAAACATGGTCATGAATACTTTCTGCTTCCAGTCACTAGTTTAAAGTCTCATTTCTAATGTCATAATATTCTTTTTGGAAAATGATGGTCCCATTTATAAAAGAAATTACCATAAAGTCGCGTATGTTCTGAGGGGCGTGGCTACCGTTACAGTCTATGATCGGGATCCCCCACCCACTCGAGTCAAAATAAAAACCAACGGAGAAGAAGGGGGGAAGTCCCGCCTCGTTGTCTGGGCCAGCCAATGGCCAGCTGGGCCAAAACGGATCTTGAAAGATGGCGACTTACAGTGCATTAGAATGCAAGGGATTTCAGGCTTCATTTTACGTTCATGTTAGACCCGGGGAACGCTTTGTCCATATTTTTTACAGTCTATGGAACAGGAGGGGAACATTGGACCACCTGCTCTACCTCCTGAGCCATTATCCCGCCATGCACTGCCAGTGTTTGTTTGGGGGGGGGTTTCAGTTGAAGACCCTTATTTTGAAGGCTCCAACGAGACCCGAGACATGAATATGTTTACATTGAGGCGGACGGGAGACGGAGGTACACTTCCGGACGGTTCATTTCAGGTTTTATCTGTCTCCTATAGCAGCCATTCCATTTTTTATTTAGTCGACCAAAACTATGACAAAAGGTTTTTGTCGACTACCTTTTTCCACTGGCGAAAACAAAATGAAAACTAAATAAAAACTAAGCCATGATGACTAAAACTATAGATATACTGAAAATGTTGTCAAAACTAGATTAAAATGTTATGGAGGGACTATAGTGGACAAGAGATCATGGTTGCGCTCGGGTGTTGCGCTTCGAAAATAGCCAATCTACAACGCCAATCTACAACGCCAATCTACAACGCAGTGCGACACATGAGCTTAGATCGGCTACTTTCAGCATACAACCAAATGTAAAATCAGCCATTACGACGCAATCAAGGTCAACCAAAATACATTTTAGTCGACTAATAGTTACTTTGAAGATTTGTATTATTATTATTAATACTACTACTACTACTACTAATAATAATAATAATAATAATAATAATAATAATAATAATAATAATAAATACATGTATTACTCACTGCCACCCTATACACACATGTACTTTACATATACATGTACTTTTACTCAATTAAGTACACTTTGAATTATGGACTTTTACTTGTAACAGAGTAGTTCTATATTGCAGTATTGATACTTTTACTTTAGTAAAACAATTGAGTAATTCTTTCCATCACTGCTCAATCAGACCTTCATGGTCAAATTGCTGCAAATTGAGCTTGGACTGACTGCATTGGATCGATAATTACAATCACCAACAGAGAGCTATAGAAAACAAGCTAAATTGAATGCTCTGAACCTTTTCATATCAAGGTCATCATTATTTATTTGGCATCCCAAAACAATGGAATATTTTGTAATAGTTAGATAATATTTTGTCCACATTTCCATGCTGTATTGATGTGGTACCATTAGGAGAGATAACAGGCCAATATTGTCTTCTACGTTCTCTAATGTACTGTAGTCTTCTGTCTAATTGTATAGACTACAGATGATTTAACTTAGGATAGGCACATAACATTTTTTAGAAACAACCACTTTCAAAGCTTATGAAGTCAGCCAGTACCATGTTTTTATTTATTTAATTTAAGCCTGATTTAAGCAGTTGTTTCACGGTTTTCACTCACCCAGTGTTGTTTTTGTCGACTAAAGCCAAGACGAAAAATGTTCGTCGACTACCTTTTTTCACTGACGAAAACTAAATGGAAACTAAATGAAAACTAAGCTATGATGACTAAAACTAAGACTAAATATACTGACAATTTCGTCAACAAATAAAAACTAGACTAAAATGTTAGGAAGGGACTAGTGGACAAGAGATCCAGTAGAAGACATTTTACCTTTAGTTGCATGCTGAAAATAGTCGATCTACAAGCCCACAACGCATCGCACTGCGACACGTTGTGAGCTTGTAGATCTGTCATTATGACGGCATCAAGGCCTGCCAAAATACATTTTGATCGACTAAATCAACTGTCGATTCAGTCGACTAAAATCGTATGAGATTTAGTTGACTAAAACTAGACATCCCAGGTGACTAAAATGTGACTAAAACTAAATTAAAACTATTCAACAGACTATGACTAAAACTAAAATAGAAATTTGCTGCCAAAAACAACACTGCACTGTCCTAAAATTGCACGTGCCTAAGTTTATCATGTAGCTCGGTGCTGATACCTTTACTTTTTGGAAACGATACTGCAAAAGGGTTTTCGTCACTGTTTTTGGACGGCTCAACACCCGTTCTAACGATGCAGGGATATCCTGACATGGAACCTCTTCTCGGAGCCAAATCGTATAGATATGAGGATCCAAACAGAGCTAGAGAAAACACTATAAGAGAATAAAATACTGGATTTGTGTCCATCCATCCATCCATCCATCTGGAGAATACCAGATATAATATCTTTGACCAAAACGTTACCTAAATAAAGTTCGTATAAAGTGCAGACGGTGTGCAGACGGTGTGCAGACGGTGTGCGGGTCTTTGTGCACTTTATGTGCATTTTTCTGAATTAAACGTTCTAAAATGGTTAGTCCCAATACTTGATTCTGATTGGCTGGTTTCTGATTAGACCACTTAGCCTAAATCTCATGATAATTTGCACCTTCAATCACTTTATATCAATCCCAGGTGCGTTAGCGTGATCCAGCATCTCTGTAGCTGAACTAGGGAATGGAAGCGCTTGATTTCCTTACAAACCCTGCGCCGTGCGGCCGTCTAAGCACCGCCCGCACTCTATAGGACTATGAATGTGTGGCTCCAGGGCGGCCTTGTAAAGACAGCAAGCGCCTCCTATATTCCCCCGTCACAGAGAACAGCTGACGTGATGTTCACAGACATATCAGCTAAATCTGGATTAAAAAATATATTAATTTGAATCGAATACGTTAGGTACCATGAGACTGAAGTTTGGCTGGGCTCCCTGAGTAAACAAGGGCTCTCTCTGTGGGCGCAAAGTGTAACTACTTTTGTGAATTAGGATTTTATAATGTTATCATTGCTATTGCAATAAGCCATGCACGCGAGGTCTGAGGTTACTTTGTATAATATCTGCGTCATCTCACCACGCATCTCAGCCATTAAAATAGGCCGTTGCAGCCCCGCCCCCTCGAGAGAGACCCGGAAAATAATTCCCCGTTTATTTTCCTCAAAAAGTATTTTTTTTTATTTTATTTTTTCAAAGATATTTTTTTGCGGCTTACGCCTTTTATTGATTTTTGAAGGGACAGACAGGAAACGGGAGAGAGATGGGGGGATGACATGCAGTAAAGGCCGTGTCGGGTCCGGGAGTCGAACCCGCGGCACACTGCGACTGGATTACCAGTCCGGTGCCCAGACCGTTACGCTACGGCCTGGGCCAAGTATTTATTTAAAGACACTATGCGGACAAAGCCAACTGGAGTTGTGACAAATCATGACAATAAACACAATGTTTTGGGCCGATCAAATAATTAGAAAGAAGGAGAAAAAAAGACAGGATACAACACCTTTTGTTTTGTTTTTCTTCTTATAAATTATTTGATCGGCCCAAAACGTTGTGTTTATTGTCATGATTTGTCACAACTCCAGTTGGCTTTGTCCGCAGCGTAAACATCTTTAAATAAATACTTTTTGAAAAGTCTATGAGGAAAATGAACGGGGAATTATTTTCCGCGTCTCTCGACGTCATGAAAGGGGGCGGGACTGCGACGCTCTATATAATAACAGGATAACCTGAGACCTCTTGTGGCTTATTGCTTTAATTTAAACAATATAACAAACAAACAAAACGTCACAATGTGAAGCATCTTAATCATTATAATGCATAACGAAGCATCAACTGGCGCTGTAAAAATGTATGAATTTATCCGAAGTAGCATAAAATAAAGGCCTCCTACAAAAGCAACAACAATTCTCACAATAATAGATTAATTGATTAATTCAATTTGCCAATACAGTTTTAGTTTTATTTAGTTTTGGCTTCATGTTTAGAATTTCAGTTTACTTGTTGTAATTCGTTTGTTCGCTATACTTTAATTTAGCGTGAAATAAGTCTTAGTTTTAGTTTAGATTAGTTTTAGTACTTTTTTTTTTTTAAAGATATTTTTTTGCGGCTTACGCCTTTATTGATTTTTCAAGGGATAGAAAGTAGGCTGACAGGAAACGGGAGAGAGATGGGGGGATGACATGCGGTAAAGGCCGTGTCGGGTCCGGGAGTCGAACCCGCGGCACACCGCGACTGGATCACCAGTCCGGTGCCCAGACCTAGTTTTAGTACTTTTGACTGTACGTTATGTACTCAACTCAAACGTTATTAATAGAGCACATGTTACGACAGGTTATAGAAAACTAAAAACAAACGAAAAAATTAAAATACAAAATACAAAAATAACACAAGGAAAGCAAGAAAAACAGACAGTACTTGAAGACATAACATAATATACAAAAACCACAAATAATGCATTATGAAGAAAATTTGAAAATAGAAAAGGGGGCTAAAAGCTTTACAGCAGTGAAGAAATTGTCAGCCTACTGTCTGTCCTCCATAAAAAATATAAAATAAAAAACATTAAAGAAGAAATGGGCCACAGTGAAGAAATGGGTCTTCAAGGTACTTAAAGGCCTAGCTCTAATGAGGGCCTTCAACTAAATTAACTTGCTCTTTTACCGCCAAGATCGCCTTTTGGCCCCTCGTGGTCCAAACGCCCTCCCCGCCGAGTTTGCCTTAGGTTACACCTGCTATAGGCTGCTTTCATATAAATAGATTACGGTTCACAGCTGTGTTCTCTACACTCATAACACTCCGGTACGGGTGCAATGAGAAAAATAATTAATACAAAATAAACAGAAATAAAAATTCCGCTGGCTTATGGGAACGAATTTTTTTTTAGAATTGTAATATCTCGGATTCTTCTTTTTCGGTCAAAACCAGATTGATTTGCGCCTATATTATTTATTTATTTTCAATTGTAATTTTCTTTAGGTTTATCATTTTAGTTCATCTTGTGTTTTTGTTTACGTTTTTTTTATAAATATTTTCATGGAAAAAGTTAGAATTGTGTGAGGGTTTTTGACGGAGTGTGAGTGACGTACTTCTTTAATTTCCTGGCCTGTAGAGTGATATGTTCCATAGTTTAGACGTAGTTTAGTCTTTGCAAGCATTCATCGAGTCTATTCATGGAATTGTTTAGCACCGTCTGTAAACAATGGGCCTGATGTAGGCCTATGTGTTTACTATAGGGTTCGGAAATAAAACCCACTTAGATTAATCACGATGGCGACATTATGGCGATTATTAATAGAGTCAAAAATCGTCACCTTCTTATTGATTTTCTTTACGTTTTTATGAAAAACAAAAACAAAACTGGTCCAAAACAAGACTATATATTTCTTAATCATTCCACCATTATAACAATTTATGTCTATTAAACACTGTCTGTCGGTTATGTAGGCCTAACATAATGATTAAATTGAATTAAATTAAATAGGGTTCTACCTTAGACCATAGACCAATTTACTGTCTTACTTATGACGTTCACAAAACCATCTGCGTATGAAAATAAAAGCTATACAAAACCATTGACTTAGGCCAAAACATTGTCTATTTTGGCCTAATAGTCACACTCATATTACTAAATCATCATTCTTCGACCGGGGTCGAGATCATGGATTTCACAATGCCACTATACGCCAGACTTCCCGGTCCTTCATTGCCATCCCCAGGTCCTGCTTACTGACGCATGTGTCCCTAGCGATGACATCATCATGTCCCTAGCGATGACATCAGGGAACGGCAGTTTTCTAGACCTCTGGTCTGCTTTGAGGCAGGACTCCAGAGAGGAAGGGAAAGATATAACCTCATAAAAGTTTACTAAAAGATCCTTTTCAATGTCATGAGGAGCTGACTTAGGCAAAAAAGAATGACATAGGCCATTAGTTTAAATTAGTTTTATATTTAAAAATATATATTATTTGGATATTATACAAAAAAACTTAAAAAAATTAGTCGTCAAATATAACCTTCCAGTTGACAGTGACAGTGACACATCTTTCTTTTCACTCTTTTTTTAATTATTAATAAAATATAAAGTAAATGAATGTGTTTTCATTATGGATCATTAGAAAGCCACTTTGTTTATTAGTTACACAGTGAGGGGCAATTAAATCATGAGGAAAATGGATAGTTCAGGTGTTTATGTGTTTAAAATTGATATTTTTGATATGTATGATATGGATATATCATAATGTGTATTGAATTTATATGTTTAGGCCGATACTGTATATGTGTTGCATATGCATATCTTATGTATATGCGTTTTTTTCTTATATAAAATTGAAGAGATTCATTTTGATAATGAGTAGTTTAAGTTGAAGCACAGTAATTATTTAATTACAGAGGGGTGGGAGTATATACGCTTTTACTTCTTCTCACACCTTTTCGGATAGTTTTGGTATTTTTGGTATTTTTCTTCGTTTCATTTTCTTATATTTGAAGTTATTTATTTTAATTGTTCTTCCTTAGGACATGCAAAGAATTGTTTCAGTTTTTATTTATTTCTATTGGCATATCGAATAGCAATCGGATTGTAGCCCAATTAACTGGAATCGAATCGAATGGTAGCCCTCTGAATGGGAATCAAAACTAATCGTCAGGTACCTACTGTAGAGATCTCCTCCCCATAGGCCCGATTCACTAAGCTGTTTATACCCATATTTTCGTTTTAAAGGACTATGTTATCAGTAGTCTGATTCAGTATTCTCTCAAGTCTGCTCGGATGCAGACTTACACATGGGACCAAAGCTTGCTATAGGTCGTTAGAATGCCTTATTATAGACTACTAACTTGGGATGTTGAATAAATTAAAATCCCTTGAATCAGGGCCTACAGTGTTTACATTGCTGCACTCAACCAGAAAGATAAATCAGCAAAACAAGTGATCATCTCTCTAGATACAGTCAATATTAGTATTTGGGCCAGAGCCCCACGGCCCATTTCAACTGTTATGTACTAAAGATGAATAACTTATTTCATACAGTATGTATTTATTTTAAAGGGAACCAGTGTTACTTTTTTCCGTTTTAGTCATGGAATTACTAATTAAATCTACACAGTTGATTTAGTCAATAAAGTACTAGACGAATAACAGTTTAAGTTATTTAAATTACATTTTATTCTGACCCCTCCATGAAAAGGCCTAGTTGTCCTGACCCCTTATCCATCATTTATACATTATGGATAATTATGGATAACACTGTTATTCCTCTATAGTACTTTGTAGTCTCGCGTATAACCAGACAACCATTCCACAATCTCTGCATGCTTTATAGAGTCTGAAACTACAGATCCCCATATCCGAGTAAGGTTAAGCTGCCATTTCCGTTCACCAAAGTATATAGTTTTAAATTAATAAAATAAAATAAATAATCTGCTAAGCAGCAAAGCTATATATGCTTATAGATGATTTCGATTCATATTATAAATGTGCGCGACTGTATACAGGTGAAAAGAAAGTGGGGAGGAGGCTTCACTTCCGCTTTATGGCTTGCTCATAATCAGAGCTTCCGTTCTCCAGACTGTATGACGGAAGCTTTTGAACATTGCGGGAGGCAACAGTCTGGCCACGCGGGACTAATTAATTGCGGCAGGCAGGCCTCGATGGAGGGCCCGGTTGAATGCCTGCATGCCTGATTTGTGCCACCGAAAAATACTTGATCTACAAGCTCACAACGCACCCGCGATGTCCGTGATGAACAATAATTGCAGTCGTCATAGTTTTAGTCGACAAAATTCACACTTAATTTTTTTACACTGAATGTGAAGTCAAGATAGCCGAGTATAGGGCTTGTAACGATTCACTCAACTCATGATACGATTTGAATGACTTTGAATACGTTTTCATATATTTTTAAACACTACATTATTACGGACAGAAACATATATAAAAAAACATGAATAAAACAAAAAAATATATTTTATTATAATTACACAAATCCAGTATTTTCTTTTTCTTTTAATTATCTTCTCATTATCTTTTCAGTAGCAAATTACTGAAAACTATTTGTTTTTAATCAATTCTCTTACAAAGATTCTGTATATTATTTTCTTTTGTTATACGCACTCTGTTTGCATCACGATTCAAATTAGGGATTTAATCGCCAGTTTGAAACGATTTTAATCGATTTACGATATATCGTTAGATGCCGATAGAGCGCTGCAGTCCCGCCCCCTTTCAGAATGACGACATTCATTTTCCCCATAGACGTTTCAAAAAGTATTTATCAAAAGTATTTATTTTATGACGTTTACGCCGCGGACAAAGCCAACTGGTGTTGTGAAAAATCATGACAATAAACACAATGTTTTGGGCCGATCAAATTGTACCCTTCTGCCTTTTTTTCCATTAATAATTTCATCTGCCCAAAACATTGTGTTTATTGTCATGATTTGTCACAAGAGTTGGCTTTGTCTTTAAATCAATACTTTTTTAAACGTCTATGGGGAAAATTAACGGGGAATTCTTTCCTGGGCCATCGTCGTGGGCGGGACTGCGATGCTCTATAGCCGTGATATACACAGTTCAGTCAGACAACTCGGGAATAGATTTAACCAATATTTATTATGGAATGAGAATACAAGTGTGCCATTGATATTTAATATTCTGCTGCATTTTCTCCCTGCTCGGCGCGATTAAACACCATCATAAAACATCAAGAGCAGGGAGAGACATACAATAAAAGCCCCATGGGAAGCATAAATAACAGAGCCCACCGGTGGTGCCGGAGTGGTGGTGGGAGCAAACATCACATAACCAGGAACCATATGCAGAGGAAGGCAGGAAGAGCATACAGTATAGAGAGCTTAAAGGGACACTTCACCCTTTTTGCAAAAAAATATATGTTAATGACGTTTAGAAGCTTTAGATCACTTTCCTGGGGGTATTTATGTGTGTAATATGTGGTTTTAGTTATTTTAGATTGTAGCAGTGAGCCTGTTGTCTCTGATGTCATGGACACTGGGCTCACTACCTTCCTGGACTACAATTCCCATAATTCTTTGGTGCACTGCTCCTCCTTGCGGATAGGGGGAGAGCTGTCTTACTGAGACAACATGTAGTCCAGGAAGTAAGTGAGCCCAGTGTCCATGACATCAGAGACAACAGGCTCACTGCTACAATCTAAAATATCTAAAACCACATATTACATATACATAAAGCCCCCCAGGAAAGTGTTCTAAAGCTTCTAAACGTCATTAACATATATTTTTTAGCAAAAAGGGTGAAGTGTCCCTTTAAGTAGCCCACCCAATTGGTCAGCTGACTGCCACATCAGCGAATGATGTGTGGGACTTGCACACACTTATACGCCCACATAGAAATTCAGCATGTTAATCCCTTGAGTATAGTATGCGCCTTTGAGCACGGCATGAACGGCCTTGAGTATGTCTGACTGAACTATAACTCCGCAGGCTACGTCTCATTTGTTGTGTCACAGTTAATTCATTGTTAATTAGTTAATATTGATATATTATTATTGATTTCAGCTGTTACAATTCCAAACATGACCTGCTTTAATTACTTCAGTCTATGAATGACTAGAATTAAAATGTTATTGTCTGTTTTATGTCCAATGTATTTGTATTTAGTTCATAAACTTGACATTACTATAAATAAATGCATTTGAAATTAAATTTAAAAAGGTTACTTTTCAAGATTCCAATTCAAATATAGCAAAAAGAGCTGATCTATAAGCTCAAAACGCGTCGCAGCTATTTTTGCTACAACAGTAATGTGGCCCTCTGCAGCGAGTGATGTGGAAATATAGTGGCCCTCGCCATGGTCAAAGTTGCCCATCGCTGCTCTATGGTAAGTTGAGTTTTGGGCTCATTTCCAGGACCCATGTACTAACATTTCAACGTGTGTTTAAAATTATTTAAAAACAGTGGTTTTCAACCAGTGGTCCTTGAGGGGGTTCCTCTCCAAAACTCTCCAAACGGGCAGCGTTTGTTTACACATGAACTTTTCTTTTAATATGTTAATTAATATGATGTGTGTTTTGGTGCCAATGTTATGGTCCGGCGTAAGGCCCGACAGACAGACAGACAGATAGACAGACAGACAGTGGCCATGGCAACCCCAGAATACATGGGGGGGTAAATTGAGTATACGTTAGGAAACGTCTTTGACCAACGACATATTGTTTTGCTCTTTAGCGCTGACCTCGTGCTAACCTCCTGCCCGCGACCACAAAGCCACAGAAACACAAGTGGGTGAATGTGCACAAAATGGAGGGAAAAAAAACTCCCTTTATTTCACCAAACAAACTAACATCCCTTTCACTCTCTCTCTCCTCTAACCTCTTCTTTATCCCACCAATCATTAGCTTTCACCTCCCTTCCTCTTCCACCCCTGGTTGGTTGTCTGAACGAGGACTGGCCTATCCGGCTGCTTCCTGTCACAGTGTGAGACTATATATACAGCCACAATTTGTAACACTAGATTTTATTTATTTATAATGGCTTGAATCTAGAGTTGCAACACCCTCCACAGCCTGCATTGATCCAATTAGAAACGTCCGATCTGCTCGTATTAAACAAAGTAAATAAACTCACCAACATTGCAGCTGTAAGGCAAGTTTGAATTATCCTCCTTCTATCAAAGCATATAGAGTGCAAAGGGTTTGTTTCATAAAAATCCAGCGTACACATTATGAGCTACTCTCTGCAGGAAGTCCGTTCAAGTGTTGGAGTTTGGAGTTGCTCGTCCGAAGTCACTTAACGGCCCTGCGTTATACCACCTGTTTCGAATTTGCACATAATGCAGGAGTCAGCAGGACGATGCGTTAAAGAAAACGAGCGCTTCCAAACTCCAACACTGTAGCGAACCCAAGCCAGAGAACGGTGAAGCGTACTGATGTTTCAAGAAGGTTTTATTTATGCTCAGACCTTGTTTTGAACATGAAGTCCTTTCCTTTGTGTGAAACACCTTTTTTCTGGACAGACACCGTAAGAACTATAGGACAGATGAACAAGATAAAATGAGCTCTTTACAACATGCAAACATTACAAACCAGGTCATATAAACAATAACCTACAGAATGGGCCTTTAAAACACACACAAAACATAATTATGAATAATCACAATGTTTACATGACAGAAACATGTTCTCTGTGTTAAACATATCCAAAGTTAAATGCACAGAATCATCAAACACATTACCTTGTTCCCGTTCTAGCTGGGTGCTGCTTGCCTCAAACATTTCCTTCTGATTCTGAGCAGCCAGGTGAGTGCAATAACCAATCAAGGAAACCCCCAGTGGAAAGTTACCAGGCTCTCAGCCACACACTGAAAAAAAAGAAGAAAAAAAACTTCTAAATAAAAGTATGACACATGCAAATAATTACAAAGACAAAATACAGTGCCTTGGGTCATTTACACTCCCACTGCACGGAATGTCTTGGCAGAAAGTATAGCTCATAACATGTCTACGGTGGATTTTTAGATTCAACAAATTACAAAAGAATCTAGTGTTGCAAAGAAGGAAGGCAGAAAAGTCCAAACTATAACGTTTTATCAACCCATTGAGACCTGAGGCAGATTCTACAAAATCCCTTCTAAAAATCTGTAGTTCTCAAAATAAATAGCACATGTAAGCGAACAGCACGGATTGCATTAAGTGACGTGCTGTGAGCTTTACAGTATCTGTTATTTTTTTAGAACTATACTGTTCTAAACCGGGGGCGTGGAAGTTGGCGTTTAGAAGTGTTTAGAAGAACGCCCTATATAAATCATGAAAATGTGGCTCAAATCTTTTAATATATATTCTTTCTAGATGGATTAAAGTGAAAATAGGCCCTGTGCACAAAACCAAAAGGCCCCCCAAAGCCTGTGTTTAGCACGGTGTTTTCAACTGCCTAGCAGCCTAACAGTAAGGCAGAGGTGAACTTTACTCAGGTAGCTAGTTTGCTACTGTCCAATCCCTGTCCAAAGCCTGTGTTATAAAAGAAAAACGGGCAAAAATCGGCAATTGAAAACCGGCTAAAGTGGCCGTTTTCAAGACGTTTTGGCCATTATCTTTTGGCCATTATCTATCATTATCTTTCTGACGTCCAAAGTCCAATCTGGAATTGGCTCAGGGCCCCTGTGCACGTGCTCACTTGGCACAAGCCAAACTTCGTCCATGTTTCAGAGTGAACGTTTTGAACTCAAATCTTTGCTTCTGGGGAAGGTCCCTGGAACAACATATTTTCAGATGGGGGGATAGGCGGCCAAACACATATAATTCTGGGGGGACATGGAAAATGTTTATCACCACTGACACAGAAACCACTGACATAGAAACATGGGTTTATCACCACTGACACAGAAACATGGGTCTTTCAGAAAACTGTCAGGATTTAGAAGACCATTTTGAAGAATCGTCCTCAGGTCAAACCCCGGCTGCTGCGCGCTCTTTTTAACCCGTGCATGTACTTCACTCCGCCTTCAGTTCCGGCTTTGGCCTGGAAGGTGGGTGCAAAGGAACCCAGCCCTTCTGGGGGGCTATAAGGGGGTCTTTAAGGGTCGTCCAGAATGCAGCTGCATGTGTGTCTCGTGTGTGAACGCTGTCACAACACACACACGTCACTTTGCTCCGTGAGGGGTGGGCCCGGGTCAGCCGGCAATTAACCCCTGAAAGGGTTACATCCCTGTCCTCAAGACCCCCGACACCCCCCCAAGACCCCCGACACGAACCCCCCCCCCCCCCCCCCCCCCCCACCCCCAAACGTCTTTTCTGTTCACTCATTCCTTTTCTAACGTCTTTCCCCTTCATGTCCCACCTCTCTCTCTCTCTCTCTCTCTCTCTCTCTCTCTCTCTCTCTCTCTGTCATTCCACTGCCCCCTCCCTCTCTCCCCCCCTGCTCCGTGACCTTTGGCCCGGCGCACCTCTTTGAATGTCACATGACATGTGCAGGTGTGGAGGGGTCCCTGCCCCGACTGACCTCCAATTAGAGGCCCTAATTAGTGGAGGGGGCCTCCCGGTCCCCTACCCCCCCCCCCCCTCCCCCGGCGAGAGAGAGAGAGAGAGAGAGAGAGAAGGGAGGGAGGGACAGTGATGCATGCCTAACAGGGCAGGATCAAAACCTCAAAAAGAGCCTGAGGTACCCATATATACCCGGGGTATACCGAGACACCATTTTGCCATCTATATCTTTAGGATGTCCCCTCTTCATGAAAACAAAAAAACGCCTATCCTGAAAGAGGGAGTCCCGTTTTGTTCTATACCCCGGGTTAGGAGTATATACTGTATATTATAATTATTATAGTCGACTTTTGGGCTTTTGGGTTCCTGCACTATGAAGTCCCATCAGTGTTGTTTTTTATTTTGATTTTGATTTTAGTTTTAGTCATAGTCTCTTGAATATAGGTTTCATTTAGTTTTAGTCACATTTTAGTCACCCTGGAATGTTTTAGTGTTAGTCTAGTTTTAGTCGACTAAATATCATGAGATTTTAGTCGACTAAATCTACAGTTTATTTAGTCGAACAAAATGTGTTTTGGCGGGGCCTTGATGCCGTCGTAATGGCTGATTTTACACTTGCTGAAAATAACTTATAGCCTACTGGATCTCTTGTCCACTAGTCCCTTCCTAACATTTTAGTCTAGTTTGTATTTGTTGACGAAATTGTCAGTATATTTAGTCTTAGTTTTAGTCATCGTAGCTTAGTTTTCATTTAGTTTCCATTTGGTTTTCGTCAGTGAAAAAAGGTAGTCGACGAACATTTTTCGTCTTGGTTTTAGTCGACGAAAACAACACTTGAGTCCCATATGCTCTGTCACTCTGTTACCAAACACACAGACACACACACACACACACACACACACACACACACGTTGCTACTGTACATGTTTAACTTAATAACAACAGTAATTAATAATTCACGACAAACTGACACTACGGACTACACCTATGTGTCGTATGCATCAAGTCTTGTCCTAAAAGTTATGATATGATCTGATTGATGGCCCATGGCTGTGTACTTGTACTTGTACGTGGATACAATGTACTTGGATATGTATTGTGTACTACTGTAATCATACTTTATAGTTACTGGAGACATCGCTGAAAGCAAGGTCAACTTGCTGCATGCAGCTAGCCGATTGTTATGTCTCAGTTAGTCACGTCATTAGGACATTATAGGATCCAACAGCTATATATGTCCTGTGTGTATAATACAATCTTGTGAACGTCTTAGCGTGATACTGTCTCGTGTCGCGTTATTGTTCTCCCGGGCCGGTCCGTCCGTCCGCCACCGTACCAAGCGATACTTCAACCGGATTGTCACACACACCTGTCTGTCAAACCAGATGAGGGTCCAGTACTTTGAGTATTACAACAATAAATATGTGACCGAACTTATTTAACAGCTAACTATAGAGCACCGAAGTCTGACGTCACTTTCAGTAGAGGGCGCCAGTACACAGGTTCATGTATTTTTTTATTTGCATTGAATTCCCCATAGGGGGATTTTAGATCGCTTCATATAAGAACTGTGTTTGAAAATTAAATAAATGTTATTCAATGCAAATAAAAAGTACACGAACCTGTGGACTGGCTCCCTCTACTGACAGTGACGTCAGGACTTTGGTGCTCTATATAGAAATTGTAAATGTTAGCTTTTCTTTTTTCCCCATTTCATATGAAAGCAGAAAATCATCTAAAAATAATGACATTGGTTAATTCAATTGAGTGCTTATAGAACTGTCAAGTTAAAAACCTTGGAGAAATCCCAATTTGAATGGCACACAGCTCTACAGTATAGTCTTCTTATAACTCACAGGCATATATGTTTAAGCTTTTATTTCATATTTACATAAAGCTCTGAAACTGTTGCCAGACATTACTGAACAAAGTCTGCTATGTAACAAATGCGGTCACATGTGCTTGTCAAAGAAGTAATTTTGTTGTAAGCCTATAGCTTCATGACTCCTTATTGATTGTCTTTGGAGCAGATTTTTCACCACCTCTCTCTCTCTCTCTCTCTCTCTCTCTAAAATGGGCCACCCATCTGGTCTGGTCTGTCCTCTCCTCTCTCCTCTCCTCTCTGCTGCTCAAATAAAAGGTGCCAATCACGATAATTGGCACCCTGCCGCTACATTGTGGCAATGCTTGCCCCACCCCCATACACACATGAATACAATAGGCCTAAATATAGACAAATTCTCTGTATATCTGTCACTTCTGGCCGCTATCCACACAGAGTCGCTTTCAAAAAGTTTACCATACACACGTGGAATCGTCGAGAAATGTGTCCATATGAAACCACTGACAACAACACCACACTGAATATGCTGCCCTGTAGTACATATGAAACCAACACACCCACTGGATACGCCTGTAGTAGGCTACATATGAAACCAACACACCCACTGGATACGCCTGTAGTAGGCTACATATGAAACCAACACACCCACTGGATACGCCTGTAGTAGGCTACATATGAAACCAACACACCCACTGGATACGCCTGTAGTAGGCTACATATGAAACCAACACACCCACTGGATACGCCTGTAGTAGGCTACATATGAAACCAACACACCCACTGGATACGCCTGTAGTAGGCTACATATGAAACCAACACACCCACTGGATACGCCTGTAGTAGGCTACATATGAAACCAACACACCCACTGGATACGCCTGTAGTAGGCTACATATGAAACCAACACACCCACTGGATACGCCTGTAGTAGGCTACATATGAAACCAACACACCCACTGGATACGCCTGTAGTACATATGAAACCAACACACCCACTGGATACGCCTGTAGTACATATGAAACCAACACACCCACTGGATACGCCTGTAGTACATACAGTATGAATGGTGAATCGGTTCAGGAAAGATGCTTGTTTGTACACACGAAGACGCAAAGGGTGACGTCTTCAGATTAATTTGTACACTCTGGGACCACCAGGTTTAAAAATGAGCGTATTCTGTTGGCTCCGTGTGGATGAAACGGCAATTCAATTAAAAATGCCTGCGGATGGATACACCTATAAATCGCCTTAGCCCTATAGTGGCTTATATTGGTCTCGTTTTCACGGAGCCGTTGCTGGTTTATCTAATTTTGGTCTTCTTTTCTTGTACCTGCTGCTTGTTTCTCTCACGGAATGTGAAACGGGCCTACTCTCATGTTTGTGTCACTATTCTGCAGCGCTGCGTTAAGACCTTGAAGACAATGAAAGCTTGCCTGTTAGTCAGGGGATACTAATAAAATATGGGAATAAATTCCCAATACATTTCTTCAGCAATTTGTTGTAAAGTATAGTAATACATCTGGGCCTGCCTGGGCCATGGCTCAGCGGTCCATCCTGGGCCGTGGCTCAGTGGTCCATCCTGGGCCGTGGCTCAGTGGTCCATCCTGGGCCGTGGCTCAGTGGTCCAGGCACCTCGGCTGGTAATCCAGACTGGCAGTGTGCCGCGGGCTCGACTCCCCATCCCGACAGCCTTCTCTGCATGTCATCCCCTCATCTCTCTCCCCGTTTCCTGTCAGCCTACTGTCTGTCCCTGCATATAAAATAAAGGCGAAAGCCACACAAAAAAACACATCTCACAAAGACTGAAATTCAATTACCCTAAAAAGGAGAATCTGTGACAGCTGCTGAAAGTTGGGGTACCATTAATAGCCTATTATGCAAAACACTCCTTGGGCTAAAAAACAAAAACACCATAGCCACTTGACCTCATCACATTTTGATGACGGCTATGGCCAATCTAGTCACAATCTTTGTGAGATGTGTTACTACTAGACACCTTTACAAACACATTGGTGAAGACATTCTTTTAGTAAGGAATTTATTCCAAGGTTGTACATGCTTCTGAGAATATCCCCTGGTGTGTTTAAATGGAGTTTGAAAACTCACTGGTATACACTCTCTTTCCATGATTCTAAGATAAAAGCTGCTGTTGCCATTAGGCAAGGTGTTCCTCTGTGTTTCTTTCCTCCTTGTTCATTGTGCGTTGTTGTACTCTAGTCTGCACTGATCTTAGCAGTGTTTTTGTCCTCCTTGTTCATTGTGCGTTGTTGTACTCTAGTCTGCACTGATCTTAGCAGTGTTTTTTTCCTCCTTGTTCATTGTGCGTTGTTGTACTCTAGTCTGCACTGATCTTAGCAGTGTTTTTTTCCTCCTTGTTCATTGTGCGTTGTTGTACTCTAGTCTGCACTGATCTTAGCAGTGTTGATTTCGTCGACTAAAACTACGACGAAAAATGTCCGTCGACTACCTGACGAAAACTAAATGGAAACTAAATAAAAACTAAGCTATGGTGACTAGAACTAAGACTAAACTGACAATTTTGTCAACAAATAAAAACTAGACTAAAATGTTATAGGAAGGGACTAGTGGACAAGAGATCCAGTATAAGTCATTTCACACTTGGTTGCATGCTGAAAATAGCACCCCACCAAAGGCCCACCAAAATCCATTTTAGTCGACTAAATGAACTGTAGATTTAGTCGACAAAAAATGTATGATATTTAGTCAACTAAAACCGGACTAACACTAAAACATTCCAGGTGACTAAAATGTGACTGAAACTAAATGAAAAATATTGAAGAGACTACCGTATATGCTAATACTATATGCTAATACTAAAATCTAAATTTGATTCCAAAAATAACACTGGCTCTAGATGTTTTAAAGATCACTGAATGTGAAGGGGTGACAAACTCACCTGTTGAGCCCCCTATAGTACCCCCCTTCACATTCAGTAGGTCCTGTGATCTTTTGTGGCCAGATGTAATTTCCTGGGGTCTAGTAGGAGTCGGACTATAGTAAATAATAAAGAAAATCACTATAAAATGTTGAAAAAAAATACATATTTAGCCCCATGTTCGAATGCCCCCCCTGTCAAAAATAGCTCAAATCGCTAAAACGAAAGAAAGCAGCATATACTTTCTCTAATAACAACCTAAAACATATGAACCTTGGTTGAAAAAAGCTAAAGTTGTCCTTTAAGCACTTTGGTTCAATGCTGCTGTTTTAAACGTGCTCTGTAAATAAATTGGATTGGATTTAGAATGAATGAAGGATACACAAAGCAAATTACATAGACATATTTATATGCATATGAATACAAATACACATATACATATATACAATATCTTGTCGGAGCCCTGAAAACGGCTCTTTCAAACCGGAAAACAAAACAAACAAAAACAAACAAACAAACAGAAGAAAGCCTCTTTTTAAATAAGTGCAAACTGTTAATGAGACATAAACTGTAAAGCATAATATACTATATAAAGTCCTTTTTTATCTCATTCTTTAGCTTTTTTTTTTCTTCCTCTTTTCTTTCATTTCCTGTTAAAATCACAACGGAACAGACATGGAGATACTTGTGCAAAAAAAAACAAATATATATTTAGCGTATATATATTTTATGTACAAAGCATTTTGTTCATTTTCAGTAGTTGTAGAGCTGGTGCCAGTAATCTTGACATGACTGAAAGGAATATATGCCCCTCCCAAAAAATGACTTATTTTCTATCAATTACACACCGCCCATGAAGCCTTGAATTTACAGAGATGTATAGTTTTCAATTCCTGAGACAATAATTTGATGACCGGGTCATTGGTCAATATTATACCCTCGCGTCACTAAATGACCCGTGTGGCGTGCTTAAGACCATAATAATAATAATAAAGAAAAAACTGTGGTTCCAGTTAGGTGGTTCTGGTTTTTCGCCGTCCCTTTGCTTTGGTCCCCCCCCTGTTTGTTTTTAGTCTCACCAGTCGATACGAGTTGGAATAAAAGAACAAACTAATTATTCCAAGACGTAGGCCTACTTGACGAAGCGTGTCGGATTCATATATACGCCACATCAAGGCTTCCATTGAGTATAGGCCCTATCATTATGATGCCTTTAAGCTTGATCACAGGGAATTGTTTTTGAGTAAAGGTGGTTCCGGCCTGATGACTATAGCCTACAAACCAGAGACCACCAGGGGTGAGCTGAAAGATTCCGAGGCTTCATGGGGTATGTCTAATCGATGGGGTGAACGAGCCATTTCTCCACTTAAACCCCAGTATCCGGTATTGTTGTGGAAAGCTTCAGCAGGAAATTATAGCAGATCTACAAGAGTCGCAGCTGTGATGCGTTGTGAGCTTGTCGATATGCTATGTGTGTGTGTGTGTGTGTGTGTGTGTGTGTGTGTGTGTGTGTGTGTGTGTGTGTGTGTGTGTGTGTGTGTGTGTGTTTGTGTGTGTTTATTTCTTCAGCAAAAGCTTTCCCCTACAATAACAGAAAACAGAAGAGACCCTGGCAGAGAGCCCTGAGGTACTCCACTGCTCAGGGAATGGAAAGTAACCTGGACTGTGCATCCAACAAAACTACATTTAAATCAAAAAGGGTAATTATTATTATTATTATTTCTGCA
The DNA here is from genome assembly GCF_964188405.1 of Protomyctophum parallelum. Lineage (NCBI taxonomy): Eukaryota > Metazoa > Chordata > Actinopteri > Myctophiformes > Myctophidae > Protomyctophum > Protomyctophum parallelum. The sequence continues at coordinate 37,672,264 of NC_139716.1, forward strand.
CAATCTCAAAGGACTTAAAAAAACACATCAAGAAAACCCCTGGTAGCTGAAAAGAGTTATTATAACAATAATAAGCGAGTTAAAATAATGTCTTTGACATCGTGTTTTCTTCTTTTTTTTTTTGACGCGAGTCCGATTTATTCTTTGTCACACGAACAAACGAAGATGGAATGATGTTTCAAAAATGCTAAAAATCTCTCCAGACTAGATTCAGACGGAGCTCCAACCGCAGCTATATCCGTCTGCAACTCCCGATACGACGTGTAGAGTTTGTTGTTAGTAGGAATGAACACAAAGATGCGCCGGCGGAGGAGGAGCGCAGAAGGAGCGTGAACGGTCCGTCAGCCGGTCTCTACCAGGAGGAGGAGCGCAGAAGGAGCGTGAACGGTCCGTCAGCCGGTCTCTACCAGAGCAGCGTTGATTTTCGTTCGTCGAGTACCTTTCTTTTCACTGAGTTTAAAAGTAAAACTAAATACAAAACTAAGCCAGGATGACTAAAACTACGACAAAATATACTGGAAATTTAAAAACAAATAAAAACTATATACTATAAAATGCACTCGGTGCATATTGCGCTCTGAAAATAGCAGATCTACAAGCTCACAACGTGACACAACGTGAGCTTGCAGATCGGCTATAGGCTACTTTCAAAACTGTCAAACGGAAATGAGTAGTTTTTGTTGTGTGACTGTCAAACGGAAATGAGTAGTTTTTGTTGTGTGACTGTCAAACGGAAATGAGTAGTTTTTGTTGTGTGACAAAGGCTAAATGAACGAACCCACAGCGACGCTGAGCGACCTAAGTACTCAACAAGTGCAAGATGTCACAGATTGCACGTTTTACAAAATGAAAAAACAGCATAAAACATTTAAAATAAATACTTTGTCTCGGCCAAAGAGCATTAGAGAGAGAGAGAGAGAGCGTGATATGAAAGCAGTGTGACTGGTGGTGCTGAAGGTTTCGACTCAACGCGGCGTGCGTATGTGCGTGCGTGCATGTGAATGTTTGCGTGTGCATGTGCTTTGAACAACAAACAGCGTGTTATTCCTTGAACCGAGCCATGCTGTTTTTGTGCCCCTGAAAGCCCAAAGACGCTAAAGTATACCGTGAATAAAATGACATCTTTATAGCGAGCACACATATCTGCATCACCGGGCCAAGGACGGTTCCATTTCAAAAGCAAGAAAGACCTTTTTGTTGAAAAAGGGGGAAAGAAAATAAATTTCATTTTTTCAACATATACATATAACTTCATTCAGAGCTATTGAGCAAATAACTGAAAGAAACAAAGAAAAACATTCTGCTAAGTGAAATGCCATTTCAGTTTGACACAAAACAAAAAAATAAATAAATATGGACCCAAATTCCTAGCTGTCAGTGCTGCCGGTTAACGAGCAATGTTGTGAATTGCTTATTGACCGACCATCCTGGATGGAATGTGAAACGTGCACGTACGTGCATGTGTACATGGTGCACGTGGTTCTCAATGTGTGGTCCCAGATGGTCCCCAGCTATAGGTGCTATTGGGAACCAAATGGACCCTTGCAGTTTGCCAACTCCAAGAAATACGACCCAACGGTCCATTTGGTTCCATTTGCGCACTCTCAAAGCAGGGGTCATCAATATGTCCGTACAGGGACAAATATTGTCCGTTGCACAGACTTGGTCTTGTCCACACGGCAAAGTTTAGATTTTCTGTTCCACACACCCTTATAATGTTCTTATTTTGATCATGAGACCCAATTAGTGAATGTCAGTCTCCAGGTTCTGTTCAGAATATGTTATAGAATATGACACTGGTTGACTACGACACTATGGCATATTATGAGTCCAATATAGTACTATAGTGCTTCTCAAACCTTTTCTTTTCAAGGCCCCGCTTAACTCTGCAAAATGGAACCAAATGGACCGGCAGGGTCCATTTGGAACACACTCTCCGAGTTACAGATCGGTTATGGTCCTTCAGGGCTACAGCTCTTCGTGAGTTTCTGGTAATGCTCATATTTTGTATGGTCGTGGCAAAAATGTCCACCGCAAGCCAACATGGTGATGACCCCTGAATTATGTACTATATATATTTTTTAAATAGAGGTCCCGTGGGTCAACTGCGAATCAAACTTTGAAATTAAATAGTTTGATTCTGGCTGCATATAAAGACAGATAAGTCCTTGGATCTGCACGGCAGGGGTGCTCAACTATACACGGTTGGATAACAGAAAAAAAAGGGACGGTTTGTGTGCGAGGCAAAGCGTACTCCTGACCTCTCCCCAGCACAGCCTCTCATCATCTTTGCCTCGCTCAATATTTGATGCGAAGGCGAGTGAATTATGCATGGTGCTTATAGAAAGTAATACTGCATGTTTGTTCATCATACATGGGCGCACACACACACACACACACACACACAGCCAGCAGAGGTTCGCGGGCAGTGCAGCAAAGAGCCTAAAGATGTTCGCAGCTAGCGCTTGGTGAACGGTGCACGGTCGCTAAACAAATGGCCACGCTGTCGCTTGCTACCTGCGCTTACAAGCTTGTGAAAAGGGTCATGGTTTTTATACAACTGTCTGGAGACACATGTTGTGGTTTTTTAATGTCCCTGAAAGGATACCATCTAAGGCTGCCTTTGAGTCTGAACGGACCTTGACCGTTTTTTTACTTTACTGCCACAGACACGGAGTGCCATTTTTAATCAATTTGCACCAGAATGGATAGAGCTAGGCAACCACAGCAACCATGGCACCCCTCACCCTCAGCCAGTCAGAGAGAGAGAGAGAGAAATTGGCGGAAAAAAACCCTGAAGCCAGATTAAAACGTAGGAACGAATAGAAGTGCAGCACGAAGGAGATATAAAACTACACAGAAATGGTAAAGCGGAAGGTGGCGAGCAGAGCAAGTGGTGAACGCGTGTCAGGCCAGTACCCCAGCTGACCCAAGACAAATTGAGGTCACAGGAAATATCTTCCCTTTAGACGCCTCTAACAAAACCACACGGCAGTCAGGGGCAAGCATGCCGCCTCTGTTGGTGCCGAAAACCTTGTATCTCCCTATATTTCAACTTTTTTAAAACTTTTTCTATATCTTTTTTACTAATGGCCTATTTTGTTGTATAAAAGTGCTATATGCAAATGTAGCAAAATTAGTCGATCTACAAAGCCCACGCGACGTGTCGTAAGCTTTGTAGATCTGCTATTTTTTGCTATTTTGGAAAATGTTTGAAAGGTTAAGCGTGTCTGTATGGTTTTATAAATTCCATTTCCATTTATAGGTTCCTTTTTTTAATATCTTGAAAAGTTTTTACATACAAGGTTTCCATGTGACGGCGACGATAATGTTTGAGAATCAACTTGTAAGAGTCAACATCAAACTGACCCTTGACCTTCTGTCCTGTCTAGGGATGGAGCTCCGAACTCCATAACCAAATCATTGAGTCCTGTTATCAAAGAAGCTTTATCTCCATAACCAAATCATTGAGTCCTGTTATCAAAGAAGCTTTATCTCCATAACCAAATCATTGAGTCCTGTTATCAAAGAAGCTTTATCTCCATAACCAAATCATTGAGTCCTGTTATCAAAGAAGCTTTTGGCTTATCGAGCATATAGCGACCCATGACGTCATGTTTAAAGTAAACACATCAAGACGCGAGGTGATCAAGAAATAAATCTAATCGCCTGCGCTCTGGCATGTTGGTCTAAAACGGTATTGATACTTGCCAATGTTCATTTAATTTTAGACCATGGTCAGCAACAAGCTGGCCATTTAAAATAAAGATGCCAGTTCTGTTGCACAAAATATTAGAAAAAAAGCTCAATCGTGGGATTCGTGGGCTCGATATAAGCATGATCGACAAGGTGCTCGTTATCAATACAAATGAATGATCTCCATCCCTAGTCCTGTATAGTATGAACGTGCAGTTTGGGAAATGTAGGTTCTGTACGGACCTGTGAATGTGGCAGGGCAGTTCGGGGGCCAAATTACCTTCAATCCACCAAGTCTTTGACGGGACTTCAATCACGACTTATTTGAGAAAGTTTGGTTCAGGAAAAACTTGAGATACGGTAAAGCGAACAAAATACTCTTCGACCAGTTCACGGATTTGAAGGTGAATTGAGCCCAAGAATATTAACCGTTGGAATACTTGATGAACGCTGAAAGCTGAGACGTAAAAGTAAAAGTACATAATCAAAAATCAAACAACATAAAGTGCTTTCAATTAACGTGTCTCAAGAGTCAAGATCATGGCTTGCAGGAGGGCTCACCCTAAATTTAAAATCATGAAAGTGGTAAAACAAGTGATTTAGGGAAGAAAATAACAAGAACGGGCTAAAATATCTTCATAAAAAATAATTTTTAAATCAATACTATGTGGCTTATTGCATCTTAAGCACTGTTTAGATTAGATTAATAATCTTATATTTAACTGCCACGGATCACACCAGACCAGCTTGACTGACCTGAGGATCCTTCGTCACTCGTAAGGTTCCTGCACACAGAGCACGTTTTTCGGATTTGTTGTGGCGTTTCTCCATCGGTTTTCCGAAAAACGTGTCCACCGCACGATGATTCGTCATGCAACTCCTGGCAACCAAACGGTTGCAAGTAGTTGCAAGCAACCATTATCCCCAAATGGGAGTTGCAAGGAGTTGCACACAAACATTCATTTTCAACGAGAGGCGATTTTTTTTGGACGCGCAGAGGCGTTGAGGGTTGAAATTGTGAAGTGTGATTTCGAGGTGTTTACGAGATCGAACTTCAATAACAACCAGGAATAATAATAATAACAATAATCCCTGAACTGAATGTAAAAAAAAACAACATGACTGAACCTTTTTTGGGGGTTTCAAAATGTGTGTTTTAGTTTTAGTTTTGAAAATTATAATTATAATAATTAAAAACGAAATGTGGGAAACAAACAAATATAGAGACCCATATATGTGTCCGCAACCCACAAATGGGTCGAGACCCACTGTTTGGAGAACAGTGCCCTAAATTAGCAGTATTTTGTTTTGTTTAAATCTACCAACACTTTGGAAAGGATATGTTTATCCAGCCTTCTTTAAAAAATAATAATAAAATAAAATAAAATGAACTACAACATTTTGTTTCTTAGCATTTTTTCCTCTTCTCTTATCGAAAAATGTTTTTTCTCTCCACCATTTTGTCCAGATTCTATCGCACTATATTCCAACACACACAAACACAATAAAATAAAGAATTTACAGAAACCACTTGTTGGACTCTATGACTGAAACCGGATCCATATTAGAATGTAACCATTCATTCATTCATTCATTGGGTTTGTCTTTTAACGTGAGAGCACAAACAGGATAATAAATATAGACCAGAGCCGTCGGAAATGGAAATACACTACCAAAACGTCTACGATAGTGTTTTGTTCATTTTAACTCTAAAAGTGTCCAAATTAAGTTTCGGGCTTCAACGTGTAGCTCTTGCTTCTTCTTCAGCCGTTTTGTCAGATCTCGACGGTCTCTCAATCCGTGTTTTCATCATCATCATCTTCTTTTTTTTTTTTTTTTTTTTTTTTTCCTGAACGGTAAACACTCACAAACAAGTGGAGAGTCATTGAAATCACTGTATAGTCTTTGAGAGTTCACACAACACACACACACACGAAATATCTTAACTTTTTTTCGTTCTTTTTTCGATGTCTGTGTTTATAAATAAGAAGTTTTCTTTTCGCGTACACGCGCGACAGTGCCATCGTCACTTCCTGTATCCATTCACGTGTCTTCAACGTCGTGCGGGGCGATCCTGTGCGGTGGTGACACAAGATGGCGCCGTGGGTGGCGAGATCACCTGATTTTATTATTTTAATATTTTTGTCGAGGTTTTGGGGGTTATTTCGTTCTTTATTTCATTAGAGGCGACGGGTCGTTCGGGCGGACAGACTCGAGCAGGAAAGGTTTGTTGTTGTTGTTGTTTTCGCAAATGGCCCGTCGTCGCACATCCACAAATCCACGGAATGCGTAGCCCGCGGGAACCAGACAGGGGAAAGAAACCCCTGTGGAGATTGTTGGTCTGGCACTCCAGGCTATTTAAAGTGAGCCTTTTTTTTTCTCTTTTTTTCTTTTGCTGTGACGTTTGTAAACCGCCACACCGAAGTTCCAGACTAATATCTACGATGTTATCGTCTGACCATGCCAGGCTATGGGGCGGTACTCTCAGTGATGTTATAGTCTGACCATGCCAGGCTATGGGGCGGTACTCTCAGTGATGTTACAGTCTGACCATGCCAGGCTATAGGGCGGTACTCTCAGTGATGTTATCGTCTGACCATGCCAGGCTATAGGGCGGTACTCTCAATGATGTTATAGTCTGACCATGCCAGGCTATGGGGCGGTACTCTCAGTGATGTTATAGTCTGACCATGCCAGGCTATGGGGCGGTACTCTCAGTGATGTTATAGTCTGACCATGCCAGGCTATGGGGCGGTACTCTCAATGATGTTATAGTCTGACCATGCCAGGCTATAGGGCGGTACTCTCAATGATGTTAACCCATTCTGACCTGAGATCAGATTCATACGAGGTTTCCGCCGGACACACACTGGTCTGATGAACCCATTCTGACCTGAGATCAGATTCTAAAAATGTCACAGTCGTTCTTCGATTTTTCAAAAATAGCAGACCTACAAGCTCATATCGCGCCACTCGGTGGCGCGATATGAGCTTGTAGATCTGCTATTTTTAAATAGCTAAAGCATAACATGATGCGGACACCAAAATGGGTGCCCGGTCAGAATGGGTTAAAGTCTGACCATGCCAGGCTATAGGGCGGTACTCTCAACGCGGGCGGGCGGGGGGGGACCTATGAAACGCTCTTCTTGGCTCCCAGGTCCGCCTCCTTGCGATCCAGCCTCATGTAGGGCTCGAACGCAGACGTGCCACAGCCGTAGCCGCCGGGCAGTTCGTGCGGGTGGTGGTGGTGGTGGTGGTGGTGGTTCAGGTGCGGAATGCCGGCGGCGCCCCCTAGCAGCGGCATGGAGAAGCAGAAGGAGTTTAGGGGCGGAGCGCCCCCGTGCAGCGACAGGCCGAACGTCCCGATGGAGGTGGGAGGAGTCCCGCCTTCGGGGGAGGAGGCGGGGCCGTTGTGGTGGTGGTGGTGGGAGGGCGGCGGGCCCAGCAGGGGGTTGGGAGGGGGCGGGCCGACCGGGCCGGAGAGGAGGCGGCCCTGCTCCAGGAGGCGCAGGATGTTGCAGGTGGCGAGCGACTCCGAGGAGGAAGAGGAGGAGCTGCGCTTGTCGCCGTCCTTGGTGGTGTCCTTCTTCTGCTTGGTGCGGCGGTTCTGGAACCACACCTTCACCTGCAGGCAGGGGGAGACAAACACAACGCCAAACGTTGTCATTACAACCATGTATGTATTAGAAGAAAGGCCCCCAAAGGGTCATTGTTATTATTATCGCAATATTGTATAACAGAACTGTATGATTTGTGAGCGGAGGCCACTGTATTATTATTATTTTAGGGTTAGGGTACCCAGGGAAGTAGCTGAGCACAGGTGCTCATTTTCAGCAACGCCCTGCACATAGAAACACAGACAGCCACACACACATTAAAACCAGGGAGCTGACCAGTACAACCACAGAATTATACTGTTGGCCACTGAGCAGCTCCAGGGGGAGCAGTTGGGGGTTCAGTGCCTTGCTCAGGGGCACTTCAGCGGTGTTGGGTGAGTGATGACAATCACTCACCACCCTGATTTTTCCTGCCCGTCCGGGTAATCGAACCGGCAACCTTTCGGCAACAAGGGCACTCCTCTAACCCTTAGGCCACCGCGGCCCCCTGATATGGTTGTGTGCGTTGACTCATGAAGGCAGCTGACTCACATTGTCCCATTGTCTGTCCTGATGAAGGTCTAATCGACCCAAACGTCAACCTAATAAAGAGCAACATTTTGTAAAGTGTCTGACCTTTTCTTTTTTTTTTCAAAGATAGCCTTTTTAAGGCAGCTGACTCACTGCCACAGCCCTAGCATGTTGACATGTGTGAGACGGGTACAGGTTTTAGTTCCAACACTATTATTGGACAACCTATCTAACCTATAACCGCAAGCACAGGAGCAGCGCATGTTTGAGCACTAGTCCGACCGTTGTTCCCGCATGTCAGACTAATGCTCCGTCGGTATTACCATCAGATCCTGTGTGAGACATGTGAACGATACAATTTACAGTTTAGGCATTTAGCAGACGCTCTTAATCCAGAGCTACTTACAATAAGCAAGTACAAGACATGGTAATATACATCAAATACATGAAAAATTGTCGTCAAGAATCATACATAAGCTAAGAAACTAACATCCGTCTAACAGTGGAATATCTATGTAATGAAACTATGCGTATACTATAGGGTGCTATATCTACGTAAAATGCTATCTAAAGTACATAAAATTGCATAAGTTGAGCCTTTGCATACGCCTGTAAGGTCGTCGAGGCTGGGTCAACGATGTCAAATTATCACGTTATAGACATCGTTGCACAATACAGAGACGAGATTATGTAATCCCCCGCATGGCACAAGCTCATTGGATCACCACGGGACACTGTGATCATCCATATGTAATGTTACAGTAGCTGTGATGTCACTGTGGGAGGAGCCACAGGAATCATGCCTCTGTCTGTGAGATCTGTGGAACAGTTTAGTATAGGATGAAAGCTTTTTTCTTCTTCCCAATGGCTCAGTCTGCCAAGGACCAGTTTGGACCCGTTTTTAGGTCTCACACAGGAAGCCACAGTTGATTTGTAACCAGGTGATTTGCACAGGTCGGACAAACAGGAGGTCTGACTTAACCCACTCCGGGCGGGAACCCCTTTTGGAGCGTTTTTAACTCAAATCTTTGCTTCTGGAAGGTCCCTGGAACAACATATTTTCAGATGGGGGTCGGCGGCCAATTACATATAGGGGGTCCTTGACATGAAAATGTTTGAGAACGACTGACATAGAAACATGGGTTTTTCAGAAAACTCTCAGGATTTAGAAGACATTTGTAGAATCGATCTCAGGTCCTTAAGGGCCGTCTCCGGTGGAGCGCCACGCCTACCATCAGCTCCCAGTACTTACCGCACGACTTGCCACAACCCAAGCCGTGGTGCTATACTAGCTGAGTTGGGGGTGCCCGGGATCTAACCCATGACACACGACCGACCGCCAACATAAATGTTTGTTGATTAAATCAACTGTAGATTTAAATCTTATGATAAAACTAGACTAAAGCCTATATGCATAAATCCTGGCCCTGGTGGTGTTTGGGTCGACCTTCATAATGGAGATAGGATCGGGTTGTGGCTGACAGTGATGCCATGTGAACGCAGCTGTGTGTGTGTGTGTGTGTGTGTGTGTGTGTGTGTGTGTGTGTGTGTGTGTGTGTGTGTGTGTGTGTGTGTGTGTGTGTGTGTGTGTGTTTGTGTGTTGAACTCTGCATGTCCTTGTACATGTATGTTTAATTGATGCTTTAATGTATGCTGTGTGACAGCACTGCTGTGGTGGAGAGGGCACGGCGGGGTCACGCACACACACACACACACACACACACACACACACACACACACACACACACACACACACACACACACACACACACACACACAGGTCACAAACATGAAAAATGCATGTGATACTGACCGACTTTCAATGCTTTCAATGCTCTCTCTCTCTCTCTCTCTCTCATTCCTCTATACCCGACTGCAAATGCAGCAGCAGTGTATTAGCTGCAATTAATCACACACACACACACACACACACACACACACACACACACACACACACACACATGCACGCACGCACGCACGCACACACACACACACGCACACACACAGTATAGGGAGACTGTATACTGCCAAAATCCAAAACAGACCCAGGATTTAGATTGTCAAAAAATGTGTGTGTAATCTTTGTTTGTGCAACAACACACACGCCTGTGGCTTTGTGTTTTTCATTACATCATCATCATCATCGTCATCATCATCATCAATATCATCATCATCATCATCATCATCATCACATCATCATCATCACATCATCATCATCATCATCATCATCATTATCATCATCACATCATCATCATCATCATCATCATCATCATCATCATCATCATCATCGTCATCATCATCATCATCACCATCATCATCATCATCAGTCATTTTAAACCAGGGGGGCAGTCAGCCAGATATTTCGTGAAGCCTCATTTGAAATCGGTAGTTCATATAATGGCCTGTTGTGGCGCTGGACTGGACCCAAAAAGCCCCATAGCTCCATAGAGGCCCATGTATTTTGGCCCAACTTCACCTAGACTGTATTACCTTAATAAACATGGTCATGAATACTTTCTTCTTCCAGTCACTAGTTTAAAGTCTCATTTCTAATGTCATAATATTCTTTTTGGAAAATTATGGTCCCATTAATTTAAAAAATGACCATAAAGTCGCGTATGTTCTGAGGGGCGTGGCTACCGTTACAGTCTATGATCGGGATTCCCCTCCCACTCAAGAGTCTTCTCCTCCCACTCGAGTCAAAATAAAAACCAACGGAGAAGAAGGGGGGAAGTCCCGCCTCGTTGTCTGGGCAGCCAATGACCAGCTGGTACAAAACGGAGCCAGCCAATGGCCAGCTGGTACCAAAAGATGGCGACTTACATCAGGAATTAGCATATCATTACAGGCTTCATTTTACGTTCATGTTAGACCCGGGGAACGCTTTGTCCATATTTTTTACAGTCTATGTTTTAAACTAATTCACCAAGCATATTTAACCAAAACTGTGAATACAAATTTAAATCAATCAATCAATCAATCACTCTTAATTTGAAGGCTAAAAAAACTCCTGTGCCATGAACCGGAAGTGAAAACGGCGGTGTGAAGTGTCCCGCGATCTTATTTTGATTCAACCGAAAAACAATAAAATAACAAAATAAGTCAAAAGACCTCATTGGCAGGGAATGAGTTTTAACCCATTCTGTACGGGAACCCCTTTTGGTGTTTTAAGCATTATGTTATGCTTTAGCTATTGAAAAATAGCAGATTTACAAGCTCATAGGGCGGCACCGAGTGCCGCGCTACGAGCTTGTAGGTCTGCTATTTTTGAAAAATCGTGAAAATGTGGTGCAAATCTTTGAATTCAGATCAAATGTTTTAAACTCATATATCTTCCCTGAAACAACATTTTCAGATGGGGGTCGGCGACCCATTACATAATAGACATGGGATATTTTCAGAAAACTGTCAGGATTTAGAAGGAATTCGTAGAATCGTACTGAGCTGTTGCTTGCAGGCCTAATATTCAGGGCAGTTGCAGATCTCATATTAAAGTCGCCGGTGCTGAAGAGCGTCATGATCAGATCTAATTTTAAAGTGCATCAACTCGCTGTGCGTTTCTCTCACAGAGGCCAACGTACGCACAGCTCTGATCTCATTAGGAGTGGATCACATCCAGGCAGCCGACTGGAAGAGCCAAGCCAATGTGTACACAGTACAGTCAGTCAGGCGCACAGTGGTGGAAAGTATACTAAGCACTTTTACTCAAGTACTGGACCCATTTAGACCTGGGAATGATTCTATACAAAGAAACCCATGTTTCTATGTCAGTCGTTCTCAAACATTTTCATGTCAAGGACCCCCAAGATTATTATGTAATAGGCCGCCGACCCCCATCTGAAAACATGTTGTTCCAGGGACCTTCCAGAAGCTAAGATTTGAGTTAAAAACTTTGGCTGTGAAAGAATGTATATTCAAATATAATTTTCACGATAAAATAAATAGCAGACCTATACAAGCTCGTAGTGCGGCAGCGCTATGAGCTTGTAGATCTGCTATTTTTCAATGGCTAAACGTCAGAAGTGCCAGAGAGAGTTCCTCAGAAGTGTTCCAGAGCGAGTTCCTCAGAAGTGTTCCAGAGAGATT